>NC_134400.1:93486012-93844646 GCF_050003625.1 Haematobia irritans | reverse complement strand
GGTTTATATGGGGGCTATATATAATTATGAACCGATGTGGACCAATTTTTGCATGGTTGTTAGAGACCATATACCAATATCATGTACCAAATTTCAGGCGGATCGGATGAAATTTGCTTCTTTTTGAGGCTTCGCAAGCCAAATCTGGAGATCGGTTTATATGGGGTCTATATATAATTATGGACCGATGTGGACCAATTTTTGCATGGTTGTTAGAGACCATATACCAACACCATGTACCAAATTTCAGCCGGATCGGATAAAATTTACCTCCCTTTTAGGCTCCGCAAGCCAAATCTGGGGATCGGTTTATATGGGGGCTATATATAATTATGGACCGATGTGGACCAATTTTTGCATGATTGTTAGAGACCATATACCAACACCATATACCAAATTTCAGCCGGATCGGATGAAATATGCTTCTGTTAGAGGCTTCACAAGCCAAATCTGGGGATCGGTTTATATGGGGGCTATATATAATTATGGACCGATATGGACCAATTTTTGCATGGTTGTTAGAGACCATATATCAACATCATGTACCAAATTTCAGCCGGTTCGGATGAAATTTTCTTCTCTTTGAGGCTCCGCAAGCCAAATCTTGGGATCGGTTTATATGGGGGCTATATATAATTATGGACCGATGTGGACCAATTTTTGCATGGTTGTTAGAGACCATATACCAACACCATGTACCAAATTTCAGCCGGATCGGATGAAATTTACCTCCCTTTTAGGCTCCGCAAGCCAAATCTGGGGATCGGTTTATATGGGGGCTATATATAATTATGGACCGATGTGGACCAATTTTTGCATGGTTGTTAGAGACCATATACCAACACCATATACCAAATTTCAGCCGGATCGGATGAAATATGCTTCTGTTAGAGGCTTCACAAGCCAAATCTGAGGGTCCCTTTATATGGGGGCTATACGTAAAAGTGGACCGATATGTCCCATTTTCAATACCATCCGACCTACATCGATAACAACAACTTGTGCCAAGTTTCAAGTCGATAGCTTGTTTCGTTCGGAAGTTAGCGTGATTTCAACAGACGGACGGACGGACGGACGGACGGACGGACGGACATGCTTAGATCGACTCAGAATTTCACCACGACCCAGAATATATATACTTTATGGGGTCTTAGAGCAATATTTCGATGTGTTACAAACGGAATGACAAAGTTAATATACCCCCATCCTATGATGGAGGGTATAAAAACAAAAATGACAAAATTTTCTATAGAAATAAAATAAAATTTTCTATAGAAATAAAATTTTGATAAATTTTCTCTAGAATTAGAATTTTGGTAGATTAGTTTTGGCGATATATAATTATAGACCGATATGGACCAATTTTTGCATGGCTGTTAGCGGCCATATAACATACTAGCGAAATGTACCAAATTTTAACCGAATCGGATGAATTTTGCTCCTCCAAGAGGTTCCGGAGCACAAATGTGGGGATCGATTTATATGGGGGCTATATATAATTATTGACCAAGTTTTGCATGGTTGTTAGATACCATATACTAACACAACGTACCAAACTTCAACCGGATCGGATTAAATTTGCTCTTCCAGGAGGCTCCGGAGTTCAAATCTGGGGATCGGTTTATATCGGGTCTATCTAATTATGGACCGATATGAACCAATTTTTGTATGGTTGTTAGAGACCATATACTAACACCACGTACCAAATATCAACCGGATCGGATGAATTTTGCTGCTCCAAGAGGATCCGGAGGTCAAATCTGGGGATCGATTTATATGGGGGCTATATATAATTATGGACCGATATGGACCAATTTTTGCATGGTTGTTAGATACCATATACTAACACCACGTACCAAATTTCAACTACATCGGATGAATTTTGCTCCTCTAAGAGGCTCCGGAGGTCAAATCTGGGGATCGGTTTATATGGGGGCTATATATAATTATGGACCGATATGAACCAATTTTTGTATGGTTGTTATAGACCATATACTAACACCACAGACCAAATTTCAACCGGATCGGATGAATGTTGCTCCTCCAAAAAGCTCTGCAAGCCAAATCTGGTGGTCGGTTTATATGGGGGCTATACGTAAAAGTGGTCCCATATGGCCCATTTGCAATACCATCCGACCTACATCAATAACAACTACTTATGCCAAGTTTCAAGTCTATATATACTTTATGGGGTCCTAGAGCAATATTTCGATGTGTTACACCGAATGACAAAGTTAATATACCCCCCATCCTATGGTGGAGGGTATAAAAAGCTTCAAATATAGGCTAATAATTATTGTGAGGATATTGTATCTGTTGTTTATTTATACATAAATAGCTTTGGTAATATTCCAAAGTGGGAAAGAAAATTCGAAAAATCAAATCTGTGTCGTAATTTTAATTTTATAGAGCCCAGATTTAAAGCTGGATAGCTCCCTAAAAATTTCTTTATTATAAAAAAGCTGTATCTTTGTCTCGGAATCAATACCAAAATCCTTAACGGAAGTAGAGGTGTGCACGTGACACGAAATTGTCGTGGCTCACGTGAGGGTCGAGAGTCACGCTGATGACAACAGCGTAAGTGTGGTTCACCAACCAAATTTCGTGCATGAGTCACGAAAATATTATCTCCGTGAGCGAGCGTGTTTAACGAATTTCGGACATTTCTAATCGTGAGTATAAGTGAGTACAAATTTCCTTTACATGTGTCGTGGATCACGTGAGGGTCGAGAGTCACGCTGATGACAACAGCGTAAGTGTGGTTCACCAACCAAATTTCGTGCATGAGTCACGAAAATATTATCTCCGAGAGCGAGCGTGTTTAACGGATTTCGTACATTTCTAATCGTGAGTATAAGTGAGTACAAATTTCCTTTACATGTGTGTGCGTGAGTCCTACCAAACAATATCGTGCATGAGTAAGATTTTTCCGTCGTGAGTGTGCATGAGCGTGAGTAAAATATAACTCAGGAGCACTCCTCTAAACGGAAGTGTAGCATCTTTGGATCCAAGTAAACTTTTTTCATTTTATCAGGAAATCGGATTATATGGGAGCTGTATAAGAATATGGACTGATACACACCATATGTGACAGATCTTTGGATGAATATTGGAATTTCACTGCGATCAAGAGCTGTTTTACTACGAATATTCTCGGAAATCCATAACCCATACTGTTCTGAAATGTATAAAAACACTTAAGTGAATTTCACAACGCAAATGACTCGATTATTTAAAGCAGTATTTACGATGTCCCTTTAAAAATCTTTTGTTTTTTCACTTGTCTTTTGTGTGTAATATTGCTTTGGACGCAACACACGTGTTACTTCCTAATTTGTCTGGGTGTAGTAGCATTGCTTTTAAGTCCTTTGGACTTTTCTCCTGGGAATGCCATCATGGAAATGGATGCCTTTAGTTTTATTGAAATGCCATTTGTTAACTGCTTTCGTGCAACCATACGCCACCGAATTCCCTGTGATGGCCATCCTTCAACTCCCTGGATATTCATCTTTTATTGTTTGTTTGTCACCCTCCCCATTGCCAACGTGGCAAAGGTATCATTCCTAGCAACCCTCCTCCCAAGTGAGCAGGTGAGTCGTCAGTTTTTCATCCACCCGCATACCAGGGAATTCGAATATGCAGAGTAGATTTTTATTGTATTCCAATGCGTTTGAGATGATTGTTTGTTTGTCAGCCATTCGCTTCATTGTTTGTTTTTGGGATATGAGGAAACATATTGTTCATGAATATATTTTAATAAATAATGAAGAATGTATTTCATGAATATTTCAAATATTCAAAAATTCAAACGAATAACCAAGCACATTTTGGCAGCTGACGGTGTTTCCCGATCCAAGGTGAATGGTTCTGCAGCGGCCGACAATTTCTGTGGTCGCCGAGAAATGTTGATATAAAAACAACTATGCACACTGAGAGTTAATATCGTAAGCAATAAGACATGGAGTGCTGGCGTTACCTTTGTGTTGTCCATACATAAAGGATCCTTTTATAGCTGTTCATGCCTTAATTCTGCGTCTCACTCTTACTAATCCTTGCTATGTATAACTCAGGGAAAACTAAATCACACAAGATAGCAGAAGAAGTAGATGTGACCAAAATGAAATGGATGCAATAAAACCTCTCAAACTAATACATTCTGAGAAACGAGCATCTCTCAATTTCCACAAATCGGAGCTTTATTTAATACTCGACCGTTCTGTGGAAAGGATATGACTACGATATTGGGAAATCATCACAGATTTTTTGTATAATGTGGGTATTTTGGCCATATTTGTATAAACCGTAAGAACAAATATATGGAAGCTTTATCTAAATCTGAACCAAGTAGATCAATATGACACATTTAAATAGCATATTAAATATATTCTCTGTGGAAACTATCGAGTCAATTGGAGGAAACTCCCATTGAAAATGAGTCTTAAATATGAAACATTCTACCGTATTTCCCCAACTCAGGCGTACATATTAGAGGTGTGCGTGTGACTGAAATTTCACTCACACTCACGCACATTCACGAAACAAAATGTTTATTCACGCATTGGTAACCACTCACGCACATTCAAGAAATGAAAACCAGTACTCACGCACGAACTACTTTTAAAGACTCACCTTCACGCACGATTCACGACAATTCTTGTGATTCACGACAAATTCACGAGCCTCACAACATTTTCCAAACGTAAATCAGCAAAGGTAACAACATTAAAAAAATATATATGTAGAATATAGTTCGAGAGCTAAATTAGTTTCAGTTAACATACGAGTATGAATTAAATCTTGATTTTTTTCGTGAGCGTGATTTTGCAGAAATTTTATTCACGCACATTCACGAACTGATTTTATTTATCCCATTCACGCACATTCACGAGTCTTGCTTTGGCCACGATTCACGTGTGAATTACGCGTGTCCCGGGAATTTCATGTCACGCGCACACCTCTAGTACATATATGGGAGCTATTTCTAAATCTGAATCGATTTTGACCAAATTTGACATGCATAGTTAGAATAATAATTCTGCTATCTCTGCAAAACTTGGATACTATTTAACGTACTCCTTGTGCAAAATTCGAAGCAAATCAGGTCAAAAATCTGGCTTTTGCGGCCATATAAGTGCAAGTCAGACAAAAGATATATATGGGAGCTATATCTAAATCTGAACCGATTTGGTTGATATTTTGCATATTTTACGAGACCCCAAAACATTTGGCTGTCCGAAATTGTAAGAAAATACGTTGATAAATACGTCAATTATGACCAGATCGGTGATAAATAGATATGGCAGCTATATCTAAATCTGGACCGATTTTTTTCAAAAAAGTAGCCAAAGTAGAACTGTGTACCAAATTTGAGGACGATCAGACTTAAACTGGAGCTGTACATTGGACACAAAATTACATATACAGACAGACGGACATCGCTAAATCGACTCAGAATTTAATTCTAAGACGATCGGTATACTAAACGATGGGTCTCAGACTTTTCCTTCTTGGCGTTACATACAAATGCACAAACTTATTATACCCTGTACCACAGTAGTGGTGAAGGATATAAAAATGTATAAGTATTAAAAAGATTCCAAATAATATAAAAAGACAATTAAGATAATTAAATTAATGGAAAATAAATAAATAAATAATTAAATAAGCAAAGTTTAATTAAAATAAAATTTTGAATAGAGATATCACATTATGATAATTATTTTGTATAAAACAATAAGTAAAAAAAAATTAAGTAGAAGTTAGCATAGACCTGTATATTATATTAGTTTTGGATAAGATAAAAGCTACCAAATGGTATGCTATCGTTCGGGCGATATACACAACTGACAAGTAGATTCCTTCCATATGAGTGTAAATCGGGCGAAAGATTTATATGGGAGCTATATCTAAATCTGAACCGATTTCAAGCAAATTTGGCACAATTAACGATACTATAAAACGTACCTCTTGCGCAAAATTTAAAGCAAATCAGGGCAAAACTCTGGCTTTTGAGGCCACATAAGTGCAAATCGGAAGAAAGATATATATCGGAGCTATATCTAAATCTAAACCGCTTTCAACCAAATTTGGTACACATACCGACACTATTAAACATACTCCTTTTGCACAATTTGAAGCAAATCAGGGCAAAACTCTGGCTTTTGAGGTCATATAAATGGTGATACGGTCAAAATTTGGTCAATATAAACTTGACGTATTTCTTTCAATTTTGCATTTCAAAAACATGAACACCCCTCATTTTGAAGGTGTGTGTGTATAGAATGTTGCTCCTATTTTGATTTTGGAATTCACTTCAGTTGTCAAAATGCCGTCCAAGCAAGAAGAGCAGCGTATCAAAATTTTGCTCGCGCATCGCGAAAATCCGAGCAACTCGCACGCAAAGCTGGCAATATCGCTAAAAGTTGTCAAATCAACCGTTACAAATGTAATTAAAGTGTTTGGGGAACGTTTGTCGACAGCCAGGAAGTCTGGATCGGGGGGAAATCGAAAACCGGATGCCGCTGAGACGACAAAGAGAGTTGCCGTTAGTTTGAAGCGAAACCCTAACCTCTCTCTCCGAGATGCCGCAAATAAGATGGTTGTATCGTCGACAGCCAGGAAGTCTGGATCGGGGGGAAATCGAAAACCGTAAGCCGCTGAGACGACAAAGAGAGTTGCCGGTAGTTTCAAGCGAAACCCTAACCTCTCTCTCCGAGATGCCGCAAATAAGCTGGGTGTATCGTCTACAACCGAGCATCGAGCCAAAAAAACGAGTCGGACTATCGACTTACAAGAAGGTAGTGACTCCAAATCGCGATGATAAACAAAATACGACGGCCAAAGCGCGATCCCGGAGGCTGTACACGACGATGCTGATGAAGTTTGACTGCGTGGTAATGGACGACGAAACCTACGTCAAAGCCGACTACAAGCAGCTTCCGGGACAGGAGTTTTATACGGCAAAAGGAAGGGGAAAGGTAGCAGATATTTTCAAGCACATAAAACTGTCAAAGTTCGCAAAGAAATATCTGGTTTGGCAAGCCATCTGTACCTGTGGCTTGAAAAGCAGCATTTTCATTGCTTCCGGGGCTGTCAAACAAGAATTTTACGTGAAAGAGTGTTTGAATAAACGTCTGCTGCCTTTCCTGAAGAAACACGGTTGTTCCGTACTGTTTTGGCCGGATTTGGCATCTTGCCATTACGGTAAAAAGGCCATGGAGTGGTACGCAGGTGGTTCCCATGGACAAGAACCCTCCCAACACGCCAGAGCTCCGCCCAATTGAGAAATACTGGGCTATTGTCAAGCGGATCCTAAAGAAGACCAAAAAAACTGCTAAGGACGAGCAGCAGTTCAAGGCAAATTGGCTTTCTGCGGCGAAGAAGGTGGCTGTACAAAATCTGATGGCAGGTGTCAAGCGTGAGGCCCGGCAATTCGGATTTGGAAAAGCGAAAGCCTAACTGAATATTTTTCCTGAATTTTATACTAATTCAACTTGAAAAAGAAATTTAATTTGATTTTTTAAATAAACGACTTCACCGATTTACACGCGTTTTCGCTTGACCAATTTTTGACCGTATCACCCTTTAAGTTCAAATCGGACGAACGATATATATGGGAGCTATATCTAAATCTGAACCGATTTCAACCAAATTTGGTACACTTACCGATACTATTAAACATACTCCTTGTGCACAATTTGAAACAAGTCAGGGTAAAACTCTGGCTTTTGAGGCCATATAAGTGCAAATCGGACGAAAGATATATATGGGAGCTATATCTAAATCTGAACCGATTTGACTGATATTTTGCAAGTTTCATAAAATATTCGGATGTGCGGAATTTGAAGAAAATCCATTGATAAACACGCCAACTATGACCAGATTGGGGATAAATATATATGGCAGCTATATCTAAATCTGAACCGATTTTTTCCTAAATCAATAGCGATTGTCTCTGTCCCAAAAAACCACCCTATGCCAAATTTGAGGACGATCGGACTTAAACTGCGACCTGTACTTTGCACACAAAACTACATTAACAGACAGACATCGCTAAATCGACTCAGAATTTAATTCTAAGACGATCGGTATACTAAACGATGGGTCTCAGACTTTTCCTTCTTGGCGTTACATACAAATGCACAAACTTATTATTCCCTGTACCACAGTAGTGGTGAAGGGTATAAAAAACACAACTAAACTAAACTAACACAACTACTATATGGGGAACCCAGCGGCGGAATCGAGAAGGACCTTGCAAATTCAGGCATGTTATATGCCTTAAATTGGAAGGAATTGTGTTTATAAAGCATGCATGTGTACTGATTTTACATTAATCGGAAGCCTTCTAAAATCAGACCTGTATTTAAGCATTGCGTTTCATTTACTTTTTTCATTTTATGCACACGGACATTCTCTCTGCCTTCTTTATAGCAAGTTGTATAGCATGGGTGTTAAAATTATGTAGCACGAGTGATGTCTTGTGCTCTCGTTTAAAAGAGAGCTTTAAAATTGTTTACATTCCTATTAATTTATAATTAGAATGCATTTGTAATGCCTTTGGAAGTCAAACGGTTATTTCATATTATTACAATCCCCGACTTACAAATAGAAACGAATAGGCATGTAATTGCATTGCTTTCCACTTCCAAAAATAAGCTATTAGGAATGCGTAGGATTTCCTGTATGTTAGAGGAATTGTATTTTAACATTTTCTACCCCCAAACAAAAACAAAAATGAAACATAGCAACATTTGAAATTTATAACTATTTATGTCAGAAAATATTTTCATTAATGCCATGTGGATAATAATTTAGCGTACGCCAGTACATGCTATTCGTTAGTTGAATTCTTGATCTGGTAAAGTACGTACGTCTTCCAAATTATAAAGTGTTTCGCATTTGCGATAGTAACCTTAAGTATAAAACTCTAACGGTAAGTCTTTAATTTTATTTTATTATTTTCATTTTTTAATGAATTTTAGTTCTTTCAGATCTTGACAATAAATTTACCGAAACACAGAAAGAATATAGAGCCCAGACGAATCAAATATAGTGATATCTTGGGGAGTGACTTGACATTTTCTTTATGTTTTTATATATCTCTGAACGCTAATCTTTTTATACCCTCCACCATAGGATGGGGGGTATATTAACTTTGTCATTCCGTTTGTAACACATCGAAATATTGCTCTAAGACCCCATAAAGTATATATATTCTGGGTCGTAGTGAAATTCTGAGTCGATCTGAGCATGTCCGTCCGTCCGTCCGTCCGTCCGTCTGTTGAAATCACGCTAACTTCCGAACGAAACAAGCTATCGACTTGAAACTTGGCACAAGTAGTTGTTATTGATGTAGGTCGGATGGTATTGCAAATGGGCCATATCGGTCCACTTTTACGTATAGCCCCCATATAAACGGACCCCCAAATTTGGCTTGCGAGGCCTCTAAGAGAAGCAAATTTCATCCGATCCGGCTGAAATTTGGTACATGGTGTTAGTATATGGTCTCTAACACCCATGCAAAAATTGGTCCACATCGGTCCATAATTATATATAGCCCCCATATAAACGGACCCCCAAATTTGGCTTTCGAGGCCTCTAAGAGAAGCAAATTTCATCCGATCCAGCTGAAATTTGGTACTTGGTGTTAGTATATGGTCTCTAACAACCATGCAAAAATTGGTCCACATCGGACCATAATTATATATAGCCCCCATATAAACCGATCCCCCGATTTGGCGCGCGAGGCCTCTAATAGAAGCAAATTTCATCCGATTCGGCTGAAATTTGGTACATGGTGGTAGTATATAGCCTCAAACTCCCATGCAAAAATTGGTCGAAATCGGCCCCTAATTATATATAGCCCCCATATAAACCGATCCCCCGATTTGACCTCCGGAGCCCCTTGGAAGAGCAAAATTCATCCGATTCGGTTGAAATTTGGTACGTGATGTTAGTATATGGTATCCAACAACCATGCAGGAATTGGTTCATGTCAGTCCATAATTATATATAGCACCCATATAAACCGATCCCCAGATTTGACCTCCGGTGCCTTTTGGAGAAGCAAAATTCATCCGATCTGGTTGAAATTTTGTACGTGGTGGTAGTATATGATATTTAACAACCATGCCAAAAGTGGTCCATATCAGTCCACAATTATATATAGCCCCCATTGTAACAACCCTTCTTATTAGGTCCTATTCCCAATCAAAGTGGTTACCTTATGGCTCCAGCCGTGCTCAGTCTTGGGGGGAGTTCTTTCGATTTGGAATAGGCACGGGTTCATTATCATAAAGAAAAGTTTAAGGTAACTCTAAACAACAAGGTAATAAAAGAAAATGTTAAAACAGAAAGAATGGAAATTAGCGTTGGATTAGATGTACGGCATTAAGATCACATTTTGCCTAACATTTTATTTCATTATTATGTTATGTCGGACGAAATCGTCCAGTTAGCCCAGTATCCCCCCCATAGTCTCTCATCACCTTTCGTGAATGAAGGTAAAAATTTACAGTTTTGGATACATATTTATTTTACGATAAAATAAAAAAAAATTAAACCTATGATAATTAATAATAATAAAAAAAAAATTTAATTCGCGATATTTTAAATGAACAGGTAAGTTTATGAAAAAGAGAAATAAAATTCGAGTGTCATAAAATTAGTTAATTGTAATGAAATAAAATATTTAACCAGGAAATAACGAGCGTGAACAATTAAAATAAATAAATAGTAGTGGACTTACCAAATTTAACTTCTTGAGATCTTCAGGCCTGTTGATCCAGAGGTTGATATCCACATTTTCGATAAATTTCATAAAATTATTTTAATTGTGGCGCTCGTTGTAAATGTTAAATGGAATGAGTCTTGCAAATAACTTAACTAAATAGTCGGTATAAACTAATGGGTTGGAGTTAACTAATTTTTCTTTATTATGCTTTTAAAATCCGGAAATGCTTGAAATCGTCTCAAAGATGTTGCGTTTAAGTTATTCGGATGTTGAAAAAAAAAAGGAAATGGAAATAATAATTTTTCTTTCATCGAATCGGATTCTTCATTGAAAGGCTCACACAAATATTCATCTACGGTAGAAGTATGGCGAAAATTTTTAAACGCCCAAGATGGCAGGAACACAAGGACACATTCAGCTCTGACCATGTAATGTGAGGTAATGAGTCTTGGAACCGACTTAATCGGAGGTAATATCCAAAATGATTGACAGCAGGAAACAGTTAGGTACCAGGTCTATTTTATCACGAGATTTTTTTTTACAATGTTTCAATATGAATTTCTTCAAAATTTTATTAAAAATGCCTTTTTTTTCCTTTTAAACAAAAATTCCAATAATAATCTTTTTTTTTCTTTCTTTTTTCTTTTCAATTCTATGCCTACTTTTTGTTTTTTTTTTCAAATTCAAATTTTCATAGTCTCCCTTTTTATTCTTTATCGTTATTACCATCAATTTGTAAAGTAGCTATCTTTACAAACTACACCACGCAAAAAAAAAAAAAAAAAAAAAAAAATTATGTTACTCCCATATATCTTTTAAATGATAAATCGCAGTTTTTCCTGTACATACGTCTCTTAGCTCGTAGTAAGTATTTCCAATTTTCCGTATAACGATAGCCTTTAGCTAAAGAACCGCCAATCACACTCTTATTCGCTCCACTGTCGAGTAACGCAAAATATAATTGCCCACCAATGGTAAATGGCAAATAGGGTCTCGTATCGGTACTTACTGTTATAACCGACGAAATAACATATTGTCTAAATTCTTTTAATTTTCCCCAAAAATTTCTCATACGGGTAGCACTACGTGTCCTCCTTATTTCGTGTTTAATTTGGTTAATTTCTGAACAGTCCGGTGTTAAATGTATTGTCTTGTCTGGTAAATTTAAATGTGGTTGTAATGTATCTATTTGTTGGATCGAGTCGATGGATGCCCTTTTTCCTGACGAAGGACATCCCTTGAGAAGTTTCCCTGACTAACACATTTTGGGCATGTAGGCTTATAGTTGTCTTTTAATCCACATCCATAGCAGAAAACACGTCTTTCACTAGTACAGTCCTTATAACCATGCCCAGGAGCATCACAGTTCCAGCACTTTATTGGAACTTTGATACCGCAAACCTCAATGTTACCCTCAGATTCACTAACCATATCTAATTCTGCTTCCACTTCTGAAATTTGAAACTTATCACGTCCCGGTTGGAACTTCTTACTAATCTGCATGTCTCTAACGAATTTTTCATGTCTTCTTACCGCTTTTCTAAGCTCAGCCACATGTCTGAATTCCATATGCAATAATTCATGCCTTATTTCTGATCTCAAATTACGTAGCACCAATTCACACATCTCCTCCTCCGATAACGGAATGCTAAGCTTGTCGGACAAAGTAAGTATTGCGTCATAAAAATCGTCAAAATTTTCAGTCGCCTTTTGCTTACGACGACGTATGTCATCTTTTACGTCAAAGTCATTGTAGTACTCCCTATACTGTGTCCTTAGAGCTTCTAAAAGGCTAGCCCACTCTACTATTCTATTTCTGTGGTGGTAACGCCAAAACCATTCCAACGCTTTTCCTTCAAACAGCATATGAGCATTCAACGCTACCAATTCATAGTGTCCCCCAAGAGTAGTTTGTGACATTTTATTCACTCTATAGATAAATTCTTCAACGGGGATATCCTTTCCACTTCCCGAATAAATAAGACGCCAATTTTTAATAATGTTTACAATTTTCTCCGAATTTTCCGGTTGAATGGCTACCGGAGGCGGAGGTGTATTATTTCGAGATCTATTATTAGAAGTCGATCTAATCTCCATATCTCGTAAGGCATTATAAATAATCGTCGGTATTTCGGACCGAAAATCGTTAAGGGATGAAGCCACGATATGGCGAACTTGTTGTTCTCCCATTCCAATGGATTCTCGTCTACTCCTGTCCCTACTCAAACTGTGTACCTGTCCATGATGTCGCCTAGATTGAGACCTGGTACTTACTCTAGAATCTCGCGTATTTTGGTCTCCAATTATTTCAACTCCAGCGGCACCTTCTGTGTCATTGGCCTCTGTCAAATCTTCTCTACCTCTCGTAACAGGCATTATTATTGTTATTTTTGATAACTTTTTTTTTTTTTTTTTTTTTTTTTTTTTAAATTACTTAATATGTTGCTCCCCAAAATCTTTGGTACAACTTACAATGATTCGATTGTAGAAAAAATTATAATGTCCCAGATATTTTATATAAAAACTCACTACTCAGCAAGGAGACGACTAAAAGGGGATAACTAAATCTAACCTATCCAACGCTAATATTCACAACGATAAAGACCTTTTCGACCAAACGTTAAATTCCAATTACGTATCATTCAGAACTAAAAATCGTTTATAGTCGCTTTAAGACCGTATTTTAACATAGAAGTAACAATGGGAAATCGACCAAGTATGTAATCGCACTAACTTTTGCACTTACAAAGTTCTCAAGTCTATATTCCTCATAGAGAATATAAAATAAAAGATCATCTAATTGAGAAATGATTTCCACTGGTTCGACTCCGGTAATATCCACATCGAAATTCCACGCAGAAACAATTTCCAATAGATTTTGTTGGTTAATTAGCTCTGGTACATTATTCGATAAGCGATATAATGAAAATCCAAGCCTCTAATTTCACCAACAATGCAAAAAAACAAATTGCAGAACCTTAGCAGAATTCGTCTAAGATGGTATTAAGACTAAATGGAATAAAATGTTTTCTACTAAGGCCCCACGTTGGGCGCCATTTTTTTATGTAACAACCCTTCTTATTAGGTCCTATTCCCAATCAAAGTGGTTACCTTATGGCTCCAGCCGTGCTCAGTCTTGGGGGGAGTTCTTTCGATTTGGAATAGGCACGGGTTCATTATCATAAAGAAAAGTTTAAGGTAACTCTAAACAACAAGGTAATAAAAGAAAATGTTAAAACAGAAAGAATGGAAATTAGCGTTGGATTAGATGTACGGCATTAAGATCACATTTTGCCTAACATTTTATTTCATTATTATGTTATGTCGGACGAAATCGTCCAGTTAGCCCAGTATCCCCCCATAGTCTCTCATCACCTTTCGTGAATGAAGGTAAAAATTTACAGTTTTGGATACATATTTATTTTACGATAAAATAAAAAAAAATTAAACCTATGATAATTAATAATAATAAAAAAAAAATTTAATTCGCGATATTTTAAATGAACAGGTAAGTTTATGAAAAAGAGAAATAAAATTCGAGTGTCATAAAATTAGTTAATTGTAATGAAATAAAATATTTAACCAGGAAATAACGAGCGTGAACAATTAAAATAAATAAATAGTAGTGGACTTACCAAATTTAACTTCTTGAGATCTTCAGGCCTGTTGATCCAGAGGTTGATATCCACATTTTCGATAAATTTCATAAAATTATTTTAATTGTGGCGCTCGTTGTAAATGTTAAATGGAATGAGTCTTGCAAATAACTTAACTAAATAGTCGGTATAAACTAATGGGTTGGAGTTAACTAATTTTTCTTTATTATGCTTTTAAAATCCGGAAATGCTTGAAATCGTCTCAAAGATGTTGCGTTTAAGTTATTCGGATGTTGAAAAAAAAAGGAAATGGAAATAATAATTTTTCTTTCATCGAATCGGATTCTTCATTGAAAGGCTCACACAAATATTCATCTACGGTAGAAGTATGGCGAAAATTTTTAAACGCCCAAGATGGCAGGAACACAAGGACACATTCAGCTCTGACCATGTAATGTGAGGTAATGAGTCTTGGAACCGACTTAATCGGAGGTAATATCCAAAATGATTGACAGCAGGAAACAGTTAGGTACCAGGTCTATTTTATCACGAGATTTTTTTTTACAATGTTTCAATATGAATTTCTTCAAAATTTTATTAAAAATGCCTTTTTTTTTCCTTTTAAACAAAAATTCCAATAATAATCTTTTTTTTTCTTTCTTTTTTCTTTTCAATTCTATGCCTACTTTTTGTTTTTTTTTTCAAATTCAAATTTTCATAGTCTCCCTTTTTATTCTTTATCGTTATTACCATTAATTTGTAAAGTAGCTATCTTTACACCATATAAACCGATCCCGAGATTTGGTTTTGGAGCCTCTTGGAGGAGCAAATTTCTTCTGAGTCAGTTGTGCTAGTATATGGCCGTTAACAACCATGCCTAACTAGGTCCATATCGGTCTATAGTTATATATAGCCCTCAGATAAATCGATCCCCAATCACACAAAAATTGGTCCATATCAATAATTGTATATAGCCCCCATATAAGTGACCCCCATATTTCAATTCTGGCTCCCTACGTACCGTGCAAAAGTCCATATCGATTCTTAATTATTTGTAGACTTACTTACACATATTTTTTTTGTCTAATGTATGGACTAACTCACAATTTAGAAAACTATTTAAGATACCACAACCCAAGTAATTCGATTGTGGATGACAGTCTTTCGTAGAAGTTTCTACGCAATCCATGGTGGAGGGTACATAAGATTCGGCCTGGCCGAACTTACGGCCGTTTATACTTGTTTAATGTTAAAAATAAATAAATTTGAAACAAAGGCATACAAATTTAATACCGGATTATTTATTTATCATAAAGGCATTATTTTGGGAATGTGTATGGAAGGCCTTCCTAAACGAGAACCCGTATAGCGCTACAACATGCCTACAATAGGAAAGACGTGAGAAGTAGTTATATTATCAGTAATTATGTAGGTGTTTTATATACACTCCTGTAAGCCTCCTTCTTTTTGGAGGGCTGGTGAAGGGTCTTTTATGGAAGCTACAAATAAGGCCTTGCCCTCCAATCTCACCCTATGTTAAATGGAAAGGAAGGTGTAATGTCCAAAGCAGGCCTCTGTAATGCCTAGACAGGCCTGGAAGGAGGCCTTCCAACCACATGAACTACGCCGCTGGGAAACCAAACAGTTTGCGTTCAGTCAAACAAAATTGTATAAAAACATTAAATATATGTAAACACATTCTATATAAACGAATGTTTGTATTTTCTGGGATAGCGTCGTTGTTTTAGACTTCACTTAGTCTCTTTGGCATAGAATTTACCAATTTTTCTGTTTCCTCCGCTGTTAATTTGGCCCACTCCATTTCCATAGCCTTGCGTAACGTTTCCTTGCTGGAAATATTATGTTGCCATATTCTTTTCTCCAGTAGGTCCCACAGGTGCTCTATTAGGTTAAGATCAGGTGATTGTAGTGGTATTTGAAGCTGTCTTGGGACATTCTATACACCCAGAGAAGGAATATGATCACCTCAAATATGTTTCAAGAGCACCATGTTACTTTTTCACAGCGACCATATAGCATTTTTGTCGCAAAAATAAGCTTTTGTCATCAAACATAACATGCTTTCCGAAATCAGATACATAATATCCGAGAAAATAACATGATTTCGACAAACATGCTATATGTTTTCCGTGAAAAGAAACATTTTGCTCTTGGAACATGGTTGTGGTGAACATATTCCTTCTCTGCGTGTAGAGGCCAAAGTCTTACGATCGCAGCAGTATGCTTTGGATCGTTATCCTTAAATTGTGTTTTAATACGTTTAAATGACCGTATTTCTCCATCGTCGATTCAATAAATACCAATTGACACCCTCCAGAAGCCGCCATATACCCCCACGCCATAACACGACCTCCACCATGTTTCACAGTGCCAACAAGGTTTTATTTTTCAATCTCAGTTCCAGCTTTCCTCCAAACAATTTTACGTCTATTTATTCCAAATATACAAAACTTGCTTTCGTCTGAAAATATAACTTGTTTCCAGAATTCTGGGGACATTTTTATGTACTTATGAGCAAATTCTATGCGTTTTTGTCTGTTCACAAACGATATGTATGGTTTTCGACGGGCAACCCTGCAGTGGTATCCAGCTTTTTGCAATACTTTTCTGGCTGTTTCTGCAGAAATACTTTTTTTCAATGACACTTTAACATTTTCCACCATTTTGGAAGAGGCTATCCAAGGATTAGCCTTCGCCATATTAATAATTTTACGCCTTCTCGTATTGATAGTACTATTCGGCGACCAGACCTGGACTTTGGTGTTAAAATTCCGGTTTCTTTAAAGTTGTTTATAACTCTTTGTACAGATGAATATGATCTACCTACAGTTTTACCAATATTTCAAAATTTGTTGCCTTCTTTCCATAATTTAATTATTATTATACCCTCCATCATAGGATGGGGGTATATTAACTTTGTCATTCCGTTTGTAACACATCGAAATATTGCTCTAAGACCCCATAAAGTATATATATTCTGGGTCGTGGTGAAATTCTGAGTCGATCTAAGCATGTCCGTCCGTCCGTCCGTCCGTCCGTCTGTTGAAATCACGCTAACTACTGAACGAAACAAGCTATCGACTTGAAACTTGGCACAAGTAGTTGTTATCGATGTAGGTCAGATGGTATTGAAAATGGGACATATCGGTCCACTTTTACGTATAGCCCCCATATAAAGGGACCCTCAGATTTGGCTTGTGGAGCCTCTAACAGAAGCACATTTCATCCGATCCGGCTGAAATTTGGTATATGGTGTTGGTATATGGTCTCTAACAATCATGCAAAAATTGGTCCACATCGGTCCATAATTATATATAGCCCCCATATAAACCGATCCCCAGTTTTGGCTTGCGGAGCCTAAAAGGGAGGTAAATTTCATCCGATCCGGCTGAAATTTGGTACATGGTGTTGGTATATGGTCTCTAACAACCATGCAAAAATTGGTCCACATCGGTCCATAATTATATATAGCCCCCATATAAACCGATCCCCAGATTTGGCTTGCGGAGCCTCAAAGAGAAGAAAATTTCATCCGATCCGGCTGAAATTTGGTACATGATGTTGGTATATGGTCTCTAACAACCATGCAAAAATTGGTCCATATCGGTCCTTAATTATATATGGCCCCCATATAAACCGATCCCAGATTTGGCTTGTGGAGCCTCTAAGAGAAGCACATTTCATCCGATCCGGCTGAAATTTGGTACATGGTGTCGGTATATGGTCTCTAACAATCATGCAAAAATTGGTCCACATCGGTCCATAATTATATATAGCCCCCATATAAACCGATCCCCAGATTTGGCTTGCGGAGCCTAAAAGGGAGGTAAATTTCATCCGATCCGTCTGAAATTTGGTACATGATGTTGGTATATGGTCTCTAACAACCATGCAAATTATGGACCACATCGGTCCATAATTATATATAGACCCCATATAAACCGATCTCCAGATTTGGCTTGCGAAGCCTCAAAAAGAAGCAAATTTCATCCGATCCGCCTGAAATTTGGTACATGATATTGGTATATGGTCTCTAACAACCATGCAAAAATTGGTCCACATCGGTTCATAATTATATATAGCCCCCATATAAACCGATCCCCAGATTTGGCTTGCGAAGTCTCCAAGAGAAGCATATTTCATCCAATCCGGTTGTAATTTGGAACATGGTGTTAGTATATTATCTTTAACAACCGTGCCAGAATTGGTCCATATCGGTCCATAATTATATATAGCCCCCATATAAAACGTTCTCCAGATTTGACCTCCGGAGCCTCTTGGAGGAGCAAAATTCATCCGATCCGATTCAAATTAGGAACGTGGTGTTAGTATATGGTCGCTAACAACCATACCAAAATGGTTGCCACTAGAGCCAAAAATAATCTACCAAAATTTTATTTGTATAGAAAATTTTGTCAAAAATTTTATTTCTATAGAAAATTTTGTCAAAATTTTATTTCTAGAGAAAATTTTGTTAACATTTTATTCGGTTCATCATAAAATTTTCATCATTGTAAAAATTTTATTTCTATAGAAAATTTTGTCAAAATTTTATTTCTATAGAAAATTTTGTTCAAATTTTATTCGGTTCATAATCATGGTTGCCACTCGAGCCAAAAATAATCTACCAAGATTTTATTTCTATAGAATATTTTGTCAAAAGTTTATTTCTATAGAAAATTTTGTTAAAATTTTAGTTCTGTAGAAATGTTTGTCAACATTTTCTTTCCATAGGAAATTTTGTCAAAATTTTTATTTCTATAGAAAATTTTGTTAAAATTTTATTTCTGTAGAAAATTTTGTCAAAATTTTATGTCTACTTTGTCAAACTGAATTATATACGTATTGGATCGATCTTTTTTGATTTAATATATACC
The DNA here is from genome assembly GCF_050003625.1 of Haematobia irritans. NCBI lineage: Eukaryota > Metazoa > Arthropoda > Insecta > Diptera > Muscidae > Haematobia > Haematobia irritans. The sequence goes on along the minus strand of NC_134400.1, from coordinate 93,825,417 downwards.
ACGTATGGACTTACATACAATTTAGAAGATGGTGTTAGGAGGTTTTAAGATACCTTGCCATCGGCAAGCGTTACCGCAACTTAAGTAATTCGATTGTGGATGGCAGTGTATAGAAGAAGTTTCTACGCAATCCATGATGGAGGGTACATAAGCTTCGGCCTGGCCGAACTTACGGCCGTATATACTTGTTTTTTTTTTTGAGTGTTCCTTTCATTTCCATACAATTTTTATACCCTTCACCATATGATGGGGGGTATATTAACTTTGTCATTCATTTTGTAACACATCGAAATATTGCTCTCAGACCCCATAGAGTATATATATTCTGGGTCGTGGTAAAATTCTGAGTCGATCGAAGCATGTCCGTTCGTCCGTCCGTCCGTCTGTTGAAATCACGCTAACTTCCGAACGAAGCAAGCTATCGACTTGAACCTTGGCACAAGTAGTTTTTATTGATGTAGGTCGGATGGTATTGCAAATGGGCCATAGCGGAACACTTTTACGTATAGCCCCCATATAAACGGACCCCCAGATTTGGCTTGCGGAGCTTCTAAGAGAAGCATATTTCATCCGATCTGGCTGAAATTTGGTACTTGATGTTGGTATATGGTCTCTTTATGCTTAATTTGTGTATAATTTTTTCCAGTTTTTTAGTTCATTTAATAAACGTACGCAAACAATTATTAGAATAAAGAAAACTTTCTCCAACCATAATAATTCCATGAACTAAAATAAAGAGAGTTCACTTTTTTTAGTGTAGAGACGGCAATAAATTAGCTAGCTATCAGACGGAGTTGGGGGAGTTCTTGTCTCATATTATATAGGATATGTCGCATTACAATTTTTATATAGACTCCCGAACAGAGAATGAAGCCGACCCATTTTTGTCGGCGGCGGCTGACACAAATTTTTTGCCTCTGTTGGCGGCGGCTTAACGGCTAAGCCGATATAAATTTGTCTATTCGGTGGCGGACAATTATCCATTATAAAATCAATTTGAAGTTATTCGAGTGGTAATGAGATTAATTGTACAACCAATCTTACAATCACATTTTCATTTCAATCAAATGTTATGAGCTAAATTTTTGCAAAATTATTATAGCAACTTGATACTGACGTATTTGGATGGAAAGTGAAACATTTTGACAAAAAATACAATAATTAATAACAAATTTTTCTGATTTAAATCAATATTTTTGATTAATTGGCGGCTAATTTTGCCAGCCGGCACACAGTGGGTCCAAATCGCTTTTTTGGAAATAATTCTGTAACTTTTGAACGGATAAAGATATCAACATAATTTTTTCTGTGTGTGAAAGCTGAAGTGTTTTCCTTGTTGCCAATTTGTGGGTCCCTAGTGGGACCACGGGGTGACTTGTAGGCGTTGTAAACTCCGTAATTTTGAACCGATTTTGATGATTTTTTTTCTTTGCTGTAAGTAAAGCTGTACAAAAAAGTTAGCGTGCGTGTGCAATTATCTTTTACCGTTTGCAAGATATGGGTGCTACATTTTTTTTTGCAAAATTTTGACAAAGTGGGGTCAGAACCTAGAAGTTCTGTTTTTGAGTGGATTCGTAATTTTTCTTCTTAACGGCATTCCCTACAAAATTCTTCGAATCCTAGAAGAAAAAAATGTGTACCCATGTGCTTTCGATAAAAAGTTGTAAAGTCCACAAATTAGAATTTCAAAAAATATCGAATTTTGACCATTTTTTTTAAAGCACATACATTGTTTCTGTCGTAACATTTTGTTTATAAATTTCTCCCAAGCTTTCTATTTTTACTTTTTTTATAGACGACCATATAAGGATACGTTTTCAGTTTTTATCGGCCATTTTGGTAAAGTAGTATATGAGTTCTTCTCCTCCCAAAATCGGCATTTTTTTAAAAGAAAAAATTTTGTTTTCAAAAATTCTAATTCGGCAATGCACCGATTGGTAAGCCGATCTATTTTCCAAAAAGCACTATGTGTCCACTAACTAGCTGTCAAAGGTTTCAACATCCTACCAGTAAACAGCTGAGAAATATGCAAATTACAAAAAAAGTAACGTTTTTTCAATATATGTACCAACTTTGCGGATTTTGGGGATTTTTGATACCATTTTTGGGAATGGTATATTCAGCAAAATATCTCTTAAAATAAATTTCCCTGCAAAAATCAATAAAAATCATAATGATATCACGATTGGTTTAAAAGTTATTAAGGTTTAAATTCATATTTTTAATTCCCAAAAAAATCGGAATTTGAAAAAAAATTGTTCCGTGTCCCAAAAACTTCAAAGTTTCGTGTTTTTTGTTCTTTATAATTGCATAGAAATAAAGCTTTCTCAAATACCTTTCCAACGATGTATTATATTTATACCCGTGCTTAGCCAATTGCGCCAAAAACTTGCACTAAACGTCACTAACTCGGGTAAAACAATGCATTTCTGCAAATGTACGTTTATATGGGGGCTATACCTAAATCTAAACCGATTTAAATCAAACTTGGCACACTTAACGATACTATCAAATGTACTTCTTGTGCAAAAATTTAAGTAAATCAGAGAAAAAGTCTGGCTTCTAGAGCCATATATGTGCAAATCGGGCGTAATATATATATGGGGGCTATATCTAAATCTGAACCGATTTCAACCAAACTCGGCATGCGTAGCTAGAATGTTATTTCTGGTACCTGGTAAAATTCAAGTGAATCGGAGTGAAACTGTGGTCTCAAAATGAAAATTTAGTTTCCGGTGCCCAGTGTATATCGGACAACAGATATATATGGGAGTATCTAAATCTGAACCGATTTCCACCAAATTTTGCACACTTGACTGTACTACTAATTAGACTACTCGTGCAAAATTATTTCCATTTGGAACCACTGTGCGGCTTCGGCTGGCAAAAACTGGTCGGCGGTGGCTAAAATTCTCTGCTCCCGAAATTTAATTTCCTTAATTACACTAAACGGACCAAAGTTACCAACAATAAACAAGTATATACGGCCGTAAGTTCGTTCAGGCCGAAGCTTATGTACCATCCATCATGGATTGCGTAGAAACTTCTTCTAAACACTGCCATCCACAATCGAATTACTTAAGTTGCGGTAACGCTTGTCGATGGCAAGGTATCTTAAAACCTCCTAACACCATCTTCTAAATTATATATAAGTCCATACGTGGTATATATTAAATAAAAAAAGATCGATCCAATACGTATATAATTCAGTTTGACAAAGTAGACATAAAATTTTGACAAAATTTTCTACAGAAATAAAATGTTCACAAAATTTTCTATACACAGAAAAAAATATCACCAAAATATTTCCAATTAAAAAGTTAATTGAAGTTGAAAATTTTTCAATTAATAAATTAATTGATACAATTAACTTTTTAATCATGATAGAAACATTAAGTTAATTAAGTCAATGATTGACATTTTTAAAATGTTTAATTAAAAAATTAATTGATACAATTAACCTTTTAATCAAATTCGGAAGACTAATTCAGTTAAAAAAAGTGCTGATTTTTTTTACTTTTTTAATTAAAAATGTATTTCAAACAATCATTTGTTAACCCAAATAAAAACTCTAAGCCAATCTAACTAAGTAATTAAAAATAGTTACCTTTTTTAATTAATAAATTAATTGCGTTTTGCAATCAACATCAATTAAATTTTCAATTGAATCAATTAAAAAATTAATTGAATTTTGCTGAAAAAATCAATTAATTTTTTAATCAAGAATTTTTTCTATGCCCAATTAAAACTGTGATTGATACTATCATTTTCGTGATTGAAGACATTTCAATTAAAAAATTAATTGGATCAATTAATTTGGTGATTGAATCAGAGAAAAAATTTTTTGTGTGTAGAAATAAACTTTTGACAAAATTTTCTATAGAAATAAAATTTTGGTAGATTATTTTTGGCTCGAGTGGCAACCATGATTATGAACCGAATAAAATTTGAACAAAATTTTCTATAGAAATAAAATTTTGACAATGATGAAAATTTTATTATGAACCGAATAAAATTTTAACAAAATTTTGTCTAGAAATACAATTTTGACAAAATTTTCTATAGAAATAAAATTTTGGTAGACTATTTTTGGCTCTAGTGGCAACCATGATTATGAACCGATATGGACCAATTTTTGTGTGATTGGACCAATTTTGGTATGGTTGTTAGCGACCATATACTAACACCACGTTCCTAATTTGAACCGGATCGGATGAATTTTGCTCCTCCAAGAGGCTCCGGAGGTCAAATCTGGAGAACGTTTTATATGGGGGCTATATATAATTATGGACCGATATGGACCAATTCTGGCACGCTTGTTAAAGATCATATACTAACACCATGTTCCAAATTACAACCGGATTGGATGAAATTTGCTTCTCTTGGAGACTTCGCAAACCAAATCTGGGGATCGGTTTATATGGGGGCTATATGTAATTATGAACCGATGTGGACCAATTTTTGCATGGTTGTTAGAGACCATATACAAACACCATGTACCAAATTTCAGCCGGATCGGATGAAATTTGCTTCTCTTTTAGGCTCCGCAAGCCAAATCTGGGGATCGGTTTATATGGGGGCTATATATAATTATGGACCGATGTGGACCAATTTTTGCATGGTTGTTAGAGACCATATACCAACACCATGTACCAAATTTCAGCCGGATCGGATGAAATATGCTTCTGTTAGAGGCTCCACAAGCCAAATCTGAGGGTCCCTTTATATGGGCGCTATACGTAAAAGTGGACCGATATGGCCCATTTTCAATACCATCCGACCTACATCGATAACAACGACTTGTGCCAAGTTTCAAGTCGATAGCTTGCTTCGTTCGGAAGTTAGCGTGATTTCAACAGACGGACGGACGGACATGCTTAGATCGACTCAGAATTTCACCACGACCCAGAATATATATACTTTATGGGGTCTTAGAGCAATATTTCGATGTGTTACAAACGGAATGACAAAGTTAATATACCCCCATCCTATGATGGAGGGTATAAAAAAACACAATACCCCTTTGCTGGAAACATGAGAATGATGAGGAAAAATGGCAAAGATGTTATAGAGTTCGCGTCTCACTACCCACACCTGCCATGCTCTAGTGACGCTAGTACTTTTTCTTTTCTTTCCAAAAAAGAATAGATTTAACTCATTCCCCCCTTGCAAGAAAATAAAATAAATTTTTCTATCCATATTTATTTCAATCAAAATATATTTTTTTCCAAATCATTATCCAATGTGTAAGCTTAGTATTATTAATCTAACTAATTTTATATCATTTTAGTTTTCCAAAATTGTAGCAAAGAAACTGAAGTAAGGTATAATTACATTTCTATTACACAGGGGAACAGTGGTTCTGTTGATTAAGAACTGAATATAGTTTTTAAGGTTATTTGGGAAGCTGAATCCAAATCTTCACTTGGTTTTTTTTTCTATCAGCTCGATTTTTCGAGATATACCGTAATGTTCACAGTTTGTAGAATTCTACCAAAAATAGTATTTTTTTTTTAATTCCATAGAAATAATATTCTATAGAAATAATAATTTTTTTTGAGAATTTTTTTTATAAAAATAAAATTTTGATAATAAATTCTATAGAAATAAAATTTTGAGAACAAATTAAATATAAATAAAAGTTTGAGAACATTTTTTATAGAAATAATATTTTTTATTTTCTATAGAAATAAAATTTTGACAAAATTTTCTATAGAAATAAAATGTTGACAAAATTTTCTACACGAATAAAGTTTTGACAAAAATTTCTCTAGAAATCATTGTTTGGTAGGTTTGTGGTAACTTGTAGTAATCTTCAAATTTTGTTACATTTTCTTTTGTGCGAGTGCTAACTGTTGTTACCACACATTGTTAAAGATCAAGCCTTGCCGGCTTCTAATTTCCTCCTCTAGGGCCACCGAAATGTAAAAATTATTACAAATTTTGTTGAGTTAAAATGTCCCTCCATTGTGGCCCTACAAGACGCTAAATATTAGAAAAACCCTACATATAGGAAATTTCCCCTACTTCTAGCAACATTGGCTGTAGTTGATATTGCACCTACGTAGTTATTATGCCACTAATATTGAGCCCATTATTAAAAAAGAGAAAATCGTTCAATTAGTGTGGGAAATAAATCCAAATTTGTAAAACTCGATCAATATTCTTATGTAAGAGCTACAAGTACGTATAAATGCGATCGTCTAGTACATCAAAATTTGAAATTTGAGTAACATTGGTTAATAAATAAGAGTATTATAGCCAAATTTGGGAAAATCGAGCGATGCATATATATTGAAGCTGTATGTAAATCTGAACCAATGTGCATAATATTTTACGGGTTTGATTAATACCACAAAAGGTTACCTTGTGCAAAATGTGAGTAAAATCAGTTAAGAAATGAGGCCTCTATGGTCAAACATAAGGTTATTAGGGCAAATTTTTCAAAATCGGGCGATACTTATATGGGAGCTATTTCTACATCTGAACCGATTTCGATGAAATTTTGCACGTATCGTTAGTACTATACAGGACTGGATCTTGCCAACTTTGAGTAAGATCGAATAATAAATAAGGGTTCTATGGCCAAATTTGGAAAAATCGAGCTATACATATATATGGGACCTATATCTAAATCAGAGTCGATTTGGATAATATTTTGCACATAGAGTCAGTGCTACAGAAGACTACATTTAGCGAAATTTGAATAAGATCGGTTGATATATAAGGGTTTTATGGCCACATTTAGAAAAATCGGGCGGTACATATATATGAGAGCTATAGCTAAATCAGAACCGATTTCGATGATTTTTTGTACATATAGTAAGTGCTATAGAAGATTACATGTAGCCAACTTTGAGTAAGATCGGTTGATAAATAAAGGTTTTGTGGCCAAATGTGGGAAAATCGGGCGATACATATATATGAGAGCTATATCTAAATCTGAACCGATTTGGATAAAATTTTGCAGACTTGAAGGGCGATGAAAAGGATTACCTTTGGCAAATTTTGGTGACGATGCGTTTGCAAAAACGCGCAACATGACCCCATTTGTCGAAATCGGGCGATACATATATATGGGAGCTATATCTAAATTTGATCCGATATCTTCCAAATTCAATAGCGTTCGTCCTTGTGCCCAACAAACTCCCTGTACCAAATTTCATCAAAACCGGTTAATAATTACGACCGGAATCCTGTGAACAACAAATACATGGACAGATGGACGGACGGACGGCCGGACACCAAGCGCTAGATCGACACCGGAGTTAATTCTGAGTCGATCGGTATATATTTTATGGGGTCTAAAATCAATATTTCTGGTAGGCACATTTATTGGCAGATCAAACTTATTATACCCTGACAACTATGTGGTTTAGGGTATAAAAAATATTAGAAACTCCCTAACAATTTTCTCTTTAAGCTGTCTTTGCATTATTTTCAAATTTTCCAAGTAGTTTTAGAGATATCGTTCAAGTTTCGAACAAAAAAATTGAAATTTTTAACAAAAAAAAAATTGGTTTTTATAAATTCCTAACAAATCAAAATGGGACAAAAATCACAGTTTTGATCCAGAAAGAGCTAGTTAAATATATTTCGAATAAAATGATCTTTATTTCATTACAATCGGCGGACAACTTTTGATTTTGTTCACGATTTACTGAATTGATATATATCGCGATTTCCGTACAAAAATAACATTTTCTAATGGGTAAGTGTTAATAAGTTAGTTTTTTCAGGTTCTGTTGATTAAGAACTGAATATCGTTTTTAAGGTTATTTGGGACGTTGAACTTGGTTCTTTTCTATCAGCTCGACTTTTCCAGATATACCGTTATGTTCAAATTTAAGGCACTTCCGCCACATATATTGGAGTAACTTGAAAATGGTTCACCATATAACATAAAATAAGTATATACGACCCTACACACAAAGAAAATTTCATTAAAATTGAGCCAACGAAAATTTTTCATTGTTATAACGAAACATTTTCATTAAGAAAATGAAAATATTCGTTAATAATACGAAAATTTTCGTTGACTAACAGAATATTCATTATGGTAACGAAAAATTTCGTTATATTAACGAATTTATTTCATTGGCTCAATTTTAGTGACACATTTCATTAATATAACGAAACTTTTTCTACCAGTGTAAGTTCGGCCAGGCCGAATCTTATGTACCCTCCACCATGGAATGCGTAGAAACTTCTACTAAAGACGGTCATCCACAATTAAATTACGTGGGTTGCGGCCGATGGCTAGGCATTTTAAAACTTCTTAACATCATCTTCTAAATTGTAAGTTATGCGCTTTACAGACTATCAGTTATTCCGGACGACAGTGCTCGTGTCGAACATATCCCATATATTGTGCACAATATAAGTTAAGTCCGAAGGCATAATCGATATTGCTGCATGTTTATGGGATCGATAACACATTTACCGATTATTTAGTCATCGCCGACAAGTCGTATCGATCCGACACACTGTAAGATTCGTTACAAACACCGACATTCCGTCCGGAATAACTGATAATCTGTAAAGCGCATTAGTCCATGCGGGATTTATAGTAGACAAAAGAAAGGTCGATTAAATACGTATATATTCAATTCTTGACCGGTATATATACACCGAAAGAATTTTCTTCGTAAAAAGAACGAAAAATTTCGTTAAAAGTACGAAATTTGTCATTGTTTTACAACCAAAGAAACTTTTCATTAAAAGTACGAAATATTTCGTACTTTTTACGAAGAAAAGTTCTTCCAAAATTTTCGTAGTTTGTAAGAAAAAAAATCGTACTTTTTATGAAAAATCTTCGTACTTTTTATGAAACAATTTCGTTCTTTTTATGAAAATGTTTCGTACTTTTTATGAAAAATTTTCGTAGTTTTTATGAAAAATGTTCGTACTTTTTCCTGAAAAATGTTCGAACTTTTAGAAAAAAAAAATTTATAGTCGAAAGTGCATTTGGTTGTAGTTGCAAGTGTGAAAAATGACATCACTACTTTACATCTTAAGTTTTTGAATAATTTTTAGTTTTATTGCTTCACTTTTATTCATAGCGCGCTATCACCCAAATGAGAAGTAGCATAGACTTGCATAAAAAATAGAATAAAGGAATACACTCAAGCACATTATAAAAGACAATTTAATGCCGCGAACGGAAATTTTACAACTTCAATGAAACTTCTTCGTTATTTCAAAGAAAATGTTTCGTACTATTTATGAAGAAATTTTAACGCAGAATGTTTCGTAAAATATTCGTAAAAACTTCTTCACAAAATTCATGAAATATGAAGAAAGTTTCGTTAAAAGTACGAACTTTTTACGAAGAAAAGTTAATGTAGAATGTTTCGTAGAAGTTTCGTACATTCGTAAAATGTTCTTCGTAAAATTTATGAAAATGAATGAAAATTTCGTTATTTTAATGAAGAATTCAGGAAGAATAGTTAATGAAGAATTCTTCGTAAAATTAGCGAAGAGAATTCTTTCGGTGTAGGAAAGAAATAATTACGAACCCATATGAACTTTTGTGCGGTAATTATAGAGCCAGAATTGAAATATCGGGGTCGCTTTATTTATATAGGGGCCATCTACAATTATGAACACGAGTCTACCAAAAATGGCAGACTTTTTACTGTTTTGTAGATTGGTAGACTTCTTGATGTTTTGGAAGATTTTGCAAAGAATTCCTCACCAATTATGAAATGTTTCATAAATTTTCTATAGAAATAACATTTTTACAAAATTTTCTACAGAAATAAATTTCTGACAAAATTTTCTATAGAAATAAAATTTTGTATAGAAATAAATGTTTGACAAAATTTCCTATGGCAATGAAATTTTATAAAATTTGATAAAATGTTCTAGGGCAATAAAATTTTGGTAGATTATTTTTGGCTCGATTTGTTTTTATACCCTCCACCATAGGATGGGGGTATATTAACTTTGTCATTCCGTTTGTAACACATCGAAATATTGCTCTAAGACCCCAAAAAGGCTGAAATTCGGTACATGGTGTTATTATATGGTCTCTAACAACCAAATTGGTCGAAATCGGTCCATAATTATATATAGGCCCCATATAAACCGATCCCCAGATTTGACCTCCGGAGCCTCTTGGAAGAGCAAAATTCATCCGATTCGGTTGAAATTTTGTACGTGATGTTAGTATATGGTATCCAACAACCATGCAGGAATTGGTTCATATCAGTCTATAATTATATATAGCCCCCATATAAACCGATCCCCAGATTTGACCTCCGGTGCCTTTTGCAGAAGCAAAATTCATCCGATCTGATTGGAATTTTGTAGGTGGTGTTAATATATGATATTTAACAACCATGCCAAAAGTGGTCCATATCAGTCCATAATTATATATAGCCCCCGTATAAACCGATCCCGAGGTTTGGTTTTGGAGCCTCTGGGAGGAGCAAATTTAATCCGAGTCAGTTGAAATTTGGTACATTGTGCTAGTATATGACCGTTAACAACCATGCCTAACTAGGTCCATATCGGTCTATAGTTATATATAGCCCTCAGATAAGTCGATCCCCAATCACACAAAAATTGGTCCATATCAAGTCCATAATTGTATATAGCCCCCACATAAGCGACCCCCATTTTTCAATTGTGCCTCTCTACGTACCGTGCAAAAGTCCATATCGATTCGTAATTATTTGTAGACTTACCTATACCTAACTTTTTTGTCTAATATATACCACGTATGGACTAAATCACAATTTAGAAAACGATGTTAAGAAGTTTTAGGATACCACAACCCAAGTAATTCGATTGTGGATGACAGTCTTTCGTAGAAGTTTCTACGCAATCCATGGTGGAGGGTACATAAGATTCGGCCTGGCCGAACTTACTTGTTTTTATTTCCTTTCTTCCTAAATATTTTGACTTCCTCGTCGTACCTTCCGATTTGTTTTGACGAACCAAGAAAAAACATTGTGCCCATAATGCCAAAATGATAAACAAAACGCATGTCCACACATACTTAAATTGCTGCTCTTTAATCAAAAACACATGCTGTGTTTTAAAGTGTATATTGTCTTGGTTCCGAATGTCTATTCTCTTTACTCCGAATACGCAAAGTAATATTCAAGTTAAATAATATTTAGACGTAAGCATATCCAATTTTTGGCGAAACCTTATTAACATGGCAAGGGCATAGCCTAAACAAATTAACACATAAAACAGTTTTCCGAAACAACACACAAGAAGTTTCAAAAAATTGCTCTCTTTTGATTCTCTCGCTGTGTTATGTTGATCTTTCGTCAACCCTCCCGGGTTCTTTCTCTATACTCTCTCTGTCTCTGTCGCTCCCTGATTGAAATATCACAACATATATATGGTTACTCGAAATTTGTAAATGTATATATGTTTACATTCACACATATTCATGCCTGTTCTGGGTCACACCGCATTGTGCACCACACACAAAGTTAGTTGTTCTGAGTCACACGTGTGAACACTTTTTTCGGACTTTTAATCGAAAAATGTGACAGCTGATTTTTTTCTGCAAGCCATATTATTTGCAGACAGAAATTATAAACAAAACATATTTTGCCGGTATAAACATAAAAAATTAAAAGTAAGTGCGTAACTCAAAGCCATAAAATGCCTGCCGGAATTTTTTTAGCCGTGAATAATGTAAGGACAAGAACAATTTATCAAGAACAAATAAGAAGGCGACAATTGCGTGATGCTTCAAATCCGCTGGATTTGCCAGAGTCATGGTGATATATTTTCAATGAAATATTTGTACAATATAACATACCATATCTGTATATTCTACCAAATCTGTTTGATTTAGTTTTGTGGCTTTTTTGCGAGTAAATAAGGAAGGGTTTTCTATGATCCTTAACACCATATCCCTTTATCTGCCAAGATGTTCTCTTCCACCCATAATTCAATTAGCAGCAGCACTAGTAGGATCTTTCCAAGGTGTGTTGGCAAACGATATTTATCTACGTATGGGAAGAACCGTCGAACGGAACGGACGTGTTTTTTTAATAGCGGATAAACTCATCGTAATAGGTACCTACTAAGAATTTCAAGTGTGGTGGGATATTAAGCCACCATGCAGCGAAATTCAAAGTCATCCACTGGGTTGCTAACTTCAGGGCCCAGTGGACGGGTATAGACTGGAGTTATAAATTTGGGCAATGACCAAGAGTTAGACCCAATAAGTCGACCTGTAGACGGGTCGACAGGTGGCGACACTTTGACAAGTCGTACTTTTTCTAAGGTAACGACATCAAAAGGAGGTAATCCCTCACGAAAGAGATTCAAGGAACGCAGAAATGCTTTGTTTATCCTAAAAAGTTAGGATCAGTCGACCCAAGCACGCTGTCGGGTAAACAAAACGATTCCTTAAAATGGGCTCAAGGAATTCTTGAGGCTGGAAATAGGGAACGATCACCGGATGAGCTGCCATCCTCCAAAAGGGATCAAAGATCGTTTGCCTCAGTTGCTAAAGATAGCCTTGCGATGGCTATCATTAATAAAGGAGCATTGGACGGTATGGTTCCAAAGCAAAAATGGGGGGAAATTGAGAATGCTCTGTCTGTCGTCTACTCACAGGTGCTGGAAAAGTTTCCCGGTCCAGATCCTCGACACCAAGAGGCTGGTTGGTATCAAGGACGATTTAAGCTAGTCGCATTTGGGGACCAGAGGTCTATAGAATGTTTTAAAGCTGCTCTGATACTAATTGGTGAAGTTTGGGAAGGAGCTGCTCTAGAGTTAGTCAAGAAGAAAGACATATCGGCTAGACCTAGAGCACATGCGTGGATACCTGTAAACCCTTCTGACCCTGAATCTATTTTAGGTTAGGTTAGGTTATGTGGCAGCCCGATGTATCAGGCTCACTTAGACTATTCAGTCCATTGTGATACCTATCTATTTTAAATAGACTGAAACGATGCAATCCAGATCTTCAAACAGCTGATTGGAAGGGTGGCCGTCTGGATGAAGTGGATGGACCAAGACGGCATGCAGTGTTTATATTGAACACTCAGTCTTTGCCACATCTAGCAAAGTCCCAGGGCCGTGTATGTTATGGCTTTCATTATATCCAAATGAAGGTATATAAAAACGATCAGCTAAAGGATTCAGAAATGGACAAGCCTCTGTCTGAATCAGAAGTAAGCGGATCCTCTTGCGAAGTCGAGGGAGATACCAAAGTTGAAGACATGGATAGACACCATATGCGAGAGGAGGTTTCTATTGTCTCAGAACTCACCAAAGTTGAACCTATGGTTATTGCGAGAGTCGCCGAGATCTCTGAAGAGGACATTCTTGATGACTCGATTGAAGCGGCTGATGTGACGGTTGTTGAAAATCTCGATGGTCCTACGGATCCTCCAGATAAATCTTCATCATTGTAAGGCTGCATGTGCTGCCTTAAAAGTTATCCTGATGAAAGTGGACATAGACATAGTTCTTATTCAAGAACCATATGTTTATAGAAACAAAATATGTGAATTAAGTACTCCGGGGTTCAAACTATTGAAGATGTAAATCGAGCCTGTATAATTGCTAAAAACGAGCTCAACTTGTTTCTGCTTCCTTCAATGTGCAATACAGACACTGTCGTTGACAGTTTAGAAATAGCCAAATGCAAATATTGGGGATCTTCGGTCTACATGGGACATGACAGGGAGATGCCATGTGCCGTTAAGACCTTAGTGGAGGAGTCACTGAAAACAAAGACGAAACTCATTATGGGATGCGATGCGAATGCACATCATAGTATACGGTGAAGTAGTGATACTAATGCAAGGGGAGAGTCGCTAATAAAGTTTATTTTGCGTACTAATCTGGTAGTTTGCAACAAGGGAGATGCCCCAACCTTTGTCACTAAAAACAGGCAAGAGGTTTTGGACATCAACTTGGCCTCGCAAGAACTGAATGAAATGATATCTGAGTGGCAGGTTTTAAGTGAACACAGCTTCTCAGATCATCGCTACATCAGTTTCAAATTTGATGTTCATATCACCAAGATCATATTTCCGCCAAATGTTAGGAAAGCTGACTGGAATAGGTATAGGGAATCGTTCAATATGATGATACCGGAAATAACAGAGACAAATATGAGAAATGTGCAAGATATCGAATACGCAGTGGAGCGGATTACTAAGGCCTTCAACATCTCACTGAAAGCTGCATGCCCTAGAGGAAAGCCAAGGGGGAAGAATCGACCACCATGGTGGTCTACGGAATTAAGTAATATGAGGAAATCCTGCAGGAAGCTCTTTAACAAGGCAAAGTCCACCAGAGCCCCTGAGGACTGGGACGCTTACAAGAAGAATCTGAGAGGATACAAGCGAGAACTGAGAAAGGCTCAGCATAACTCTTGGAATGATTACTGCAGCAGTATTGAGAATACGTCCGAGGCTTCCAGACTACGGAAGGTTCTAGCATCCACCAACTCCGCTCCAGGTTTCATTAAAACATCGGAGGGCAATTGGACAACGTCCAGTGAGGAGACGCTGGAGGTACTATTGGACACACATTTTCCTGGAAATCAGACGGTTGAACCATGTACTGGCGGTGCCACAGTTGCTCAGCGGTCGTTTCCTGTCGAGGAAATTGTATCGGAAACTAGAATAAGATGGGCGCTAAATAGCTTTGGACCATTCAAATCCCCCGGACATGATGGAATTACTCCGGCGGAGTTACAAGCAGTAACTGACAAAATTATCCCCTGGATGTCGGCGATATATAAAGGATGTATCAACTTATCATATATCACAGGAAAGTGGAGGGAAACAAACGTCGTTTTCATACCTAAAGCGGGAAAAGCCTCTCACTCGAGGGCGAAGGATTTCCGACCAATCAGCTTATCCTCATTCCTACTTAAGACTCTGGAGAGGATGATAGATATTTATCTTAGAACTAGCATCGATTCAAGTTTGTTCTCGAAACGACAGCATACATACTCGAAGGGCAGGTCTACTGAGACCGCACTACATGAACTAGTCAGCTTTATTGAAAGCTCACTATCTGTCAAAGAATACACAATCGTGGCGTTTCTAGACATCGAAGGGGCGTTCAATAATGTCCATCCGAGCTCGATATCAAATGGACTGATAACTCTGAATGTTGATCCAGGCTGTTAGACGAACTGCTAATGAAGAGACGTATTTCAGCCACACTAGGACAAGCAAACATACAAAGGTATGTGAACAGAGGCACTCCCCAAGGAGGAGTTCTATCACCTCTTCTTTGGAATGTTGCTATAAATAGCCTTCTGGTTACTCTAGAAAAAGAAAGGATAAAAGTGGTGGCATACGCAGATGATGTGGCTCTGGCAGTCAGGGGAAAATTCCCATCCACAATTAGAGATATTATTCAGAGGGCCCTGCGGATGACTGAGAAATGGGCGAAAGACAATGGTCTTGGGGTAAATCCTGCAAAGATCGCAAAACTCCCACGGTTAGGCCATTTCCTTAGGGGGTATTGAAATTCCCTTTGGTGATTGTGCAAAATACCTTGGCGTTATTTTGGACATGAAGCTGAACTTTAAGCTTAATATTGAAGAAAGGGCGAGGAAGGCAACTGTAGCTTTGTACTCGTGCACAAAGGCAATAGGAAAAAAGTGGGGACTAAAACCAAAAATTGTGCATTGGCTATACACGGCAGTGGTTAGACCTATAATGCTATATGGTGTTGTAGTCTGGTGGCCGGCACTTCACCAGCCGACAAATTTAGACAAAGTTCAGCGTATGGCGTGCTGTGTGTATCTCAGGCGCATTCAGCAAGACAGGAACCAATTCCCTCAATGTCATGCTGCATCTATTGCCTTTAGACATTTTGGCCAAACAGTCAGCTGGAACAACGGCTGTGCGGTCGCGCGAGCTATCGCTGTGGTCGGAAAAAGGTTATGGTCACAGTTCGGTCCTCAAAATAATGCCAGATGTCCCTAACGTAGTGGATTACACTTTGGCGAGTCCACTTTTCGACAAAAAGTTTGAGACTCTAATCCCCAACAGCGAGGCGTGGTGCACACAGACCCCGGGGAATAAAAAATATATAGATTTCTACACTGATGGCTCCAAATTGAATGGACAAGTGGGATTCGGAGTATATTCTAATGATCTGGAACTTCGAATAGCGAAAAGATTACCTAATCACTGTAGTGTTTTTCAGGCTGAAATATTAGCAATAAGAAAGGTGGCGAATTGGCTGAGAAGTAATGTTCCAAAAAATGTGGGCATTAATATATACTCAGACAGTCAACCTGCAATAAAATCCTTGGACTCTGTGTTCCTCAACTCGAAAACGGCCATCGACTGCCGCAAATCTCTCAATGAAATGGCTGAGCAGTACAATATTCACCTAATATGGGTGCCTGGCCATAGGAACATAACGGGGAACTGCGAAGCGGATGAGTTGGCAAGCCTAGGGACTACCTTACATATTCCAGGGGAACTAGAATTTGTTGGTATGCCCCTAGCTACCTGCAAGCCCGTACTGCGTGAGAAGGCTGTTATGATGGCAAATGTTCGATGTGAGAATTGCAAGGGTTGTAGCGACACCAAGCAAATATGGCCCCATTTCAACTTAAACCGCACACTAGATATGCTAATGTTCTCGAGACGTCAGATATCAATCCTGATATCTGCTATAACGGGTCGCTGCCTGATAGGCGATTTTGCAAAAACTATTGGCGCGAAGTATAATGACTATTGTATGAGCTGTCATGATGCGGAGGAAAATGAATCAATTAAACACCTCTTGTGTGAGTGTCCTGAATTTTGTGTAAGGCGTAAGCAAATTTTAGGGGCATATAGCTTCATATTACTGGCGGACCTGGAAAACGTAAACTTAAGCAGTCTGCTAATGTTTTTGGAACAATCTGGTTGGTTCAACAGAAGAAAATAATCGAGAAGGTTCAACGGTTAAAACTAGAAGTGCCCATATGTAATAGGTACTTTTAGTTAATGTGGTATAAAAATAGACTGAATAGTCTGAGTGAGCCTGAATCTTAATCGGGCTGCCACTTTAACCTAACCTATGGGAAGAACAACATTTTGCAAAAATTTGTGGAAAATTATAAATGCTATTGAAGAACACGTATGTCCATCGTGGATCAATGCCGAGATGACACCTGAAGAAATAAGTGCGTCGAAATTGTATTTTACCAAAAATTTCGAATACCTGGTATCATTGGCTGCGTTGGTGGTACGCATATTCGCCATATCAAATCACGGTCAGATGAGGCGCTTTTCTACAATCGGAAGGGTTACTTCAGCGTTAATGCATTGGTAGTAAGTAAACTGAGTAAAACATTTTTTACATTTGGTAAATAATTGGAACCCTTCCAGGTTTGTGACTACAAGATGAGGATCCGGGTAATTGATGCCAGCAGGCCTGGATCATGCCACGATTCCTTCATCTGGAGTCTGAAGTAGTCCAAAATGTATTACGCTGAATTATATAGACGAACAAAAAATTGCTGGCTAGTTTTAAATATTTTATAACAGTTATGGTAGGGAGATCATATCAAACAAAGGAACATAAAAGTGAATTCAATTCATAAAAAATTAACACTAACATGAATAAAAAAAATAATAAAAGAAAAAAATTATTCGCTTCTGACTAGCAATGAAGCCTTATATTGCTCTAGTTCTACACTTTTTAACTTTAATTTGTTTCTTGTGACGGACTCCTGCTCCATTCGTATATGATGCCTTTTCAATTCAGCTACCTCCTCTTTTTTTAAGGCAATCAATGCGTCCATTTTTTTGTCCATTAATTTTAATGTGATGTCTATACTTCGGAGGCATTTTCCGTCTTCCTCTATGGACTCCCGAAGGCTTTTAATTTCGTCCGAAATTGTTTTAAAATTTCGTGACTCTTCCGTCATTATAAAATCCACATCGTTCATTTTTCTGCGCTTCGGTGTATTGGCTATTTGGGGTAAGGCACCATCACAACTGACTAACGGCGACTCTGTTGCTCTTGTAGGTGAAAATGACTCTGTGGTGGATAAAGAGTCACTTCGACCGACGGTGTTTTGACTTGCCTTGGAGCTACAGGGCTTCTCGTTTTCTTTGTTTGCTCCGAATGTTTTTGCATTTTTTATGCCGTCCACTGATACGTATAAACCACATAAAACAGCGACTCGCTCTTCCAAACTGGATAAAACATATTTGTTAAATTGACCTCCACCGGTCTTTCGGCATTCGGACTTGCTATGACAAATTTTAGTTTTTATGTCGCGTTTCCAATCCGTCCATGTCTGTAATATAAATAAGGTAAGCTTATATCAAAATTCAAATGCCGTAAACTTACTTTTCTCCATTCGGAAACACCTCTTCTATGTGGTCCACATGAATTTAGTTTGTCGGCCAAATCACTCCAAAGTTTGTCTTGTACGACTTTGTCCCTTTTGGTGAAACCCATTGCCAGATCTTTATTATCTTCCATAAAATCTATGAAGATCTCATCATGGGACGTAGTCTTGCGTTTAAACCTAAAAGAATAACATTTTTCATTCATAAATTAAATAAATACTCAAAATTAAATTCTTACATTACCTTTGTTTTGATTTGTTTTTTTCTATCCCTCCCCAATGCTACTCATGAACAAACGATCGCCGTGTCGTTCTCGTTTTTGACGGCAGAGAAGTTTTTATTTTGGTTTTGGTTAAACAGTTTTTAACATGCATACATTAAAGGAAATTTAATTATAGTGGGCATAATTAACTATTCTGTTAAGGTTTTTCTCATTTGTATTGCTTAAATATTTATAATAATATTGCAAACAAATTTTCTATCGTGGCGGCCTCCATGTGCAGAAAGATATTGGCGGCGTTAGTTTTTTGTTTAATTTGCTCAGTGATTTGTGCACCAAGAACACTTTGCAGAATTGAAGATGCCATATTTTTCATGCAATAAATTTGGTAAAATTCACTTTTCTTAGCCCACTGATTTTGTAAAAGTTATAATTTAATTACCTTATATTTTCAAAAAGACCTTTGATTTTTTTAGGAAACCGGATAGTATTCACAAAAATCAGAGATAATTTTGCTTAAAACTTTTTTGTGTTAACTTTTGAAAATTGTGGCAAACATTATACTTTCGAACACACTGAAAATCAGCTGATTAAAACAACCCCAAAATGTATACACCAATCAGAGGAAATTTCGGTTCAAATTTTAGATGGATTTTTAAAATCGTGGTTTCTGCCATATATAAGTGACTTTCCCAATAAAATTTGCAAATATTTATAAAAAAACATATTAAAGTTTCAGAATCTGTTATTTATTTGTTATAAAAACTTCTAACTTTGCATACGATGGCTGTACACTAATCCTACACAAAAGAAATGTTCGTGTACATTTTTCAGGTCTATGACGGTGTATAGTATTGGCCAGAACACCTTTGAAGTGTGACACCACACGAAAATGTATACATGTGTGTACCAGAACAGACACGATTATTTTTATGAAACATTCCTGTCCTAAATATAATATATTCTAACATATTAACATATGTGTCCCAAACATTTAATGCTAGTTGATTTATTTTGTTTCTTATTCTATCTTTTTTAGTTTAAATAAAATTCTTTATTTTGCCAAGCTTGATATCTATTGCTATTTGCTAGTTTAGAAACATTACATTTTTGCAATTCAATATATTGTGTTTAAAAATTGTGTCCGAAACACATTTTTTTATATCGGAACATATGAAAAACATATTTTTCTAACAGTGTGTGTATCAACCGATTCTTAAAGAAGTATATAAGGCCGTAAGTTCGGCCAGGCCGAATCTTATGTACCCTCCACCATGGATTGCGTAGAAACGTCTACGAAAGACTGTCATCCACAATCGAATTACTTGGGTTGCGGTAACACTTGCCGATGGCAAGGTATCTTAAACTTCTTAACACCGTCTTCTAAATTGTAAGTTAGTCAATACGGGGTATAATTAAACAAAAAAAAGGCCGATTAAATACGTATATAATACAGTTTGACAAAATTGTCTATAGAAATAAAATTTTGACAAAATTTTCTATAGCAATAAAATTTTGACAAATTTTTCTATAGCAATGAAATTTTGACAAAATTTTCTATAGAAATAAAATCTTGACAAAATTTGTTTACAGTAATAAAATTTGGACAAAATTTTCTATAGTAATAAAATTTTGGTAGATTATTTTTACTATAGACCGATATGGACCAATTTTGGCATGGTTGTTAGCGGCCATATACTAACGCAATGTACCAAATCTCCCCCACGTACCAAATTTCAACCGTATCGGATGAATTTTGCTCCTCCAAGAGGCTCCGGAGGTCAAATCTGGGGATAAACCGATCCCCAGATTTGATTGGGGGTTACATATAATTAAGACCGGTATGGACCAATTTTTGCATGGTTGTTAGAAATCATATACTAACACCACGTACAAAATTTCAACAGGATCGGGTGAATTTTGCTCTTCCAATGGGCTCCGGAGGTCAAATCTGGGGATCGGTTTATATGGGGGCTACATATAATTATGGACTGATATGGACCAATTCCTACATGGTTGTTAGAGACCATATACTAACACCACGTACCAAATTTCAACCAAATCGGATGAATTTTGCTCATCTATGACGCTCCTGGGGTCAAATATGGGGGCTATATATAATTATGGACCGATGTGGACCAATTTTTGCATGGTTGTTAGATACCATATACCAACACCATGTACCAAATTTCAGCCGGATCGGATGAAATTTGCTTCTCTTAGAGGCTCCGTAAGCCAAATCGGGGGATCGGTTATATGGGGGCTATATATAATTATGGACCGATGTGGACCAATTTTTGCATGGTTGTTAGAGACCATATACTAACACCATGTACCAAATTTCAACCGGATCGGATGAATGTTTTCTCCTCCAAGGGGCTCCGCAAGCCAAATATGAGCATCGGTTTATATGGGGGCTATGCGTATAAGTGGTCCGATATGGCCCTTTTGCAATACCATCCGACCTACATCAACAACAACTACTTGTGCCAAGTTTCAATTTCACCACGACCCAGAATATATATATATATATATATATATATATATATATATATATATATATATATATATATATATATATATATATATATATATATATATATATATATATATATATATATATATATATATATATATATATATATATATATATATATATATATATATATATATATATATATATATATATATATATATATATACTTTATGGGGTCTTAGAGCCATATTTCGATGTGTTACAAACGGAATGACAAAGTTAATATACCCCCATCCTATGGTGGGGGGTATAAAAAACGGCGATATTCTCGTTTATTATTTCAGTTTGGTGAATTATTATCTACTGTAAGGGATTTCAACCCTGCGAAATATGAACCAAATCGGTTTAGGTTTAACTCATCTCGCCAGATTTTATTGCTAAATATTTCCAAGTAAATCTCCAGAAAAAAATTAGCGTTTGGGAGTGTGTTATAATATAGTTGGCTGTGTCCTACTATAGACTTTATTTATTTATTCGATAAATAATTTATTATTATTTTTTAATACATGGGTGAATTACAATATATCATTATTTAATTCTAATTAAATAAAGGGTGATTCTTTTGAGGTTAGGATTTTCATGCATTAGTATTTGACAGATCACGTGGGATTTCAGACATGGTGTCAAAGAGAAAGATGCTCAGTATGCTTTGACATTTCATCATGAATAGACTTACTAACGAGCAACGCTTGCAAATCATTGAATTTTATTACCAAAATCAGTGTTCGGATTGAAATGTGTTTCGCGCTTTACGTCCGACAAATTTTGTTCAGCGATGAGGCTCATTTCTGGTTGAATGGCTACGTAAATAAGCAAAATTGCCGCATTTGGAGTGAAGAGCAACCAGAAGCCGTTCAAGAACTGCCCATGCATCCCGAAAAATGCACTGTTTGGTGTGGTTTGTACGCTGGTGGAATCATTGGACCGTATTTTTTCAAAGATGCTGTTGGACGCAACGTTACGGTGAATGGCCAAAAATGGAAGAACTGAACTTGGTTGACATGTGGTTTCAACAAGATGGCGCTACATGCCACACAGCTCGCGATTCTATGGCCATTTTGAGGGAAAACTTCGGAGAACAATTCATCTCAAGAAATGGACCGGTAAGTTGGCCACCAAGATCATGCGATTTGACGCCTTTAGACTATTTTTTGTGGGGCTACGTCAAGTCTAAAGTCTACAGAAATAAGCCAGCAACTATTCCAGCTTTGGAAGACAACATTTCCGAAGAAATTCGGGCTATTCCGGCCGAAATGCTCGAAAAAGTTGCCCAAAATTGGACTTTCCGAATGGACCACCTAAGACGCAGCCGCGGTCAACATTTAAATGAAATTATCTTCAAAAAGTAAATGTCATGGACCAATCTAACGTTTCAAATAAAGAACCGATGAGATTTTGCAAATTTTATGCGTTTTTTTTTAAAAAAAAGTTATCAAGCTCTTAACAAATCACCCTTTACATTTCACGCTTTTTAGTGATCATTTCGCTATTATACATATACATATTTGAGATACATATTGGAAATGTTAGTATACCATCCAATAGCGGGTGGTGTAAAAATAGCAAAAAATGTATTCAGGCGGGTTGAAAAAGTTTGATAAAAGATATTCGTTTGTTGCAGTCTAAATCTTGATTGAACCACTCTCGTATTTGCTTGTATAAATCGGTTAATTAATTATAGCAGTTTCTTCTCCATTTGTCAGCAAGTATTTCTACTCATTGAATGCCAAATTATTTAATGAGCACTTCCAGTCGCCTGCAATAAATTTCATTCTTTAATTGCGTTGCTATGAATAGAAAGGATGTGAATTTTGTCGTTTGGTGACAGTCACATCCTTTCTATGTTACAGTCACAACACAACGACATCTTTCAGCAAAAATAAATTAAACCGATGTATTTCCCATAACCTCAAACTAAGGGACAGTGAGATTGGACATTTTATGGGATGTAAATCATTCGCTTCTAATGAAAACATGGAACTCTTGCTGACCAATTTATTCGATATCGTGGCGATTTGTAGACAGTCATTGGAGAAAAGATAAAAAATGCACCACAGCACGAGACCAGGAACATTTATTCAACACAGTTCAGTCCATCCTTGGTGGTCAGAATGCCCTTTAAATTCATGACTGGTCTTTGAAATTAAAAAGCCAATTGTTGTACCTATCCACCCACTTTTTACTACTCCCACATATCTGGATGCCCACCCGCATATGCTAGAAGCTACCGACACAATAACAGTGCAGGAAAATGAACCTTTGCATGTAGTTGGTGGACTGGACAATTGTGAAAATTATGACATCATCACGGGGAACATTCCTACGTGTGTACATATGAATATGTATTTCCCCAGGGGAGGGGGTTAGATTTGCCCGAGTGGGAGAAAAGAGCACGTCTGCTACGAGACAACAGAGGGCATGACATGTAAAATTATGATAAGCACATACCACGGTAAAGTTACAGACACATAAAAAGAACAAATAAAATTACCAGACAATTTGCTGCATATACACTAGGGCACAGTGGTATGTTATGTATGGAAATTTATGGACACAATATGGCAACTCAAAATTGTTTGTAGCAGATGATGAATTGTCTATTCATTGCAGAATTGCACTACTTAATCTTAGCAACGAGAGTTTTTAAAATTAATTTCGGATGTTGACTTGATTAGTACAAATAAACTACATTGGAAAGTAGTTGAGGGGAAAAAACTCATTACCAAAAGCTCTTGTACCATTATCACCAGCAATACCATCTGCTTGAAAATAATGTCTTACCATCAACCAATGCTTCCAGTACTAACACGGAGAACACCCCACAAAGCAATCCACGTCGCATCTGGGACCTGGCGGGAGACAACTTTTTTAAGTTAATTATATTTAAACGCCAAACTACATAGTGGTCAGAGTATAACTGTGATCTGCATAAAATGTGCCTTGCAGAAATATTGTTTTAGACCCCATCAAATACAACCTTTGTGTCTGTCCGTCTGTCCATGAGACCATGAGAGAGTATACTACAATACTTATTAATATTCGGATATACTTTGAATGCAATCAAGATTATATATTACATAGATGGTTCAAAAATTTGGGCAAAAACTGAGAAAATACTAAATTGAATTGTTTTATTAATAAATTAGGCTAAATATCTTTATTTATTAACCGATCTTACTCATAGTTGGCATAATCCAATCTTCTAGCCGATCTTACGTCTGTATGTACTTGTTTTGAGGGTGTATTGTACCACTGGTAACATTTTCAATTTGCATAAAACTAATTTTTACTTGTTAAAAAATAATTTATCAAATTGATATACATTTTTATTGAGATATATACACGGAAGAAAAAGATTTTTTAAACACATTATTTTTAAGTGCAAGCATATAATGCTCATAAACTAGCATAATATGTTTGGGACATATATGCTAATATGTTGGAACATAACATTTTTATACCCTCCACCATAGAATGGGGGTATATTAACTTTGTCATTCCGTTTGTAACACATCGAAATATTGCTCTAAGACCCCATAAAGTATATATATTCTGGGTCGTGGTGACATTCTGAGTCGATCTGAGCATGTCCGTCTGTCCGTCCGTCTGTTGAAATCACGCTAACTTCCGAACGAAACAAGCTATCGACTTGAAACTTGGCACAAGTAGTTGTTATCGATGTAGGTCGGATGGTATTGAAAATGGGCCATATCGGTCCACTTTTAAGTATAGCCCCCATATAAAGGGACCCTCAGATTTGGCTTGTGGAGCCTCTAAAAGAAGCATATTTCATTTGATCCGGCTGAAATTTAGTATATGGTGTTGGTATATGGTCCCTAACAACCATGCAAAAATTGGTCCACATCGGTTCATAATTATATATAGCCCGCATATAAACCGATCCCCAGATTTGGCTTGCGGAGCCTCAAAGAGAAGCAAATTTCATCCGATCCGGCTGAAATTTGGTATATGATGTTGGTATATTGTCTCTAACAATCATGCAAAAATTGGTCCACATCGGTCCATAATTATATATAGCCCCCATATAAACCGATCTCCAGATTTGGCTTGCGAAGCCTCAAAGAAAAGCAAATTTCATCCGATCCGGCTGAAATTTGGTACATGGTATTGGTATATGGTCTCTAACAACCGTGCAAAAATTGGTCCACATCGGTCCATAATCATATATGGCGCGCATATAAACCGATCCCCAGATTTGGGTTGCGGAGCCTCAAAGAGAAGCAAATTTCATCCGATCCCCCTGAAATTTGGTACATGATATTGGTATATGGTCTCTAACAACCGTGCAAAAATTGGTCCACATCGGTTCATAATTATATATAGCCCCCATATAAACCGATCCCCAATTTGGCTTGCGAAGTCTCCAAGAGAAGCAAATTTCATCCAATCCGGTTGTAATTTGGAACATGGTGTTAGTATATGATCTTTAACAACCGTGACAGAATTGGTCCATATCGGTCCATAATTATATATAGCCCCCATATAAAACATTCTCCAGATTTGACCTCCGGAGCCTCTTGGAGGAGCAAAATTCATCCGATCCGGTTCAAATTAGGCACGTGGTGTTAGTATATGGTCGCTAACAACCATACCAAAATTGGTCCAATCACACAAAAATTGGTCCATATCGGTTCATAATCATGGTTGCCACTAGAGCCAAAAATAATCTACCAAAATTTTATTTCTATAGAAAATTTTGTCAAAATTTTATTTCTATAGAAAATTTTGTCAAAATTTTATTTCTAGAGAAAATTTTGTTAAAATTTTATTCGGTTCATAATAAAATTTTCATCATTGTCAAAATTTTATTTCTATAGAAAATTTTGTCAAAATTTTATTTCTATAGAGAATTGTGTTCAAATTTTATTCGGTTCATAATCATGGTTGCCACTCGAGCCAAAAATAATCTACGATTTTATTTCTATAGGAAATTTTGTCAAAAGTTTATTTCTATAAAAAATTTTGTTAAAATTTTATTTCTGTAGAAATTTTTGTCAAAATGGTATTTCTATAGAAAATTGTGTCAAAATTTTTATTTCGATAGAAAATTTTGTCAAAATTTTATTTCTATAGAAAATTTAGTTAAAATTTTATTTCTGTAGAAAATTTTGTAAAAATTTTTTGTCGTGGTGAAATTCTGAGTCGATCTAAGCATGTACGTCCGTCCGTCCGTCTGTTGGAATCACGCTAACTTCCGAATGAAACAAGCTATCGACTTCAAACTTGGCACAAGTAGTTGTTATTGATGTAGGTCAGATGGTATTGCAAATGGGCCATATCGGTCCACTTTTACGTATAGCCCCCATATAAACGGACCCCCAGATTTGGCTTGCGAAGCCTATAAGAGTAGCATATTTCATCCGATCTGGCTGAAATTTGGTACATGGTGTAAGTATATGGTCTCCAACAACCATTCAAAAATTGGTCCATGTCGGCCCATAATTATATATAGTCCCCATATAAACCGATCCCCTGCTTTGACCTCCGGAGCCTCTTGGAGAAGCAAAATTCCTCCGATCCGGTTGAAATTTGCAACGTGGTGTTAGTATGTGGCTGCTAATAACCATGTCAAATTTGGTCAATATCGGTCTATAGTTATATATAGCCGATCCCCAATCACACAAAAATTTTTCCACATCGGTTCATAATCATGGTTGCCACTCGAGCCAAAAATAATCTACCAAAATTTTATAGAAAATTTGATCAAAATTTTATTTCTATAGAAAATATTTTCAAAATGTTATTCCTATAGAAAATTTTGTCAAACTTTATATCTATAGAAAATTTTCGCAAAATTTTATTTTTATTGAAAATGTTGTCAAAATTTTAATTCTATAGAGAGTGTTGTCAAAATTTTATTTCTATAGAAAATTTTGTCAAAATATTATTTCTATAGAAAATTTTGTCAAAATTTTATTTCGATAGAAATTTTTATCAAAATTTTATTTCTATAGAAAATTTAGACAAAATTTTATTTCTATAGTGAATTTTGTTAAAATTTTATTTCTATAAAAAAATTTGTCAAAGTTTTACTTCTATAGAAAATGTTGTCAAAATGTTATTTTGTCAAAATTTTATTTCTATAGAAACTTTTATCAAGATTTTATTATACCCTGCTCCACACTGTGGAACAGGGTATTATAAGTTAGTGCATATGTTTGCAACACCCAGAAGGAGACGAGATAGTCACATGGTGTCTTTGGCAAAAATGCTCAGGGTGGGTTCCTGAGTCGATATAGCGATGTCCGTCTGTCCGTGAACACATTTTTGTAATCAAAGTCTAGGTCGCAGTTTTAGTCCAATCGACTTCAAATTTGGCACAAGTATGTGTCTTGGCTCAGAATAGATCCCTATTGATTTTGGTTCAGATTTAGATATAGCTCCCATATATATATTTCGCCTGATATGGACTTATATGGCCCCAGAAGCCAGAGTCTTACCCTAATTTGCTTAAAATTTTGCAAAAGAAGAACAATTAGTACTATAGTCAAGTGTGCCAAATTTTATTGAAATCGGTTCAGATTTAGATATAGCTCCCATATATATCTTTCGCCCGATATGCACTAATATGGACCCAGCAGCCAGAGTTTTATACCGATTTGCTTGAAATATTGTATTAACATAACACTTAGTCGTATAGTCAAGTGTGCAAAATTTGATTGAAATCGGTTCAGATTTAGATATAGCTCCCATATATATCTTTCGCCCGATATGGACTTATATGGCCCCAGAAGCCAGATTTTTGGCCGAATTTGCACTAATATGGACCCAGCAGCCAGAGTTTTATACCGATTTGCTTGAAATATTGTATTAACATAACACTTAGTCGTATAGTCAAGTGTGCAAAATTTGATTGAAATCGGTTCAGATTTAGATATAGCTCCCATATATATCTTTCGCCCGATATGGACTTATATGGCCCCAGAAGCCAGATTTTTGGCCGAATTTGGTTGAAATTGTGCACTAGGAGTACAGTTAGTAGTATAGTCAAGTGTGCAAAATTTGATTGAAATCGGTTCAGATTTAGATATAGCTCCCATATATATCTTTCGCCCGATATGGACTAATATGGTCCTAAAAGCTAGAGTTTTGACCCAATTTGGTTGAAATTTTGCACAGGGAGTAGATTTAGCATTGTAGCTATGTACGCCAAATTTGGTTGAAGTCGATTCAGATTTAGATATAGCTCCCATATATATCTTTCGCCCGATAAGCACTTATATGGACCCAGAAGCCAGACTTTTATCCCGATTAGCTTGAAATTTTGCACAAGGAGTACAATTGGTAGTATAGTCATGTGTGCCGAATTTGATTGAAATAGGTTCAGATTTAGATATAGCTTCCATATATATTTTTCGCCCGATATGGACTTATATGGCCCCAGAAGCCAGAGTTTTGGCCCAATTTGGTTGAAATTTTGCACAGGAAGTAGATTTAGCATTCTAGCTATGCGTGCCAAATTTGATTGAAATCGGTTCAGATTTATATATAGCTCCCATATATAGCTTTCGCCCGATTTACACTCATATGACCACAGAGGCCAATGTTTTGCTCCGATTTAGTTGAAATTTTGCACATGGAGTAGAATTAGCATTGCAGCTATGTCTGCCAAATTTGGTTGAAATCGGTTCAGATTTAGATATAGCTCCCATATATATGTTCTTCTGATTTCGACAAAAATGGTCAAAATACCAACATTTTCCTTGTAAAATCGCCACTGTTTAGTCGAAAAGTTGTAAAACTGACTCTAATTTTCCTAAACTTGTAATACATATATATCGAGCGATAAATCATAAATAAACTTTTGCGAAGTTTCCTTAAAATTGCTTCAGATTTAAATGTTTCCCATATTTATACCCTGCTCCACACTGTGGAACAGGGTATTATAAGTTAGTGCATATGTTTGCAACACCCAGAAGGAGACGAGATAGACACATGGTGTCTTTGGCAAAAATGCTCAGGGTGGGTTCCTGAGTCGATATAGCGATGTCCGTCTGTCCGTCTGTCCGTGAACACATTTTTGTAATCAAAGTCTAGGTCGCAGTTTTAGTCCAATCGACTTCAAATTTGGCACAAGTATGTGTTTTGGCTCAGAATAGATCCCTATTCATTTTGGAAGAAATCGGTTCAGATTTAGATATAGCTCCCACATATATCTTTCGCCCGATATGGACTAATACGGTCCCAGAAGCCAGAGTTTTACCCCAATTTGGTTGCAATTTTGCAGAGGGAGTAGAATTAGCATTGTAGCTGTGCGTGCCAAATTTTGTTGAAATCGGTTCAGATTTAGATATAGCTCCCATATATAGCTTTCGCCCGATTTACACTCATATGACCACAGAGGCCAATTTTTTAGTCCGATTTAGTTGAAATTTTGCACAGGGAGTAGAAATAACATTGTTGCTATGCGTGCCAAATTTGGTGGAAATCGGATCAGATTTAGATATAGCTCCCATATATAGCTTTCGCCCGATTTACACTCATATGACCACAGAGGCCAATTTTTAACTCCGATTTAGTTGAAATTTTGCACAGGGAGTAGAATTAGCATTGTTGCTATGCGTGCCAAATTTGGTTGAAACCGGTTCAGATTTAGATATTGCTCCCATATATATGTTTTTCTGATTTCGACAAAAATGGTGAAAATACCAACATTTTCCTTGTAAAATCGCCACTGCTTAGTCGAAAAGTTGTAAAAATGACTCTAATTTTCCTAAACTTCTAATACATATATATCGAGCGATAAATCATAAATAAACTTTTTCGAAGTTTCCTTAAAATTGCTTCAGATTTAAATGTTTCCCATATTTTTTTACTAACATTGTGTTGCACCGTTGTGCATTAGCCGACTTAAAGCACGAGTCTATAGTTTTTGTAGAAGTCTATCAAATTCTGTCCAGATCGAGTGATACTTAAATGTATGTATTTGGGACAAACCTTTATATATAGCCCCCAACACATTTGACGGATGTGATATGGTATCGAAAATTTAGATCTACAAAGTGGTGCAGGGTATAATATAGTCGGCCCCGCCCGACTTTAGACTTTCCTTACTTTTTTTACATTGTGTTGCACCCTTGTGCATTAGCCGACTTAAAGCACGAGTCTATAGTTTTTGTAGAAGTCTATCAAATTCTGTCCAGATCGAGTGATACTTAAATGTATGTATTTGGGACAAACCTTTATATATAGCCCCCAACACATTTGACGGATGTGATATGGTATCGAAAATTTAGATCTACAAAGTGGTGCAGGGTATAATATAGTCGGCCCCGCCCGACTTTAGACTTTCCTTACTTGTTTTTATAAAAAATTTTGTCAAACTTAATTATATACTTATTTATTCGGCCTTTTTTAGTTTAATATATACTACGTATGGACTACCTTTCAATTTAGAAGACGGTGTTAGGAAGTTTTAAAATAATTCGATTGTGGATGACAGTCTTCAGTAGAAGTTTCTACGCCATCAATGGTGGAGGGTACATAAGCTTCGGCCTGGCCGTATATACTTATTGTTATTACTAATATTAAAACCTCAATTCAATTTCATGAAACAATTTAAAAAAAGAGATCGGAAAAATGTCAGTGGGTATGGAATTATAAAGCAATTTAAATTAATAATTAAAATTCAGGAAAAAACAAACAAGATATCTAATAAATTCCGTAGGTGTATTTGAAATTGTATTTGGCATTGTGAATCTGCCTTTAACGTCAAACGCTCCAATATATATCTTACGCCCAATATGGATTTAATTGGCCCCAGAGGCCGGAATTTTACCTTTATTTCCTTCAAATTTTACACAAAGACTCTTGAAATTTCAAAGAAAACTATAATATTTGATTCATGGTGGTGGGTTATGATTCGGCCCGGCCGAACTTACTGCTGTATATACTTGTTTAGAAAGTACAAAAAGGTATTTCGTTCAGCGAAAAAGTACTTTTCACTAAATTTTTGTTTTTATTCAACTCATTATACCCTAAACCACATAGTGGTCAGGGTATAATAAGTTTGATCTGCCAAAAAATGTGCCTACCAGAAATATTGATTTTAGACCCCATAAAATATATACCGATCGACTCAGAATCACCTCCTGAGTCGGTCTAGCGCTTGTTGTCCGTCCGTCCGTCTGTCCATGTATTTGTTGTTCACAGGATTCCGGTCGCTATTAACCGATTTTGATGAAATTTGGTACAGAGAGTTTTTTGGGTACAAGGACGAACGCTATTGAATTTGGAAGAAATCGGATCAAATTTAGATATAGCTCCCATATATATGTATCGCCCGATTTCCACAAATGGGGTCACGTTGCGCCTTTTTTCAAACGGATCGTCACCAAATTTGGCAAAAGGTAATCTTTTTCACCGCCCTTCAAGCCTGCAAAATTTCATCCAAATCGGTTCAGATTTAGATATAGCTCTCATATATATGTATCGCCCGATTTTCCCAAATTTGGCCACAAAACCCTAATTTATCAACCGATCTTACTCAAAGTTGGCTTAATGTAATCTTCTATAGCACTAACTATATGTGCAAAAAATCATCGAAATCGGTTAAGATTTAGCTATAGCTCCCATATATATGTACCGCCCGATTTTTCTAAATTTGGCCATAAAACCCTTATTTATCAACCGATCTTACTCAAAGTTGGCTAAATGTAATCTTCTACAGCACTAACTACACCCTCAAAAAAAATCGCTTCTTTAACATATGTTCCAAACATATTTTGCAGGAAGCACATATATTATTGGATACTGCCGACACATTAATATGATTGTTTTATGTGAACATAGTATATGTTTGGAAGCATTTTGAGCCCAAAAATATTATATGCTTGGAAGAATTTTTCCCAAAGACGATTCTGCTCATTGCCTAACATACTCGTAATTTTCACATCCACGAAATATTTTAGTTCTTGGTACCTTTTTCTGTAATACAAATAATGTTGAAGAAATTATTCACTTTTATAAATTTTTTAAATTTTACCTTTCGCCTGCACGGAGAATCGAACCGAGCGCCATACAGTTTGTAAGCCAACACATCCACTGGATTACGTAGCTGTTATAGTCACCAGGAGATAATTATCGTTATAAATTACATTTATATAGCATAGTTTGCAGCGCCCACGAGCCCATGCAAACATAACATTATTTAACAGAAACATACATTTGTTTGCCACGTGGAGCAGTGGTTAGCATGTCTGCTTTGCATGCAAAGGGTCGTGGGTTCAATCCCTGCTCCGACCGAACACTTTTTTATTTTTAATTTACACATTTATATTTATACTATATTAAATTTTTATAATGAAACTTCGAAATGTGGGTTATTAAAGATTTATAGTCAGTAACAGTGCTTGATATAAACGAAATTGACTGATTTTTGGATAACATATTATTTTTTTATTGCAAAATAACAATTTTTTACTAGCATTTAACACCGTCGCTCTAAAATGCCTTTTATTTTTCTTTAATAATTCATTTTAAAGAAAATAAACTTTTTAAATTGTTTTAGCTGCAAAACTCGAATTTAATGCCCGCTTTTATATTTGAAGGTGTCCGTCAACTCCTCGTGGACTACTTATTAATAAAGAGGAACTTAACTTTGTTTTTATACATTTTACTGTGTAATTTTTCACTATTTCCTCCTTTTTTCATTTTACTGTACCAACTCTAAAAAGAGTATAGTGCCCTTTCGTTATTTTTATGAAGACCCCTGATTTCTTTTAATGAACCAAGAAAAAAAATTGTGCCCATAATGCCAAAATGATAAACAAAACACATGTCCACACATACACAAAATGGTGCTCTCAAGGCGAAAACATATGCTGTTTGTTTTTCAAATGTCTATTCTCTTGGTTCCGAATGTCTATTCTCTTTATTCAAATTAAATAATATTTAGACTTAAGCATATCAAATTTTTGGCCTTATCAAAAACAATTTTCCGAAACAACATACAAGCGGTTTCACAGAAATTGTTCTCGTTTGATTCTTTCGCTGTTATGTTGATATCTTTCGTCAACTTTCCCGGTTTCCATCTCTATTTCTTTCTCTATACTCTCTCTGTCGCTTTGAATAAAATATCACAACATATGTATGATTAGTCGAAATTTGTAAATTTATATATGTTTGCATTCACACATATGATTTTTATGAAACATTCATGCCACAAACATAATATATTCTAACATATTAACATAGATGTCCCAAACATTTAGTGTTAGTTTAGGAACATTACATGTTTGCACTTAAATATATTGTGTTTTAAAATTGTGCCCGAAACACATTTTGTTTATATCGGAACATATGAAAAACATATTTTTATAACAGTGTATATGTGCAAAAAATCATCGAAATCGGTTCAGAGTTAGATATAGCTCCCATATATATGTATAGCCCGATTTTCCCAAATTTGGCCATAGAACCCTTATTTATTAACCGATCTTATTAAAAGTTGGCTAGATCCAGTCCCCTATAGTACTAACGGTATGCGCAAAATTTCATCGAAATCGGTTCAGATGTAGATATAGCTCCCATATATGTATCTCCCGATTTTGAAAAATTCGCCCCTAATAACCCAATTTTTGACCATAGAGGCCTCATTTCTTAACTGATCGTACTCAAATTTTACAAAAGGTAATCTTTTGTGGTATTAATCAAACCCGCAAAATATTATGCAAATTGGTTCAGATTTAGATATAGCTTCCATATATATGCATCGCTCGATTTTCCCAAATTTGGCCATAGTACTCATATTTATTAAACAATGTTACTCAAATTACAAATTTTGATGTACTAGCCGATCGTATTTATACGTACATGTAGCTCTTACATAAGAATATTGCTCGATTTTTACAAATTTGGATTTATTACCCACACTAATTGAGCGATTTGCTCTTTTTTAATAATGGGCTCAATATTAGTGGCATACTAACTCCGTAGGTGCAATATCAACACACCCAGTGTTGCTAGAAGTAGGGGAAATTCCCTATATGTAGGGTTTTTCTAATATTTAGCGTCTTGTAGGGACGTAGGGTCACAATGTAGGACATTTTCACTCAACACAATTTGTAATAATTTTTACATTTTGGTGGCTCTAGAGGACAAAATTTGAAGATTACCACAAATCTACCAAACAAATATTTCTGTAGAAATTGTTGTCAAAACTTTATTCCTGTAGAAAATTTTATCAACATTTTATTTCTATAGAAAATTTTGTCAAAATTGTACTTCTATAGACATTTTTTTTCAAAATATTATTGCTATAAAAAATTTTCTCAAAATTTTATTTCTATGGAATTTTTTCTCAAAATTTTATGTCTATAGAATTTATTGTCAAAATTTTATTTGTATAGAAAAATTTCTCACAAAAATTTGTTTATAGAAACTTTTTCCAAAATTTTATTTTTATAGAGATTTAACAAAAAGATTACTAATTTGGGTAGAATTCTACCAATTGTTGTAACCGTGGTGGTAATACAAATTTATATTCTAAGTTATATACGTTGCATATTCATGTTCGAAGATAATAAAGTACTTAGAACTATTTTTGTTTTGTAATTTTTTTTTAATTTTTACGAAAAATATTGTAGGGAAAATTGTATGGGAAAATTTTATGGGAAAGTAGGGAACTTTGTTTGTCCTTGTAGGGTAAACCGAACATTTTCCCTGCCAACATTGACTATGAGCTATAGTCAGATTGACACAAAGCATCAATAGACATGTACCCCTTAATTTTCTTAAATATGCAACTGCGGTTTATATCCCAGACCTGTATCAATATTACCCCACAAATGTTTATGATTACTAATTCAGTACGGGTGGTTTAGGGTATGATATAATCGGCCCCGTCCGACTTTCTACTTTACTTACTTGTTTTTATATAGTACCAACCTTCAAATGATTCGTGTCAAAATTTGACGTCTGTAAGTCAATTAGTTTGTGAGATAGAGCGTCTTTTGTGAAGCAACTTTTGTTATTGTGAAAAAAATGGAAAAAAAAAGGAATTTCGTGTTTTGATAAAATACTGTTTTCTGAAGGGAAAAAATACGGTGGAAGCAAAAACTTGGCTTGATAATGAGTTTCCGTACTCTGCCCCAGGGAAATCAACAATAATTGATTGGTATGCAAACTTCAAGCGTGGTGAAATGAGCACGGAGGACGGTGATCGCAGTGGACGCGCGAAAGAGGTGGTTTCCGACGAAAACATAAAAAAAATCCACAAAATGAGTTTGAATGACCGTAAAATGAAGTTGATCGAGATAGCAGAGGCCTTAAAGATATCAAAGGAACGTGTTGGTCATATCATTCATCAATATTTGGATATGCGGAAGCTCTGTACAAAATGGGTGCCGCGAGAGCTCACATTTGACCAAAAACAACAACGTGTTGATGATTCTGAGCGGTGTTTGCAGCTGTTAACTCGTAATACACCCGAGTTTTTCCGTCGATATTTGACAATGGATGAAACATGGCTCCATCACTACACTCCTGAGTCCAATCGACAGTCGGCTGAGTGGACAGCGACCGGTGTACCGTCCCCGAAGCGTGGAAAGACTCAATAGTCCGCTGGCAAAGTAATGGCCTCTGTTTTTTGGGATGCGCATGGAATAATTTTTATCGATTATCTTGAGAAGGGAAAACCCATCAACAGTGACTATTATATGGCGTTATTGGAGCGTTTGAAGGTCGAAATCGCGGCAAAACGGTCCCATATGAAGAAGAAACAAGTATATAAAGCAGTAAGTTCCGCCGGGCCGAATCTTAAATACCCACCACCATGAACCAAATATTATAGTTTCCTGTGAAAATTTCAGGGGGATGTGGTGACATACAGATCAGTTCAACCAATATACTTCCCGAAGATAAATTCAAAGATTTTACCTATGAAGACTAGATCAGATTCTGCACACCTCTTTATGTTCCTAAAATACTTCTAGATTTAAAATATCATGCAAATTTGATAAAAACTAAGGTTTCTAAAAGCCCATGAAGTAAAATCGGGATATCGGTCTATTTGGGAGATAAACCAAAACATGGACCAACACACGCCATTTGCGGCTCTCATATTTAAGGTCCTAAAATTCCTGTAGATTTCTCATTTCAGGCAAATTGGATAAAAACTACGGATTCTAGAAGCCTAAAAAATAAAATCATTTCTTGCACACCTATTTATATTCCTAAAAACCTCCAGATTTTCGATTTCAGGCAAAGTGGACAACAATTACGGTTTCTAGAAGCCCAAAAATTAATATCGGCAGATCGATCTATTTGATGGCTATATCAGAACATGGACCTACACTCACCATTTTCGGCATACCTTTTTATGGTCCTAAAATACCTCTAGATTTAAAAAACCGTAGTTTTTATCCAACTTGCCTCAAATTGGAGATCGGTCTATATGGGGGCTATATAAAAATATGGTCGGATACTCATAATTTTCAGCACACCTCTTTAGGGTTTTAAAATACCCCTAGATTTCCAATTTCAGGCAAATTGGATAGAAACTATGGTTTTTATAAGCCCAAGACCCAAATCGGGAAGTCAGTTTATATGGGGACTATATCAAAACATGGACCGATATAGCCCATCTTCGAACTTGACCTGTCTGCAGACAAAAGACGAGTTTGTGCGAAATTTCAGCACGATTGCTTTATTATTGTAGACTGTAGCGTGATTACAACAGACAGACAAACAGACAGA
Organism: Haematobia irritans; assembly: GCF_050003625.1. Lineage (NCBI taxonomy): Eukaryota > Metazoa > Arthropoda > Insecta > Diptera > Muscidae > Haematobia > Haematobia irritans. The sequence goes on along the minus strand of NC_134400.1, from coordinate 93,788,633 downwards.
CAGACGGACATGGCTATATCGTCTTAGAATTTCTCCCTGATCAAGAATATCTATACTTTATATAGTCGGAAATCGATATTTCGATGTGTTATAAACGGAATGACAAACTTATTATACCCCCGTCACCATTCTATGGTGGTAGGTATAAAAAGTGTTGTTCCACCAAGACAACGCACAGTGCCACAAGTCATTGAGAACTATGGCAAAAATTCATGAATTGGGCTTCGAATTGCTTCCCCACCCACCGTATTCACCAGATCTTGCCCCAGCGACTTTTTATACCCTCCACCATAGGATGGGGGGTATATTAACTTTGTCATTCCGTTTGTAACACATCGAAATATTGATTTAAGACCCCATAAAGTATACATATTCTGGGTCGTGGTGAAATTCTGAGCATGTCCGTCCGTCCGTCCGTCTGTTGAAATCACGCTAACTTCCGAACGAAACAAGCTATCGACTTGAAACTTGGCACAAGTAGTTGTTATTGATGTAGGTCGGATGGTATTGCAAATGGGCCATATCGGCCCACTTTTACGTAACAACCATGCAAAAATTGGTCCACATCGGTCCATAATCATATATAGCCCCCATATAAACCGATCCCCCGATTTGGCTTGCAGAGCCTCTAAGAGAATCAAATTTCATCCGATCCGGCTGACATTTGGTACATGATGTTAGTATATGGTCTCTAATGACCATGCAAAAATTGGTCCATATCGGTCGATAATTATATATAGCCCCCATATAAACCGATCCCCAGATTAGACCTCCGGAGCCTCTTGGAAGACCAAAATTCATCTGATTCAGTTGAAATTTGATACGTGATGTTAATATATGGCCTTAAACACCCATGCAAAAATTGGTCGATATTGGTCCACAATTATATATAGACCCCATATAAACCGATCCCCAGATTTGACCTCCGGACCACCTTGGAAGAGCAAAATTTTTCCCATTCGGTTGAAATTTGGTACGTGATGTTAGTATATGGTATCCAACAACCATGCAGGAATTGGTTCCTATCAGTCCATAATTATATATAGCTCCCATATAAACCGATCGCCAGATTTGACCTCCGGTGCCTTTTGGAGAAGCAAAAGTCATCCGATCTGGTTGAAATTTGGTACGTGGTGGTAGTATATGATATTTAACAACCATGCCAAAAGTGGTCCATATCAGTCCATAATCATTTATAGCCCCCATATAAACCGATCCCGAGATTTGGTTTTGGAGCCTCTTGGAGGAGCAAATTTCATCCGAGTGAGTTGAAATTTGTGGATGACAGTCTTTCGTAGAAGTTTCTACGCAATCCATGGTGGAGGGTACATAAGATTCGGCCTGGTCGAACTTACGTTATATACTTGTTCTTGTTCTCAGACCTCAAAAGGGTACTCGCAGGGAAAAAATTTGGCTGCATTTAAGAGGTGATCGCCGAAACTGAGGCCTATTTTGAGGCAAAACCGAAGGAGTACTACCAAAATGGTATCAAAAAATTGGAAGGTCGTTATAATCGTTCTACCGCTCTTGAAGGCAACTATGTTGGATAATAAAAACGAATTTTGACAAAAAAAATGCGTTTTTCTTTGTTATACCGGGGACTTATCAGACAACCTGTTATATACCTCCTTAATCTAAATATATGTGCAAAAATTATTTCATTTCTCTTTTGGACGAAAATAACGGTACTTACAATTTTTATACCCTAAACCACATAGTGGTCAGGGTATAATAAGTTTGATCGGCCAAAAAATGTGCCTACCAGAAATATTCATTTTAGACCCCATAAAATATATACCAATCGACTCAGAATCATCTTCTGAGTCGATCTAGCGCTTGGTGTCCGTCCATCCGTCTGTCCATGTATTTGTTGTTCACAGAATTCCGGTCGCAATTATTAACCGATTTTGATGAAATTCGGTACAGGAAGGTTTTTGGGCACAAGGACGAACGCTATTGAATTTGGAAGAAATCGGATCAAATTTAGATATAGCTCCCATATATATATATATATAGATATATATATATATATATATATATATATATATATATATATATATATATATATATATATATATATATATATATATATATATATATATATATATATATATATATATATATATATATATATATATATATATATATATATATATATATATCGCCCGATTTCGACAAATGGGGTCACGTTGCGCTTTTTTTCAAACGGATCGTCACCAAATTTGGCAAAAGGTAATTTTTGCAAAATTTTATCCTGCAAAATTTCATCCTAATCGGTTCAGATTTAGATATAGCTCTCATATATATGTACCGCCCGATTTGGCCACAAAACCTTAATTTATCAACCGATCTTACTCAAAGTTGGCTAAAAATAATCTTCTTTAGCACTAACTATATGTGCAAAAAATCATCAAAATCCGTTCAGATTTAGCTATAGCTCCCATATATATGTACCGCCCGATTTTTCTAAATTTGGTCCTAAAACCCGTATTTATCAACCGATCTTACTAAAAGTTGGCTAGATCCAGTCCTCTATAGTACTAACTATATGTGCAAAATTTCATCGAAATCGGTTCAGATGTAGATATAGCTCCCATATATGTATCACCCGATTTTGAAAAATTCGCCCCTAATAACGTTATGTTTGACCATACACGCCTCATTTCTTAACTGATCTTACTCAAATCTTGCACAAGGTAACCTTTTGTGGTACTAATCAAACCCGCAAAATATTATGCAAATTGGTTCAGATTTAGATATAGCTTCCATGTATATGTATCGCTCGATTTTCCCAAATTTGGCCATAGTACTCTTATTTATTAACCAATTTTACTCAAATTTCAAATTTTGATGTACTAGCCGATCGTACTTATACGTACTTGTAGCTCTTACATAAGAATATTGCTCGATTTTTACAAATTTGTATTTATTATCCACACTAATTGGGCGATTTTCTCTTTTTTAATAATGGGCTCAATATTAGTGGCATACTAATCTCGTAGTTGCAATATCAAAACAGCCAGTGTTGCTAGAAGTAGCGGAAATTCCCTATATGAAGGGTTTTTCTAATATTTAGCGTCTTGTAGGGACGTAGGGCCACAATGTAGGACATTTTCACTCAACACAATTTGTAATAATTTTTACATTTTGGTGGCTCTAGAGGAGGAAATTAGAAGCCGGCAAGAATTGATCTTTAACAATGTGTGGTAAACTTTATTCCTGTAGAAAATTTTGTCAACATTTTATTTCTATAGAACATTTTGTCAAAATTGTATTTCTATAGAAATTTTTTTCAAAATATTATTTCTATAAAAATTTTTCTCAAAATTTATTTCTGTGGAATTTTTTCTCAAAATTTTATTTCTATAGAAAAATTTCTCACAAAAATTTGTTTGTAGAAACTTTTTACAAAATTTTATTTTTATAGAGATTTAACAAAAGAGATTACTAATTTGGGTACAATTCTACCAACTGTGGCAATCGTGGTGGTAATACAAATTTATATTCTAAGTTATATACGTTGCATATTCATGTTTTAAGATAATAAAGTACCATTTTTGTTTTGTAATTTTTTTTAAAATTTAACGAAAAATATAGTAGGGAAAATTGTTTGTGAATGTATGGGAAAGTAGGGAACTTTTTTTTTGTCCTTGTAGGGTAAACCGAACATTTTCCGTGGCAACATTGACTATGAGCTATAGTCAGATTGACACAAAGCACCCATAGACATATACCACTTAATTTTCTTAAATAAGCAACTGCGGTTTATCTCCCAGACCTATATGTTACCCCACAAATGCTTATGAATACTAACTCTGTAATGGTGGTTTAGGGTATGATATAGTCGGCCCCGCCCGACTTTCTACTTTACTTACTTGTTATTTTTAACGATGTTTATGTGACTCTATGCTATGATTATCATTAGCGATTTTGTCGCTAGACACCAATTCGATGTACCGTTGTATGAAATTTGTAATGAAAGTTAGAAGTTCAATAGAAAATAGTTATATGTGCATTGTAGAGGTGTGCGCGTGATACGAAATTCTCGTGACACGAGTGATTCACACGTGAATCACGTGAGTCGTGACCAAAAAGCAAGTCTCGTGAATGTGCGCGAATGGGACTAACATAAATATGTCGTGCGTGATAAATAAAATCAGTTCGTGAATGTGCGTGAATTAAATTTCTGCGAAGTTACGCTTACGAAAAAAAATCAAGATTTAATTCATATTCGTATGTGACCTGAAATTAATTAAGCTCTCTAACTATATTCCATATTTGAATTTTGTTACCTTTGCTGATTTACGTGTGGAAAATGTCGTGAGACTCGTGAATTTGTCGTGAATCACAAGAATTGTTGTGAATCGTGCATGAACGTGAGTCCTTAAAAGTAGTTCGTGCGTGAGGGTGCGTGAGTAGTGGTTTTGTGTGAGTTTGAGTGGTTACCAAACGTATCGTGCGTGAGCGTGCGTGCGTGAATAAACGTTTTGTTTCGTGAATGTGCGCGCATACCTCTAGTGCATTGTACATCGTTTGCATTTTTTCGCTGAAGAGTGCACAGGCTCATTATAGTTTCGTTGTGAATAATAAATATATAAGAATACTAAATATATATATATATATATATATATATATATATATATATATATATATATATATATATATATATATATATATATATATATATATATATATATATATATATATATATATATATATATATATATATATATATATATATATATATATATATATATATATATATATATATATATATATATATATATATATATATATATATATATATATATATATATATATATATATATATATATATTTATTTATATATATATATATATATATATATATATATATATATATATATATATATATATATATATATATATATATATATATATATATATATATATATATATATATATATATATATATATATATATATATATATATATATATATATATATATATATATATATATATATATATATATATATATATATATATATATATATATATATATATATATATATATATATATATATATATATATATATATATATATATATATATATATATATATATATATATATATATATATATATATATATATATATATATATATATATATATATTTATTTATTTATATATATATATATATATATATATATATATATATATATATATATATATATATATATATATATATATATATATATATATATATATATATATATATATATATATATATATATATATATATATATATATATATATATATATATATATATATATATATATATATTTATATATAGATATTGTGGGTGAGTTACACTTATGTTCTTGTTATGTATTCTGAAGAAATTTTGTGAAAAATGCCTCGAGGAAGTGAACTTTCAGAGGAAGAACGCAGAAAAATTATCGGAATGGACCTAGCTGGCAAAACAATTGGAGAAATTGCATCGGCGACAAATCGACACCGCAATACGTTTAGCAAATTTTTAAAAAATACGAAAATAAAATTTCTAAACCGCGGTTAACACAACACCATGCTCGTATTTCTTTTGTTGAAAAATACAAGTTTTGGGACGAAGAGTTCGAAACGGTTATATTTAGCGACGAAAAGAAATCCAATTTGGATGGTCCTGGTGGCCATGGCAAATATTGGCGAGATTCTCAGTACCCTCGTCAAACTTGCTATAAACGCACCCACGGGGCTGGATCTCTTATGGTATGGGCAGCTTTTGTAGCACGAGGAAAATCTAAAATATATTTTGTCCCCACTAAAATGAACACAGAGATATGTGTCGATTTATTGGAGAACAATGAATTAAAAATAATAAAAACAAATAGATCTCAAGCTTGGCAAAATAAAGAATTTTATTTAGTTATGTTCTTTTGATGAAAGTTTAAAATTCTTGAAGAACTGTAAAAAAGGAACACGTTTGTGATACCTCCATTCTAAATATTTTATTTTTCTTTCATTGCACTTCTCTGGATTTTCATATCACTGTGCATCGTAAAAGGTAGATAAATAGCCCCAGACAGCAGAGTACCATCCAACCAATGGGCTTAATGAAAAGGTATTACAAAATGTCTACACTGAAAGAAGAGCTTTCTTTTCTAACTAGCACAATTTTAAACAACGGAAGTTTGCTTTAGACCTAAAAAACATAAAGTTGTTGAAAAGAAAAACAAAAACTTAAAGAAATCGTTATATTGCTTGTCAGAAATTCGTTCTTATCATAAAGGGCAAACTTTATAACAAAGGGGTATTCCTTTTGTCTTAAATTTCGTTCCGGAGGAAAGTAGTTTTTCTCTGTGTGTAGTGAGAATGGGATGAAACACATCAAAATTACCATGAAAACATGTTGAGAATACATGTTGTTCTCTTTGGAGGATATTTTTTGTTTGGTTGTATTCATAAATTGAACACAAAAAACAGGAAGGCACAATCGGCGAGGACTTTAGCTGAATATGACAGTTAAGGCTTACGTGTTTATATATACATATATCAGATAACAACAATTACATTAAATTACCATTAAAAGCTTTATAATGTTAATATATAAAGGCCTCTTCCATACTCTCCGTATTGCGTCATAAGTCTAGAATTGGCTTTATCGAAAGGTATATATGTGTTATTTTATTTATTTATTAAAATTTTTATTATAATTACACATTATAATAAAGATATAACAAAAAAGCAACTTAGGCTATCGGCTTAATTAAGATCTGACGAATGAGTACACCAAAAAGAAAATCGCTTCTGTAACATATGCCCCAAACACATTTTGCTTCAAGCATATATATTTTCAGGATTGGTCCAAACAAAATATTGTTTGTATTGTTAAAAAATATTAAGTTTCACCTCAGGCATACACTGGTAGAAAGAAATTTAATGAAATTTTCTGTGTGTATATATATTTTTAGCCGCTAATTGGTTACTTTCATTATTTTACTTGCAGTATACTCTCTGGGTCTCTCTTTCTAAACACACACAGAAAAAAAAAGTGTCTCGTAAATTTAAGAAGATTTTTACAATAATTTATTACAAGAATTTTCCAGAATTTTAGTTCATTTTTCGTATCTTCAACGAAAATTAACTACTCGAAAGGAAATTTTACAAATTCTAAGTAGCAATCGTTTAGTTCATGGCCTACAAAATACGATGGAAATTTCCTTAAAAAATTTCTTAACTGGTAGTTCAAAATTCGTTTGTCATGCTATAAAACTACTTGTGAAATGTAAAGTATTTTCTAAATAATAAGTGCAATTTACTATAAGATTTTTTTGTATGAGAAAATATTTTTTTACGAAAAATGAACTTGAAAGTGGATAGCAATTTCTTACTGACAATTCCTATAGTTAATAATTGTTGGTAAAAAATTACACAATGAAATATTTTTAGTTCACATGTAATTAAATTCATAGACATTTTCGTCAAAAATGGTAGATAACATTTCATGAAAAATTTGCAAATTTTAAGTTAAACGTTTCATCGTTCATAAACTTGTGTGCCTTTACGAATATTATTCTTAGAGTAAATTGTCAGCAGATGCGATGAACTAATGCATAGTACAGAGATATTTATCGGCATAGTGGAATGTGGTTAATGTAAAGATGATGTTACTTGAGTTTTGTTGTGTATACATGAGCGTGGGGTTGTTTTTATTTTTGTTCATTTAGTGGTTTGTGTGTGTGTGTGTTTGTTATTCGCGGATGGTTTATTTGGCTGGATGAGGTGTTGTTTTCAATAAAGGCACATGTGTTTTTGTTGTTGTAGGAATGTTTTGGCTTTGCTTGGTTTTGTTTGGCATGCTTCAGTTGCATAGTTGGCGTTGGCGTGGGTTGTTGCATCTTTTAAGCAGGTATGCAACAAGGGAGTATAAAGGCGTGGAATATTTTGGATTTTTGAGACATATATTGGTGTTTGTTTATTAAACCTTTTAAATGAAAGTTATTAATATTTTATCGGTAGTTTAGAAAAAAGTTATTAAGAATATTTGGGAAAATATGTTGAAATTGAAAGTGTATTGAAATTTTTATTATTCTATGTAAAAAAATAAATATTCAATTCCAGATGAATTTGGAAAATTTTTGTTATATATCAGCGTATAGTTTATTCATAAATTGGTAAGTATTTTTTTAATATGACTTTCTTTTAAAAAGAATATTTTTTATGTATATTATTATTTGTTAATTTTTTTTGGAAATCAGTTTAATGTTTTGTTTGTTGTAAAAACAATATTTAATTTCAGAGCAACACCAGATGGATTCAAACAAATTTTAAAAATTGAGAATTTGTAAGTTTTCTTTTAAAAATTGGCTTTATTTCAACTAGAATATTTACGTTTTTGTGACCTTTTTATCATCAAAATTACAGGTTTCTAATACCTTATTTTAGTATTTTTTTAATCAAATTTTTTGGAAACCAATGTAATATTTTTAATGTAAAAACAAATATTTAATTTCAGAATAACCCCTTAAAAATTTGGACAAATTTTTAGTACTCCTTTGCCTGTAATTTAATAGTGAATTGGTAAGGATACTTTAACTTTCTTCTAACCCTCGACAGTCATCCTTATTTTTTGTGCATTAACGTCATCCTTCGTCATTTTGACTACGGCTCATTTCAAGGCACTATAATCTTTATCGTGAGCGAATAAGTGAACCAAACTTGAATTTATTTTCTTATTCAATTTGGTTTTAATTAGTATAAAACAAAAATTCATAAAACGGTCGAATTAGTATAACTTAAATTTACCATTTCCCTACACAATGAAATATTTTTAGTTCACATGTAATTAAATTCATAGACATTTTCGTCAAAAATGGTAGATAACATTTCATGAAAAATTTGCAAATTTTAAGTTAAACGTTTCATCGTTCATAAACTTGTGTGCCTTTACGAATATTATTCTTAGAGTAAATTGTCAGCAGATGCGATGAACTAATGCATAGTACAGAGATATTTATCGGCATAGTGGAATGTGGTTAATGTAAAGATGATGTTACTTGAGTTTTGTTGTGTATACATGAGCGTGGGGTTGTTTTTATTTTTGTTCATTTAGTGGTTTGTGTGTGTGTGTGTTTGTTATTCGCGGATGGTTTATTTGGCTGGATGAGGTGTTGTTTTCAATAAAGGCACATGTGTTTTTGTTGTTGTAGGAATGTTTTGGCTTTGCTTGGTTTTGTTTGGCATGCTTCAGTTGCATAGTTGGCGTTGGCGTGGGTTGTTGCATCTTTTAAGCAGGTATGCAACAAGGGAGTATAAAGGCGTGGAATATTTTGGATTTTTGAGACATATATTGGTGTTTGTTTATTAAACCTTTTAAATGAAAGTTATTAATATTTTATCGGTAGTTTAGAAAAAAGTTATTAAGAATATTTAGGAAAATATGTTGAAATTGAAAGTGTATTGAAATTTTTATTATTCTATGTAAAAAAATAAATATTCAATTCCAGATGAATTTGGAAAATTTTTGTTATATATCAGCGTATAGTTTATTCATAAATTGGTAAGTATTTTTTTAATATGACTTTCTTTTAAAAAGAATATTTTTTATGTATATTATTATTTGTTAATTTTTTTTGGAAATCAGTTTAATGTTTTGTTTGTTGTAAAAACAATATTTAATTTCAGAGCAACACCAGATGGATTCAAACAAATTTTAAAAATTGAGAATTTGTAAGTTTTCTTTTAAAAATTGGCTTTATTTCAACTAGAATATTTACGTTTTTGTGACCTTTTTATCATCAAAATTACAGGTTTCTAATACCTTATTTTAGTATTTTTTTAATCAAATTTTTTGGAAACCAATGTAATATTTTTAATGTAAAAACAAATATTTAATTTCAGAATAACCCCTTAAAAATTTGGACAAATTTTTAGTACTCCTTTGCCTGTAATTTAATAGTGAATTGGTAAGGATACTTTAACTTTCTTCTAACCCTCGACAGTCATCCTTATTTTTTGTGCATTAACGTCATCCTTCGTCATTTTGACTACGGCTCATTTCAAGGCACTATAATCTTTATCGTGAGCGAATAAGTGAACCAAACTTGAATTTATTTTCTTATTCAATTTGGTTTTAATTAGTATAAAACAAAAATTCATAAAACGGTCGAATTAGTATAACTTAAATTTACCATTTCCCTATAGACTAAAATACATTTTAAATGGAAAATAAAATTACGTGTCGTCATTTTGACGAATGATGACTGTCTAGGGTTATCAAGAATATTAGGTTTTTTATGCATATTGTTATTTTTTTATTAGATTTTTTGAAAACCTATTTAATAATTTTATTTAATGTAAAAAATAAATATTTAATTTCAGAGTAACCCAAATAAATTTGGACATATTTTTATATTTCCCCTCAGCGTACAATTTAATAGAGAATTGGTAAGTTTTGAATTAAAACTTTGGCTTTCTTTCAACTAGAATATTTATTTTATTATATCCTTCACATCCATAACAACAGTTTTATGAGTTTATTTAGAATATTTCATTATTTCTCTAATTGTTTCAGGTACACATTTTATGAGATACGTTTTCCAAAGAAAAGTTGAATTCCTTACACCATTTGATAAAATGCCCCAAATATGGTAAGTTACAAGCTAAAATGAAGAATTAAAAATTATATTTCATTACATGGTGTTAATTTTTAACAATTTTCATTATTGTTTCCATTTTTTCCAGCAAGATATGTGAACAAATTACCTACGACGAATAAAAAAAGGATAAGTCAAAATGTCCAAACAGCGGGTTCAAATGAACTACCCTCTGTTCCACTTGGTCTTAATTTTTATTCACAAAAAAACATTGTATTAAGAAATTTCATCATAAGTTTTTATAATAAAGTACTTTTGCTTAAAGAAAGTTTAATTTTATTGTATGAACATTTTCATAATAGTAAAACGGTTTGTTGTTCCTTTAATTATTTAATTTCTCCGTACTGTGGAATGATTGATTTAAAAATAGTTTAGTCGTCGACATTTTAAAGAGACTGTTAACCAATTTTTATTATCGGGTTTCCCACAAAATAAGCAAGTAAACCAAAATAATACTGACTTTTTAACTTGGTAGGGTTATATAAATCTTATGGTGTAGTAAAAATGAACTAAACTACAATGTTATAGATGAACTAAAATTTAAGAAAATTATAAACTAGACAAGTTGAAAAAAATCTTAAGGGCTAAATCATGGTCAATATTACTACAGTTTAGTTCATTTTGCAATTGAAAAGGGTTCACTGTTTTTTCAGTGCATATATGTTTATAGGATATTTCTAAATTAATATATGTTTGCATCTAAGCATATTATATTTACAAACATTTTATGTCCCAAACATAATATGTTCTAACATATTAACATATATGTCCCAAACATGTTATGCTAGTTTATGAACATTATATGCTTGCACTTAAAAATATTGTGTTAGAAAATTTGAGTTCCAAACATATAATTTTTACATCCAAACATATGAAAATCTGTATTTTTCGTCCGTGTAAGAACATAATATACACAAATTCTACATAACAAATGGTACATTTGTGTAGCTCAAGCTTTACTAAGTCCAATGAGAAATTGTATTGCAAAAATAAATGTTAAGAATTGTATTTCATTATGCGTGTAGGAACATTTGTTAAATATAAACCATAAATCTGCAGTTATTAGGGTCAGTTTGTTTCTTACACCCACCACCATACACACTAAGAAAATAACGATTGGAAAAAGAGTATAGGAAAAGTTGTTATTTTCTAGCCGTTTTTTTAATTTCTTCGAAAACTTAGGTTAGGTTAGGTGGCAGCCCGATGTATCAGGCTCACTTAGACTATTCAGTCCATTGTGATACCACATTGGTGAAATTCTCTCTAATCTCTGAGTGCTGCCCGATTCCATGTTGAACTCAATGACAAGGGACCTCCTTTTTATAGCCAAGTCCGAACGGCGTTCCACATTACAGTGAAACCACTTTGAGAAGCTTTGAAACCCTCAGAAATGTCACCAGCATTTCTGAGGTGGGATAATCCACCGCTGAAGAACTTATTGGTGTTCGGTCGAAGCAGGAATCGAACCCATAATCTTGTGTATGCAAGGCGGGCATGCTAACCATTGCACCACGGTGGCAAAAAACTTCAAAACTTTTATGACCAAAATCACCGGCCAGTTCGTTTATATCAAGCACTGTTCTTTTCTGACTTTATGTCTTAAATAAGACTCACATGCAAAGCCGAACATCCTTTCAAAATCTTGCGAACATTTTTGGAATATATGTAAAATTACATTATTTCCGTTTCCAGAAGTTGTATTTAGTACATTGTTTATAAGAAAGGGGCCGACTTTGAGCTTTGCTTTCTTTAAATAAAGTTTCTTTACATCGGTTATGGCTTTAAATAGAACCATTCGACTGTGTGTTGATGGTTATAGCAATAATTGTCTGTTGATGACAATAAGAGCTACATGGCCCAGTGGATATTGTGTTTACTTACAAACTGTATGTACACCCTCAAAAAAATCGCTTCTTTAACATATGTTCCAAACATATTTTGCAGGAAGCACATATATTATTGGATACTGCCGAAACATTAATATGTTTGTTTTATGTGAACATATTATATGTTTGGAAGCATTTTGAGCCAAAAATATTATATGCTTGAAATAATTTTTCCCAAACACGATTGTGCTCATTCCCTAACATACTCGTAATATTCACTTCCACGAAATTTATTAGTTCTTGGCACCTTTTTCTGTAATTATTTATTTGTAATGTTGAAGAAATTATTATTTGTAATGTTGAAGAAATTATTCACTTTTATAAATTTTTTAAATTTTACCTTTCGCCTGCACGGAGAATCGAACCGAGGACCATACAGTTTGTAAGCCAACACACTATCCACTGGGCTACGTAGCTGTTATAGTCTCCATTAGATAATTATCGTTATAAGTTACATTTATATAGCATAGTTTGCAGCGCCCACGAACCCATGCAAACATAACATTATTTAACAGAAACATACAATTGTTTGCCACGTGGAGCAGTGGTTAGCATGTCTGCCTTATATGAAAAGGGTCGTGGGTTCAATCCCTGCTCCGACCGAAAACTTTTTTTTATTTACACATGTATATTTATACTATATTAAATTTTTATAATGAAGCTTCGAAATGTGGGTTATTAAAGATTTATAGTCAGTAACAGTGCTTGATATAAACGAAATTGACTGATTTTTGGATAACATATTATTTTTTTATTGCAAAATAACAATTTTGTAACAAAAACCTGTTTTTGGTACAAAACTTTAAAATTTGGAAGGAATTCAAAAACTCTAACAAAAGAAGAATGTGGAGTCGAGTATAAACATACATATATAATTTTATAATATAAACATAAATTTATTTAGGCGTGAACAGGTTTTTTTACTAGCATTTAACACCATCGCTCGAAAATGCCTTTTATTTTTCTTTAATAATTCATTTTAAAGAAAATAAACTTTTTAAATTGTTTTAGCTGCAAAACTCGAACTTAATGCTCGCTTTTATATTTGAAGGTGTCCGTCAACTCCTCGTGGACTACTTATTCATAAAGAGGAACTAAACTTTGTTTTTATACATTTTACTATGTAATTTTTCACTATTTCCTCCTTATTTCATTTTATTGTTCCAACTGTAAAAAGAGTATAGTGCCCTTTCGTTATTTTTATGAAGACCCCTGATTCCTTTTAACGAACCAAGAAAAAAATTGTGCCCATAATGCCAAAATGATAAACAAAACACATGTCCACACATACATAACATAAAATGCTGCTCTCAAGGCGAAAACACATGCTGTTTTTTTTTAATGTCTATTCTCTTGGTTCCGAATGTCTATTCTCTTTATTCAAATTAAATAATATTTAGACTTAAGCATATCAAATTTTTGGCGTTATCATAAACCAGTTTTCCGAAACAACATACAAGCGGTTTCATAGAAATTGTTCTCTTTTGATTCTTTCGCTGTGTTATGTTGACATCTTTTGTCAACTCTGCCGGTTTCCATCTCTATTTCTTTCTCTATACTCTCTCTGTCGCTTTGAATAAAATATCACAACATATGTATGTTTAGTCGAAATTTGTAAATTTATACATGTTTGCATTCACACATATGATTTTTATGAAACATTCATGTCCCAAACATAATATATTCTAACATATTAACATAGATGTCCCAAACTTTTAGTGTTAGTTTAGGAACATTGCATGTTTGCACTTAAATATATTGTGTTTTAAAATTGTGCCCGAAACACATTTTGTTTATATCGGAACATATGAAAAACATATTTTTCTAAGAGTGTAGATATTCGCGGTTCGATGCTCGGTCTGGACGAAGGGTAAAATTTGAAAATTTATAAAATCGAATAATTTCTTCTATGAAACAAGTTATCGGCTTGAAACTTGAGGCAAACAGTTGCTGTTGATGTAGATCAAACGGTATCTCAAATGGACCATACCGAACCCCTTTTGGGTATGGAACCCATGTAAACCGATTCCCAGATGTGACTTCCGCAGTCTCTGGGAGGAACAAACTTCATTAATTTGGAAAAACCCTCCTAGATTGATATCAGGCTAACATACTCTCTGAATGTTAAAAAATCAGGAATGGGCAGCGAAGCAGGTCGGGTTCAGCTGGTAGCTCCCACGCGGACGAAAAAGACTGTTTTTCATATGTTTCGGTAAGAAAATTATATCTTTGGAACTCAAAATTTTAGCGCATTATTTTTAAGTGCGAACATATAATGCTCATAAACTAGCATATCCTGTTTGGGACATATATGTTAATATGTTAGAACATATTATGTTTGGCACATACATTTTCTTAAATATAATATGTGTTGATGCAAACATATATTAATTTAGAAAATCATATATGTGTGTCTAGAAAGAGAGACTGAGAGAGTATAAAGAAAAAGTAAAGAAGGCGAATGAGAGAGATATCGAAAGATACACCGAAAAAAAAGTTTACTATTTTTTATGAAAAATGAACTAACCCATAGTAAGAATGACCATGATTTGGCGCCAAAGATTTTTTTCATCTAGATAAGTTCATGATTTTCTTATAAATTAGTTCATGTATTGCATCGTATTTTAGTTCATTATTACTATGCTTTGGGAAGAATATACTTAAACTCATTCAAAATATTCCTGCTATCCGGAAAAATGAACATTTTTTTGGGAAACCTGTATTAAAAAATTGGTTTGAAATAAACTATTTGTCAGTATAATTTTCTAAAAAGTAGAGAAATTGAGGAATCAAAGGTACAACAAGCCTGTATACAACTAAGAAAACTTTCGTTCAAAACAAGTCAATTTTCTATAACGACCAGTATTTTATTTCAAAAAATTATTATTATATTACACAAAACTATGGCTTATGATATACAATAAAGGACATATTTTTATTCGTACGTTGGATGCAGTTACTTGTCGGTAGTTAGTAATTGCTTCTTCAAAAGAGTAATATTCTATGTTATTAGGACTAAACTAATTAATTTAAATTTCCATGTTTTCTATCCATATGAAAGATATATGAGGCATAAGTTGCTATATTCATTGAATTGTTGTCCAATTTCATAGATTTTGGCTAACTTTTGTTGGGCGGATTTGTCTTATAAGCATCTGAAATTGCAAAGTTATACAAAATATAAGAAAAATATTATCAAATTCTATCGTTCATATTGATTTTTAACTTACGGTTTTCAAGAGTATTTCCTAGAGCCAATAAGGATATCACCTTAGTTAGCATTAAACAGTAAGAATATTCCAAAAAATTACCATTACAAGGCTTGTCTACCTGTAAGTGAAAATAATTATTTTTAATAAATTGAAATTTTGGTTTTATTAAAAACGGACAAAATACCGTTTATAGAAAAACTTACCACATTGAAAAATCCATGCAGTAGGTACATTATTGGAATCATATCCATGGACTAATGGGACGTTTTTGCAATTATTCTCAGAATATATTTGAAATAAAAAATATTATAAAATTAGACATAATTTCCACTTGTCAGTATAGCATTTAGTATTTAAGTTGAATATTAAGTTCGAGTTTAGAGGCCAAAATCGCAATTTTCATGATAAGTTTTCTTTAATAATCTATTATAAAAAATAATCTTTATAAAAAACTTGGTTTGGGCTATTCTCCATCAAGTTATATTTAAATTTGTATCGAAGACGTATACATTTATACTTTTCTTAGTGATTTATTTTTAATTTTAGCGGCTAAACTCGAACTTAGTACTCACCTGTAGGAATTGCCGTAACATAAAAAATATAGATTCAAAAAAATGGTTGCATCTCCATCCTGTGATCCAGATATAGAATAAATATAGATCTTCCTATTACTTCTCATGTTGTATATTTTTTATGTAAATCAATTAATATCCGCACTAATTTTAAACTAACATATTAACAGAAATATACAGTTCCTTAATCTGTTATTTGTTTTTCATCAATAAAAAGCGTTCTTGATTACTCTAACATCACATCATTCACTTCTCAGTTTCTAAAATGTTTCGAATAAATGTATTTTCATTAATAAACACCAATACCGCACGTACAATTTTGCAAAATTAAACCCACGTGCGCACTTCATAAATGCATCAACATAACTGAATGCAACAATAAAACTCAAAGACACAAATAGTCATAAAAGATACATACATGCCGTTAAGAAAAACAATCCACACACACCCATCCCTGTCAGATCTCGCTATTGTAAGAAAACAACTCTCACCACAAAAGATACCAACAACACACAAGGAACATTCCATTGTCTCTAGAATCAAAACAACCAACAACAGCATAAATGACGCAATAATAAACACAAACAATCATACGAGATATACACAAAATGTCTCTAAAAACTCCCTCACATGATGCACTCACATTTTCCAGTAGCACGTTTATTGATTAGTTGGAATTCTATCTATAAATTAAGGTAAAATATATACCAAATCTATGAGGAATCTATAAAAAATTATATACACCCGTCAAGGATTATATTAACTACTTTTTATTCTACTTTATCTAAAATTTTCAATGCGAGTAAAAACACTCCAACATATAATAACAAGTATATACGGCCGTAAGTTCGGCCAGGCCGAATCTTATGTACCCTCCACCATGGATTGCGTAGGAACTTCTACTAAAGGCTGTCATCCACAATCGAATTACTTGGGTTGCGATAACACTTGCCGATGGCAAGGTATCGTAAAACTTTTTAACACTGTCTTCTAAATTGTAAGTTAGTCCATAAGGGGTATATATTAAACAAAAAAAAAGGCCGATTAAATACGTATATAATTCAGTTTGACAAAATTTTCTATAGAAATAAAATTTTGACAAATTTTTCTATAGAAATAAAAACTTGTCAAAATTTTCTATAGAAATAAAATATTGACAAAATTTTCTATGAAAGTAAAATGTTGACAAAATTTTCTATAGCAATAAAATTTTGACAAAATTTTCTATAGAAATAAAATGTTGACAAAATTTTCTATAGAAATAAAATGTAGACAAAATGTTCTATAGAAATAAAATGTTGACAAAATTGTCTATAGAAATAAAATGTTGACAAAATTTTCTACAGAAATAAATTTTTTACAAAATTTTCTATGGAAATAAAATGTTGACAAACATTGCTATAGAAATAAACTTTTTACAAAACTTTCTATAAAAATGAAATTTTGACAAAACTTTCTATAGTAATAAAATTTGACAATTTTTACATGGGTGTTAGAGGCCATATACTAACGAAATGTACCAAATTTCAACCGCATCGGATGACTTTTGCTCCTCCAAGAGGCTCCGGAGGTCAAATCTGGGGATCGGTTTATATGGGAGCTATATATAATTATGGACCGATATGGACCAATTTTTGCATGGTTGTTAGAGGCTATATACTAACACCACGTACTAAATTTCAATTGGATCGGATGAATTTTGCTCATCCAAGAGGCTCCAGAGTTCAAATCTGGGGATCGGTTTATATGGGAGCTATATATAATTATGGACCGATATGGACCAATTTTTGCATGGTTGTTAGAGACCATATACTAACACCACGTACCAAATTTCAATCGGGTAGGATGAAGTTTGCTCCTCCAAGAGGCTCCGGAGGTCAAATCTGGGGATCGGTTTATATGGGAGCTATATATATTTATGGACCGATATGGACCAATTTTTGCATGGTTGTTAGAGACCGTATACTAACATCAGGTACCAAATTTCAACCGGATAGGATGAATTTTGCCCCTCCAAGAGGCTCCGGAGGTCAAATCTGGGGATCGGTTTATATGGGGGCTATATATAATTATGGACCGATATGGACCAATTTTTGCATGGTTGTTAGAGACCGTATACTTAGACCACGTACCAAATTTCAACCGGATCGGATGAAATTTGCTGCTCCGGAAGGCTCCGGAAGGCTCCGCAAGCCAAATTTGGGGATCGGTTTATATGGCGGCTATACGTAAACGTGGGCCGATATGGCCCATTTTCAATACCATCCGACCTACATCAATAACAACTACTTGTGCCAAGTTTCAAGTCGATAGCTAGTTTCGTTCGGAAGTTAGCGTGATTTCCACAGACGGACGGACAGCCGGACAGACGGACAGACGGACGGACGGACGGACATGCTTAGATCGACTCTGAATTTCACCACGACCCAGAATATATATACTTTATGGGGTCTTAGAGCAATATTTCGATGTGTTACAAACGGAATGACAAAGTTAATATACCCCCATCCTATGGTGGAGGGTATAAAAAGGGAAATAATCTGTAGGTAGCCATCGTACGAATCGGTAATGTCGTTAGGTTAATTTTTACTACAAAAATTTTTTTCCATACAAAATTTTTATACCCACCACCATAGGATGGGGGGTATATTAACTTTGTCATTCCGTTTGTAACACATCGAAATATTGCTCTAAGACCCCATAAAGTATATATATTCTGGGTCGTGGTGAAATTCTGAGTCGATCTGAGCATGTCCGTCCGTCCGTCCGTCCGTCCGTCCGTCCGTCCGTCCGTCTGTTGAAATCACGCTAACTTCCGAACGAAACAAGCTATCGACTTGAAACTTGGCACAAGTAGTTGTTATTGATGTAGGTCGGATGGTATTGCAAATGGGCCATATCGGTCCACTTTTACGTATAGCCCCCATATAAACGGACCCCAAAATTTGGCTTGCGAGGCCTCTAAGAGAAGCAAATTTCATCCGATCCGGCTGAAATTTGGTACATGATGTTAGTATATGGTCTCTTACAACCATGCAAAAATTGGTCCACATCGGTCCATAATTATATATAGCCCCCATATAAACCGATCCCCCGATTTGGCTTGCGAGGCCCCTAAGAGAAGCAAATTTCATCCGATCCGGCTGAAATTTGGTACATGGTGTCAGTATATGGTCTGCAACAACCATGCAAAAATTGGTCCACATCGGTCCATAATTATATATAGCCCCCATATAAACCGATCCCCCGATTTGGCTTGCGAGGCCTCTACGAGAAGCAAATTTCATGCGATCCGGCTGAAATTTGGTACATGGTGTTAGTATATGGTCTCTAACAACCATGCAAAAACTGGTCGACATCGGTCCATAATTATATATAGCCCCCATATAAACCGATCCCCCGATTTGGCTTGCGAGGCCGCTAAGAGAAGCAAATTTCATCCGATCCGGCTGAAATTTTGTACGTGATGTTAGTATATGGTCTATAACAACCATGCAAAAATTGGTCCACATCGGTCCATAATTATATATAGCCCCCATATAAACCGATCACCAGATTTGACCTCCGGAACCTCTTGGAAGACCAAAATACATCTGATTCAGTTGAAATTTGGTACGTGGTGTTAATATATGGCCTCAAACTCCCATGCAAAAATTGGTCGATATCGGTCCATAGTTATATACAGGCCCCATATAAACCGATCCCCAGATTTGACCTCCAGAGCCCCTTGGAAGAGTAAAATTCTTCCCATTCGGTTGGAATTTGGTACGTGATGTTAGTATATGGTATCCAACAACCATGCAGGAATTGGTTCCTATCAGTCCATAATTATATATAGCTCCCATTTTAACCGATCCCCAGATTTGACCTCCGGTGCCTTTTGGAGAAGCAAAATTCATCCGATCTGCTTTAAATTTGGTACGTGGTGGTAGTGTATGATATTTAACAACCATGCCAAAAGTGGTCCATATCAGTCCATAATCGTACATAGCCCCATATAAACCGATCCCGAGATTTGGTTTTGGAACCTCTTGGAGGAGCAAATTTAATCCGAGTGAGTTGATTGTGCTAGTATATGGTCGTTAAAAACCATGCCTAACTAGGTCCATATCGGTCTATAGTTATATATGGCCCTCAGATAAATCGATCCCCAATCACACAAAAATTGGTCCATATCAAGTTCATAATTGTATATAGCCCCCATATGACCCCCATATTTCAATTCTGGCTCTCTACGTACAAAAAGTTCATATCGATTCGTAATTATTTGTAGACTTAACTATACATAACTTTTTTGTCTAATATATACCATGTATGGACTAAATCACAGTCTTTCGTAGAAGTTTCTACGCAATCCATGGTGGTGGGTACATAAGATTCGGCCTGGCCGAACTTGCGGCCGTATGTACTTGTTTCTTAGTAAATTGTTCACATTTCGTAGTAAGATTTTTATATTGTCCCTGTATTTTTATAATAGAATCAACGATGCATTAACTACTGTGTTGGAAATTTATTTAAGGAAAAATCCTTCCCATTTCGTAGTTAGTGAACTAAAAATCATTTACTGAATTTTTATAAGTTTTCCTTTAGCTAAGTTAATTTTCGTTGTGGTTACGAAAAATGAACTATATTACAGTAAATTTGTTGAACTATGTGAAAGTTAAAATGGTCCTTAAATTTACAAGACACTTTTTTTTCTGTGTATCAACACAACACAGTGAGGCTAAAAGTCCAACATTAAGGAATATATTTTTTTGTTTATTAATAAATATTTGGGGTATAAAATGTATATAAAGTATAAACATATTTTTTATTTGCAATCCAACACAAATTTGATTATGGCATTTTGGATGTAACGAATTGGCGTCTCAAAGATATATATGCCTAACGTGAATAATAATATGTTTGAACAATACAAACAATATTTTGTTTGGACAAATCTTGCAAATATTTATATACGGTTGAAGCAGAATGTATTTGGGCGTATATGTTACAGAAGGGTTTTTTTTATAAGAAATTTTCCTATATTTCTTTTATCTACCTGCAATCGATACCTGTCATCGATGTAATCGATATGTTTGCGCGTGGGTTATTTTTGTATACCCTCCACCATAGGATAGGGGTATATTAACTTTGTCATTCCGTTTGTAACACATCGAAATATTGCTCTAAGACCCCATAAAGTATATATATTCTGGGTCGTGGTGAAATTCTGAGTCCGTCAAGCTATCGACTTGAAACTTGGCACAAGTAGTTGTTATCGATGTAGGTCGGATGGTGTTGAAAATGGGCCATATCGGTCCACTTTTACGTATAGCCCCCATATAAAGGGACCCACAGATTTGGCTTGTGGAGCCTCTAAAAGAAGCATCTTTCATCCGATCCGGCTGAAATTTGGTATATGGTGTTGGTATATGGTCTCCAACAATCATGCAAAAATTGGTCCACATCGGTTCATAATTATATATAGCCCCCATATAAACCGATCCCCAGATTTGGCTTGTGGAGCCTCTAACAGAAGCCTATTTCATCCGATCCGGCTGAAATTTGGTATATGGTGTTGGTATATGGTCTCTAACAACCATGCAAAATTTGGTTCACATCGGTTCATAATTATATATAGCCCCCATATAAACCGATCCCCAGATTTGGCTTGCGGAGCCTAAAAGAGAAGCAAATTTCATCCGATCCGGCTGAAATTTGGTACATGGTGTTGGTATATGGTCTCTAACAACCATGCAAAAATTGGTTCCCATCGGTTCATAATTATATATAGCCCCCATATAAACCGATACCCAGATTTGGCTTGCGAAGTCTCCAAGAGAAGCAAATTTCATTCAATCCGGTTGTAATTTGGAACATGGTCCATATCGGTCCATAATTATATATAGCCCCCATATAAAACGTTCTCCAGATTTGACCTCCGGAGCCTCTTGGAGTAGCAAAATTCATCCGATCCGGTTCAAAGTAGGAACGTAGTGTTAGTATATGGTCGCTAACAACCATACCAAAATTGGTCCAATCACACAAAAATTGGTCCATATCGGTTCATAATCATGGTTGCCACTAGAGCCAAAAATTATCTACCAAAATTTTATTTCTATAGAAAATTTTGTCAAAATTTTATTGCTATAGAAAATTTTGTTCAAATTTTATTCGGTTCATAATCATAGTTGCCACTCGAGCCAAAAATAATCGACCAAGATTTTATTTCTATAGAAAATTTTGTCAAAAGTTTATTTCTATAGAAAATTTCGTTAAAATTTTATTTCTGTAATAATTTTTCTCCAAATTTTCTTTCTATAGAAAATGTTGTCAAAATTTTTATTTCTATAGAAAATTTTGTGAAAATTTTATTTCCATAGAAAATTTTTTAATATTTTCTTTCTGTAGAAAATTTTGTCAAAATTTTATGTCTACTTTGTCAAACTGAATTATATACGTATTGGATCGATCTTTTTTGATTTAATATATACCACGTATGGACATACAATTTAGAAGATGGTGTTAGGAGGTTTTAAGATACCTTGCCATCGGCAAGCGTTACCGCAACTTAAGTAATTCGATTGTGGATGGCAGTGTTTAGAAGAAGTTTCTACGCAAGCCATGATGGAGGGTACATAAGCTTCGGCCTGGCCGAACTTACGGCCGTATATACTTGTTTTGATTTAATATATACCACGTATGGACATACAATTTAGAAGATGGTGTTAGGAGGTTTTAAGATACCTTGCCATCGGCAAGCTTTACCGCAACTTAAGTAATTCGATTGTGGATGGCAGAGCTGACATTCGTAGTCAACCACTGGTAACCGACAATTATTGTGAGCGATTTTCCATTAATTGTAAAACTCTAGAGATGCTGCGGGTCAGAGAACTGCAACCGGTGGCCTTTTTTCGTATTGCAATCTTACCCACAAAATGTCGGTGGCAGTGAGTAAGACACCAATTACCATGCGATCTCTTACATTCATACAAATCCAAGAATAAAAACACGACCAGTATATACCAATGTTCGTTTGCAGTGTTTTGCGGTGTTAAACCAATCGGCATCGGAAAACAAAAAAACGAAACAAAACAAGTATATACGGCCGTAAGTTCGGCCAGGCCGAAGCTTATGTACCCACCACCATGGATTGCGTCGAAACTTCTACTGAAGACTGTCAACCACAATCGAATTACTTGGGTCGCGGTAACACTTGCCGATGGCAAGGTATCTTAAAACTTCCTAACACCGTAATATAAACCACATAGTCAATACGTGGTATATATTAAACTAAAAAAGGCAGATTAAATACGTATATAATTAAGTTTAAACTTTCTATAGAAATAAAATTTGGAAAAAATTTTCAATAGAAATAAAATTTTGACAAAATTTTCTGTAGAAATAAAATTTTGACAAAATTTTCTATAGAAATAAAATATAAAAAAAAAATTCTATAGAAATAAAATTTAAAAAAAAATCTATAGAAATAAAATTTTGACAAAACTTTCTATAGAAATAAAATTTTGGTAGATTATTTTTGGCTCGAGTGGCAACCATGATTATGAGCCGGATAAAATTTTAACAAAATTTTCTATAGAAATAAAATTTTGACAAAATTTTCTATAGAAACAAAGTTTTGACAAAATTTTCTATAGAAATAAAATATTGACAAAATTTTCTATAGAAATAAAATTTAGACAAAATTTTCTATAGAAATAAAATTTTGACAAAATTTTCTATAGAAATAAAATTTTGAAAAATTTTTCTATTGAAATAAAATTTTAGTAGATTATTTTTGGCTCGAGTGGCAACCATGATTACGAACCGATATGGACCAATTTTTGTGTGATCGGGGATCGGCTGTATATAACTATAGACCGATATGGACCAATTTTGGCATGGTTATTAGCGGCCTTATACTAACACCACGTTGCAAATTTCAACCGGATCGGATGAATTTTGCTCCTCCAAGAGGCTCCGGACGACAAATCTGGGGATGGATTTATATGGGGGCTATATATAATTATGGACCGATATGGACCGATATGGACCAATTCTGGCATGGTTGTTAGAGACCATAAACTAACACCACGTACCAAATTTCAACCGGATCGGATGAATTTTGCTCCTCTAAGAGGCTCCGGAGGTCCAATCTGGGGATCGGCTTATATGGGGGCTACATATAATTATGGACCGATATGGACCAATTTTGGCATGGTTGTTAGAGACCATATACTAACACCACGTACCAAATTTCAATCGGATCGGATAACTTTTGCTCATCTAAGAGTCTCCGGAAGTCAAATCTGGGGATCGGTTTATATAGGGGCTATATATAATTATGGGCCGATGTGGACCAATTTTTGCGTGGTTTCATCGTGGAAGGGCGATGAAAAAGATTACCTTTTGCCAAATTTGACGATCCGTTTGAAAAAAAGCACAGCGTGACCCCATTTGTCGAAATCGGGCGATACATATATATGGGAGCTATATTTAAATTTGATCCGATTACTTCCAAATTCAATAGCGTTCGTCGTTGTGCCCAAAAACTCCCTGTACCAAATTTCATCAAAATCGGTTAATAATTGCCACCGGAATCCTGTGAACAACAAATACATGGACAGACGGACGGACGGACGGACGGACACCAAGCGCTAGATCGACTCAGGAGGTGATTCTGAGTCGATCGGTATATATTTTATGGGGTCTAAAATCAATATTTCTGGTAGGCACATTTTTTGGCAGATCAAATTTATTATACCCTAACCACTCTGTGGTTTAGGGTATAATGACTTTAAAACAATGTGTTGAAACATTTTATTAATTTTGAAGATTTTTTCAGAAATATTAAATCCATTTTGACTTCATTAAAACGAAATTTTCATTCATGTTAGGATACACATTTTTATGTAGAATCACTTAGCTATAAGGACAAACTGACTTCATTGAAAAGTTTAGAGACTTTTAGACAAGGAAAAAACTTTATATCAGAGAAATACGTCTTCTATTCTAAGCAAAATTCGTATTCGTATTTTAAGCATGTGAAATATTTGGCCTCCCGACAATATTCTTTGCGGTGCACCATCTACTATTTAATATGTGATAGAAACCAAATTTATGAAAATGGACCAAAATGGACCAAATTTAAAAATTAGAAATCTTTTGGACCAATTTTGGTCCGATCGGACCAAAACGGCAACGCTGATTGGAATTGAAAGTCTATACACAGAGTAGAAGTAACTACTCTCCGAAAGTTTTTTATACCCTCCATCATAGGATGGGGGTATATTAACTTTGTCATTCCGTTTGTAACACATCGAAATATTGCTGTAAGACCCCATAAAGTATATATATTCTGGGTCGTGGTGAAATTCTGAGTCGATCTAAGCATGTCCGTCCGTCCGTCCGTCCGTCCGTCCGTCCGTCCGTCCGTCCGTCCGTCCGTCCGTCTGTTGAAATCACGCTAACTTCCGAACGAAACAAGCTATCGACTTGAAACTTGGCACAAGTAGTTGTTATCGATGTAGGTCGGATGGTATTGAAAATGGGCCATATCGGTCCACTTTTACGTATAGCCCCCATATAAAGGGACCCTCAGATTTGGCTTGTGGAGCCTCAACAGAAGCATATTTCATCCGATCCGGCTGAAATTTGGTATATGGTGTTGGTATATGGTCTCTAACAACCATGCAAAAATTGGTCCACATCGGTTCATAATTATATATAGCCCCCATATAAACCGATCCCCAGATTTGGCTTGCGGAGCCTAAAAGAGAAGCAAATTTCATCCGATCCGGCTGAAATTTGGTACATGGTGTTGGTATATGGTCTCTAACAACCGTGCAAAAATTGGTCCATATCGGTCCTTAATTATATATAGCCCCCATATAAACCGATCCCCAGATTTGGCTTATGGAGCCTCTAAAAGAAGCAAATTTCATCCGATCCGGCTGAAATTTGGTACATGATGTTGGTATATGGTCTCTAACAACCATGCAGAAATTGGTCCACATCGGTCCATAATTATATATAGCCCCCATATAAACCGATCCCCAGATTTGGCTTGCGGAGCCTCAAAGAGAAGCAAATTTCATCCGATCCGGCTGAAATTTGGTACATGATGTTGGTATATGGTCTCTAACAATCATGCAGAAATTGGTCCACATCGGTCCATAATTATATATAGACCCCATATAAACCGATCTCCAGATTTGGCTTGCGAAGCCTCAAAGAGAAGCAAATTGCATCCGATCCGGCTGAAATTTGGTACATGATATTGGTATATGGTCTCTAACAACCGTGCAAAAATTGGTTCACATCGGTCCATAATTATATATAGCGCCCATATAAACCTATCACCAGATTTGGGTTGCGGAGCCTCAAAGAGAAGCAAATTTCATCCGATCCGCCTGAAATTTGGTACATGATATTGGTATATGGTCTCTAACAACCATGCAAAAATTGGTCCACATCGGTTCATAATTATATATAGCCCCCATATAAACCGATCCCCAGATTTGGCTTGCGAAGTCTCCAAGAGAAGCAAATTTCATCCAATCCGGTTGTAATTTGGAACATGGTGCTAGTATATGATCTTTAACAACCGTGGCAGAATTGGTCCATATCGGTCCATAATTATATATAGCCCCCATATAAAACGTTCTCCAGATTTGACATCCGGAGCCTCTTGGAGCAGCAAAATTCATCCGATCCGGTTCAAATTAGGAACGTGGTGTTAGTATATGGTCGCTAACAACCATACCAAAATTGGTCCAATCACACAAAAATTGGTCCATATCGGTTCATAATCATGGTTGCCACTAGAGCCAAAAATAATCTACCAAAATTTTATTTCTAGAGAAAATTTTGTCAAAATTTTATTTCTAGAGAAAGTTTTGTTAAAATTTTATTCGGTTCATAATAAAATTTTCATCATTGTCAAAATTTTATTTATATAGAAAATTTTGTCAAAATTTTATTTCTATAGAAGATTTTGTTCAAATTTTATTCGGTTCATAATCATGGTTGCCACTCGAGCCAAAAATAATCTACCAAGATTTTATTTCTATAGAAAATTTTGTCTAAAGTTTATTTCTATAGAAAATTTTGTTAAAATTTTATTTCTGTAGAAAATGTTGTCAAAATTTTCTTTCTATAGAAAATTTTGTCAAAACTTTTATTTCTATAGAAAATTTTGTGAAAATTTTATTTCTGTAGAAAATTTTGTCAAAATTTTATGTCTACTTTGTCAAACTGAATTATATACGTATTGGATCGATCTTTTTTTATTTAATATATACCACGTATGGACTTACATCAATTTAGAAGATGGTGTTAGGAAGTTTTAAGATACCTTGCCATCGGCAAGCGTTACCGCAACTTAAGTAATTCGATTCTGGATGGCAGTGTTTAGAAGAAGTTTCTACGCAATCCATGATGGAGGGTACATAAGCTTCGGCCTGGCCGAACTTACGGCCGTATATACTTGTTTTTTTTTGTTTTGCAACAGACGTAGAGAAAAGGTTTTGTAATATTTGATGATTTGACTTAAAAATGGGTATCTTAACATGAAACAAAAAATTTATAGGCTAAGGTCAATTTGACTTTAATAATTCAGAAAAATTCTTAAAATTTAATGAAATTGTCTTTAAATTTGTTGTCTTTTTGCATATTGACTACAAAGCAAAAAATCGTTCAAATATAGGACATGTTTTTCAAAACTTTATTTTAAAGAAGTTTTTTACTTCAAACATAGCATAATTTCTACTGGAAGTCGAGTCCTAATTTGGAAAATAAAGTTGCCGTTAACTCGTTTTTAAAGGACTTTGATAGCATATGAAGAAAAAAAGCTGAGAAAGCGAAAAATTAAAATTTGCTTCCTAGAAGCAAGTACACAAAACCTAAATTTAAAAGAGAATTGTGTTTTAAAAGTGTCCTTGCTTGTATTCTCCGCTTCTTTGGCTCGGAATCAATACCAAATTTTTTAAAGTAAAGACAAACTCTTTGGAACCGAGTATGCTTTTTTTCAGTGTATGTTTGCAACAACTTCCATCGAAATCAGTCCGTGGTATACCTACGAATATTCTTACTCAGATCTAGTGTTACCTAATTTCGCTTTTTTCCCCTTTATTGTAAAAATACATTTTCGAACAGCGTTTTTAAGAAATGTTCGTTCTCAAAAAAGTAGATAACATGCAATAATAAAATCAAGTCATTAGTTTTCAATGTGAGAAAAAATTAAAATAAATGTATATGCGCACATTTTTCAACCAAAATTGAAACTATCCATAATTTTAATTAAATTTTCGAGAACTAATATCAGAAATAAGAGAATGCTAGGGTATAGTACAATAGTAAAGCAAATATGAATGTCCTTACACTGAAAAAACGCATGCCCGGTTCCAAAGATTTTGTCTTTACTTTAACAGTTTGGGTATTAATTCCGAGCCAAAGAAGCGGAGAATACAAGTAAGGATACTTTAAAGACGCAATTCTCTTTTAAATTTGGGGGTTATGTACTTGCTTCTAGGAAGCAAATGCTAATTTTTAATTTTTTTAGATTTTTTCGTCAGTTGTTATCAAAATCCTTTAAAAACGAGTTAACGATAATTTTATTTTCCATATTAAGACTCGACTTCCAGTAGAAATTATGCTATGTTTCAAGTAACAAGCGTCTTTAATATAAAGTGTTGAAAAACTTGTCTTATTTTTTAACGATTTTTTGCTTTGTAGGCAAGATGCAAAAAGGAAACAAATTTAAAGACAATTTTATTAGTTTTAAAGAATTTTTCTTAATTATTAAAGTCACGTTGACCTTACCTCAAAAATTTTATCTTTCATGTTATGATACACATTTTTAAGTAAAATCACTTAATTATAAGGACATTACAACTTCATTCAAAAGTTTATTGCCTTTTGGACAAGGAAAAAAACTTTATTTTAGAGAAATGCGTCTTCCATGTTAAGCAAAATTTGTATTCTTATTCTAAGGACATGAAATCTTTGACTTCACGACAATATTTTTTTCAGTGTAGAAAACTAAACAATTAAATATAAACAAGTATATACGGCCGTAAGTTCGGCCAGGCCGAAGCTTATGTACCCTCCATCATGGATTGCGTAGAAACTTCTTCTAAACACTGCCATCCAGAATCGAATTACTTAAGTTGCGGTAACGCTTGCCGATGGCAAGGTATCTTAAAACTTCCTAACACCATCTTCTAAATTGATGTAAGTCCATACGTGGTATATATTAAATAAAAAAAGATCGATCCAATACGTATATAATTCAGTTTGACAAAGTAGACATAAAATTTTGACAAAATTTTCTACAGAAATAAAATTTTCACAAAATTTTCTATAGAAATAAAAGTTTTGACAAAATTTTCTATAGAAAGAAAATTTTGACAACATTTTCTACAGAAATAAAATTTTAACAAAATTTTCTATAGAAATAAACTTTAGACAAAATTTTCTATAGAAATAAAATCTTGGTAGATTATTTTTGGCTCGAGTGGCAACCATGATTATGAACCGAATAAAATTTGAACAAAATCTTCTATAGAAATAAAATTTTGACAAAATTTTCTATATAAATAAAATTTTGACAATGATGAAAATTTTATTATGAACCGAATAAAATTTTAACAAAACTTTCTCTAGAAATAAAATTTTGACAAAATTTTCTCTAGAAATAAAATTTTGGTAGATTATTTTTGGCTCTAGTGGCAACCATGATTATGAACCGATATGGACCAATTTTTGTGTGATTGGACCAATTTTGGTATGGTTGTTAGCGACCATATACTAACACCACGTTCCTAATTTGAACCGGATCGGATGAATTTTGCTGCTCCAAGAGGCTCCGGATGTCAAATCTGGAGAACGTTTTATATGGGGGCTATATATAATTATGGACCGATATGGACCAATTCTGCCACGGTTGTTAAAGATCATATACTAGCACCATGTTCCAAATTACAACCGGATTGGATGAAATTTGCTTCTCTTGGAGACTTCGCAAGCCAAATCTGGGGATCGGTTTATATGGGGGCTATATATAATTATGAACCGATGTGGACCAATTTTTGCATGGTTGTTAGAGACCATATACCAATATCATGTACCAAATTTCAGGCGGATCGGATGAAATTTGCTTCTCTTTGAGGCTCCGCAACCCAAATCTGGTGATAGGTTTATATGGGCGCTATATATAATTATGGACCGATGTGAACCAATTTTTGCACGGTTGTTAGAGACCATATACCAATATCATGTACCAAATTTCAGCCGGATCGGATGCAATTTGCTTCTCTTTGAGGCTTCGCAAGCCAAATCTGGAGATCGGTTTATATGGGGTCTATATATAATTATGGACCGATGTGGACCAATTTCTGCATGATTGTTAGAGACCATATACCAACATCATGTACCAAATTTCAGCCGGATCGGATGAAATTTGCTTCTCTTTGAGGCTCCGCAAGCCAAATCTGGGGATCGGTTTATATGGGGGCTATATATAATTATGGACCGATGTGGACCAATTTCTGCATGGTTGTTAGAGACCATATACCAACATCATGTACCAAATTTCAGCCGGATCGGATGAAATTTGCTTCTTTTAGAGGCTCCATAAGCCAAATCTGGGGATCGGTTTATATGGGGGCTATATATAATTAAGGACCGATATGGACCAATTTTTGCACGGTTGTTAGAGACCATATACCAACACCATGTACCAAATTTCAGCCGGATCGGATGAAATTTGCTTCTCTTTTAGGCTCCGCAAGCCAAATCTGGGGATCGGTTTATATGGGGGCTATATATAATTATGAACCGATGTGGACCAATTTTTGCATGGTTGTTAGAGACCATATACCAACACCATATACCAAATTTCAGCCGGATCGGATGAAATATGCTTCTGTTGAGGCTCCACAAGCCAAATCTGAGGGTCCCTTTATATGGGGGCTATACGTAAAAGTGGACCGATATGGCCCATTTTCAATACCATCCGACCTACATCGATAACAACTACTTGTGCCAAGTTTCAAGTCGATAGCTTGTTTCGTTCGGAAGTTAGCGTGATTTCAACAGACGGACGGACGGACGGACGGACGGACGGACATGCTTAGATCGACTCAGAATTTCACCACGACCCAGAATATATATACTTTATGGGGTCTTACAGCAATATTTCGATGTGTTACAAACGGAATGACAAAGTTAATATACCCCCATCCTATGATGGAGGGTATAATAAGATCGTTTAATTGCATTTATTTGGCGTTCATTACAAACATCTTTGTAGTAATAAGGGATGAAATTGATCGAAAGTACTGTTGTTACTTTTACAACACATACTAGAGATATATTTTGACATTTGCCGTTTTTGAAAACAATTACTAAAAAAACACTTTGTGTTTTCCCCAATGTACGTACGTAGAAAAATACATATCGTACATTTTAAACGTTTACTCACACTACGCTAAGTACTAAGTAATTTCAAAGTTACACATTTCATTCAAGTAATATTTTATTCGGAGCGGAGCGGTTTTTCATTTGGAAACCGCTCCGCTCCCGCTCCGCTCCGGATTTTAGAAATGCCGCTCCCGCTCCGCTCCCGCTCCGGCAAAAAAAGGGCTTGCTCCGCTCCGCTCCACGCTCCGCTCCGGATCCCTGGTTACAAACGACAAAGTTAATATACCCCCATCCTATGGTGGAGGGTATAAAAATTGGTGCTTTAAGATTGCAAATATTGGTGTTTACTACACCCTCAAAGTCGCTTCTGTAACATATACATATACGTTATTTTGGACAGGAAGCTGAACTTTAAGCTTAATATTGAAGAAAGGGCGAGGAAAGCAACGGTATCTTTGTACTCGTGCAAAAAGGCAATAGGGAAAAAGTGGGGACTAAAACAAAAAATTGTGCATTGGCTATACACGGCACTGGTTAGACCTATAATGCTATATGGTGTTGTAGTCTGGTGGCCGGCACTTCACCAGCCGACAAATTTAGACAAAGTTCAGCGTATGGCGTGCTTGTGTATCTCAGGCGCATTCAGCAAGACAGGAAAAAATTCCCTCAATGTCATGCTGCATCTATTGCCTTTAGACATTTTGGCCAAGCAGTCAACTGCAACAACGGCTGTGTGGTTGCGCGAGCTACCGCTGTGGTCGGAAAAAAGTTACGGTCACAGTTCGGTCCTCAAAATAATGCCAGATGTGCCTAACGTTGTGGATTATACTTTGACGACACAACTTTTCGACAAAAAGTTTGAAACTCTATTACCCAACACTGAGGCGTGGTGCACACAGGCCCCGGGGAATAAACGATATATAGATTTCTATACTGATGGCTCCAAATTGGATGGACAAGTGGGTTTCGGAGAATATTCTAAAGACCTGGAACTTCGAATAGCGAAAAGATTACCTAATCACTGTAGTGTTTTTCAGGCTGAA
Organism: Haematobia irritans; assembly: GCF_050003625.1. NCBI lineage: Eukaryota > Metazoa > Arthropoda > Insecta > Diptera > Muscidae > Haematobia > Haematobia irritans. The sequence continues at coordinate 93,755,880 of NC_134400.1, read as the reverse complement.
ATATTAGCAATAAGAGAGGTGGCGAATTGGCTGAGAAGTAATGTTCCAAAGTTGGCATTAATATATATCAGACAGTCAACCTGCAATAAAATCCTTGGACTCTGTGTTCCTTAACTCGAAAACTGCCATCGACTGCCTCAAATCTCTCAATGAGATGGCTGAGCAGCACAATATTCACCTAATATGGGTGCCTGGCCATAGGAACATACCGGGGAACTGCGAAGCAGATGAGCTAGCAAGGCTAGTAACTACTAGAATCTGTTGGTATGCCTCTGGCTAAATGTTCGATGGGAGAATTGCAAGGGTTATAACGACGCCAAGCAAATATGGCCCAATTTGAACTTAAACCGCACACTAGATATGCTAGAGTCATATCGAGACGTCAGATATCACTCCTGATATCTGCTATAACGGGACGCTGCCTTACTATTGGCTATTGGCGCGAAGTATAATGACTATTGTATGAGCTGTCATAATGCGGAGTAAAAGGAATCAATTAAACACCTCTTGTGTGAGTGTCCTGCATTTTGTGTAAGGCGTAAGCAAATTTTAGGAGCATATAGCTTTAGATTACTGGCGTTAACTTAAGCAATCCGCTAATGTTTTTGGAACAATCTGGTTGGTTCAACAGAAGAAAATAATCGAGATGGTTCAGCGGTTAAAACCAGAAGAATGAAATAGGTACTTTTGGTTAATGTGGTATCACGATGGACTGAATAGTCTAAGTGAGCCTGAATCTTAATCGGGCCGCCACTTTAACCTAACCTAACATATACACATTTTGCTTCAAACACATTTTGCTTCAAACACATTTTGCTTCAAGCACATTTTTCTTCAAGCATATATAAATTCAGGATTGGTCCAAACAAAATATTGTTTGCATTGGTAGTAAAAAATTTTAATGAAATTTTCTTTTTGTGGGTATATTTTTAAGGCGCCAGTTGGTTACTTCCATTATGTTACTTGCAGCATACTCTGTAGGTCTCTATTTCTGAACACATATATATTTATAGGTTATTTCCAAATTAATATATGTTTGCATCTAAGCATATTATATTTACAAACATAATATGTTCTAACATATTAACATATATGTCCCAAACATGTTATGCTAGTTTATGAACATTATACGCTTGTACTTAAAAATATTGTGTTAAAAATTTTGAGTTCCAAACATATAATTTTTACACCCAAACATATGAAAAAAGTATTTTTCGTCCGTGTAAATACACTGGTCGGTTGCAGTAGATCGCAGCTGTTCTCTGCTGCGGGTAGTTAGGTATTGATTACATGTGGTTATCTACTCGTTGATGTGTTGATATAGCCCCCTTATAATCCGATATCCTAATTTGTTTTCTTTACGAGTTTCCATGCCTCAATTTCCATCTGAGTTGTCTAAAATTTGAAATAGAGTGTAGTTTTGAGCCAACGAATAAATGTGCGACCTGTAGCGTGTATGGTTTCATACTCAAGTATAACCTCCATTTAGCCCAAAATAATTATTTTGTGTGCGTGCAGTTGAAGTCTAATCAGATTATCGAAAATGGAGATAAATAGATGAATAAAAGACCTCATTAACTGGAAAATAGTTTTTTGATGATAAATCCTACATTCGCCTTAAATATATCGTAGAGTTGGCTATATGCCACTTTTTTGTTACTAAATGCTCACACATATCCCTTGAGAGCCATTAGATCGCTCCTGAATTCAGTTTTTGTTGTGTATTCAAACCTCAAATAGAAAAATATACAAATTGTTTATTGTCTGTCCTTTTTGTTTCGAAAAAAATTCCTATGAGCAGACATACAAGAGTTCACAGTTTGTTATCCTTTTTGGGCAATGTTTGGTTGTCTTTTTTTGTGGTTGTCGTACGTCTGCCCCCTTTGTATCGGCTGTATTTGGTCTAACATTTTTAAAAATGGTTTTCAATATATTTTCCTTTTGTGGTCTGAGGGTGGCAAAGGTCTGGTTATATTGTCGGCCGAAAATTTTGTGTTTCATTCCTTATAAAAAAGGGAAGGGGACGTTTTGAACATTACATGCATTTAATATGTGACCTACCCGCAAAAGTGAAAACTCGGTTTGGTTCTCTGTCACATTGTTTGTTTTTGGCCTTTTGTTTTGCATTTCTCTCGGCAATAAAAATAAACAACAGGCTAACAAACAAACAATCAAAATAATGTCTTTTGTCTAAATTTACATACGAATGGATTGGGGTAAATAGTTTTCTACATATCCCAAAACATTTTTTCCTCTATGTTCAAATCAAACTTTTCAATCAAACATCTTTATTTATGCTTTAATATTGCGCAATTTTACGTTGCGTAAAATTAAGGCATTGGTTTTATACCCACCACCATAGAATGGTGATGGGGGTATAATAAGTTTGGCATTCCGTTTGTAACACATCGAAATATCGATTTCCGACTATATATGTTAAAGTATATATGTGTATTCTTGAACAGGGAGGAATTCTAAGACGATATAATCGTCTGTCTGCACTAGAGGTGTGACACGAAATTCTCGTGACACGCGGTATTCACGAGTGAATCACGTGAGTCGTGAACAAAATCCATTTTGCTTCGTGAGTGTGAGTGAAATTTCAGTCACGCGCACACCTATAGTCTGCACCCTCAAAAAAAATCGCTTCTGTAACATATACCCCAAACACATTTTGCTTCAAGCATATATATTTTCAGGATTGGTCCAAACAAAATATTGTTTGTATTGTTATATTATATTGTTATATTGTTATATATTATGTTTGAACTTAGGGCATATACTTGTAGTTAAAAAATTTTGTTTGTGTGAATATATTTTTAAGGCGCCAATTGGTTACTTCCATTATTTTATTTGCAGCATACTCTATAGGTCTCTATTTCTAGGTTATTTCCAAATTAATATATGTTTTCATCTAAGCACATTATATTTACAAACATTTTATGTCCCAAACATAATATGTTCTAACATATTAACATATATGTCCCAAACATGTTATGCTAGTTTATGAACATTATATGCTTGCACTTAAATATATTGTGTTAAAAATTTCAAGTTTCAAACTTATAATTTTTACACCCAAACATAGGAAAAACAGTATTTTTGTCCGTGTGCCTGTATGGCTGTTGTATTCACGCTACAGTCTTCAATAATTAAGCTATCGTGCTGAAATTTTACACAAACTCTTTTGTCTGCAGGCAGGTCAAGTTCGAAGATGGGCAATATCGGTCCAGGTTTTAATATAGTCTCCATATAAACCGATCTCCCGATTTGCGGGTTTGGGCTTATAGAAACCGTAGTTTTTATCTGATTTGTCTGAAATCTAGAGGCATTTTAGGAGCACAAGTAGGGTTGTCGAAAATATTGTGTATCGGTCCATATTTTGGTATAGTCCCCATATAGACCGATCTACTGATTTGGGCTTCTAGAAACCGTAGTTTTTATCCGATTTGTCTGAAATTGGAAATATAGAGGTATTTTAGGACCATAAATAAGTGTGTCGAAAATGGTGTGTGTCGGTCCATGGTTTGGTATAGCCCCCATATAGACCGATCTCCAGATTTTGCTTCTTGGGCTTCTAGAAACCGTGGTTTTTATCCAATTTGTCTGAAATTAGAAATGTAGAGGTATTTGAGGACCGCAAATAGGTGTGTCGAAAATGGTGTGTATCGGTTCATGTTTTGGTATAGCCCCCATATAGACCGACATCCCGATTTTACTTCATGGGCGTCTAGAAACCGTAGTTTTTATCCGATTTGTCTGAAATTGGAAATTTAGATGTATTTTAGGACCACAAGTAGGTGTGTCGAAAATTGTGTGTATCGATCCATATTTTGATATGGCCCCCATATAGACCGAACGCCGGATTTTACTTCTTGGACTTCTAGAAAAAATAGAAAATATTTGAATTGCCTCAAATGGGAAATCTAGAGGTATTTTAGGACCACAAATAGGTGTGTTCGATTTACCTGAAATTAAAAATCTAGAGGTATGCCGAATATGGTGTGCGTCGGTCCAAGGTTTAGTTTAGCCTCCATACAGCCCTATCTCCTGATTTGATTTCTGGAGCTTCTAGACATCCGAACTTTTATCCGATCTGTCTTAAATTCAAAATCGAGAGGTATTTTGAGTTCATAAATAAGTGTGCTGAATATGGTTTCTAGACACCGCAATTTTTATCCGATTTACCAGAAATTGAAAATCTGGAGTTATTTTGGTTCTACGCAAAGGTACGCCGAATATGGTGTGTATCGGTTCATGTTGTCGTATTTACCTCATATAGACCGATATCCAGATTTGACCTGTTAAGTGTGTAGACATCCTAATTTTTATGCGAGTTGCCGAGAATTTAAAATTTAGAGGTATTTTCGGTCCGTAAATAAGTATAGCAAATATGTTGTGGATCGGTAAATGTTTTTTATAGCTCCCATGTGTTAAGTCCCCCGATTTCTATGCTGGTATATATGTTTGCTTGTTTGACAAACAAACATGTATATGCACACAAAAAAAAATTCTTATTCAATCACGAAATTAATTGATCCAATTAATTTTTTAATTGAAATGTCTTCAATCACAGAAATGATAGTATTAATTAAAAAATTAATTGAAGCTCAATTAAAAAATTACTTGATCCAAATAAAAAATTATTGATACTATTAATTGTTGTGATTGATTTTTGTTTCAATTAAAAAATTTGTTGATTCAATTAAATTTTTAATTGAATATTTTTTCAAACTCAATTAAAATTTTAATTGGAAAATTTTTCGTGAATTTTTTTCTGTGTACGTACTTAAGTGCCATCGGGCCGAATCTTAAATACCCACTACCAGGAATTAAATAATATAATTGTTTCCTTTGAAAACTCTTCGTCAGGTTAGTGGAAAACATATAGAATTTCAAGTGGATTTGATGAGAGATACTCTGCTAAGCACACATATATAGTGGATTTGATGAGAGATACTCTGCTAAGCACACATATATACCAACACATGGAAATCGAGAGGCATGTATTACATGGGACCTATACCAAAAGCATGGTCCGATCCACGCTGTACATCTATTTACGGACCTAGACTACCAAAATTTTGAATTTCAGGCAAATCTGACTAAAATTGCGGTGCCAAGAAGCCCAAGAAGTCAAATCAGGAGATAGGGCTATATGGGGGCTCTATCAAAATGTGGACCATATTCTACACACTTATTTATGCCTATACGAAACCATAGACCGATACATGTCATAGTCGACACACTTATTTATGGACCCAAGATACCTCTATATTTTGAATTACAGGAAAATCGGATAAAAATTACGTTGTCTAGAAGTCCAAGAAATCAAATCGGGAGATCGGGCTATATGGGGCCTATACCAAAATATGGACCGATACACACCATATTCGGTCCACTTACTTAAGGACCCAAGATACCTCTATATTTTGAATTTCAGAAAAATAGGATAAAAATTGTGGTGTCTAGATGCCCAAGAAATCAAATCGGGAAATCGGTCTATATGGGGGCTATACCAAACCATGCAAACCATATTCGGCACACTTATTTATGCACCCAAAATACCTCCAGATTTCGAAACTCAGGCAAATCGGATAAAACTTGGGATGTCTAGACTCTCAATACTCCAAGTCGGGGTATGGTTATCAAAATCTGGACCGATGTAGTCCATTTTCGAACTTGACCTGCCTGCAGACGCACAATATCAGCACGATAGCTTTATCAGTGAAGACTGTATCGTGACTACAATAGACAGACTGACAGTCGAACATGGTTATATCGTCTTAGAATATACTTTACGTAGTCGGAAATCGATATTTCGATGTGCTACAAACGGAATGACAAACTTATTATAGAAATTTTTGCAAGGTTGTTAGAGGTCATATACTAACATCGCGTACCAAAATTTAATCGGATGGGATGGAATTTGCTCCTCCTGGAAGTTCCACAAGCCAAATCAGGGGATCGATTTACATGGGGGCTATAAATAATTATGGACCGATATGGACCAACTTTTGCATTTTTGATAACAACTAACATTTGATAACAACTAACATCGCGTACCAAATTTTAACCGGTTCGGATGAAAGTTGGTGCAACAAGAGGATCCTCAAACCAAATTTGGGGGTCGGTTTATATAGAGGCTATACCTAAAAGTGGTGCGAAATGGGCCATTTGCAATACAGTCGGACCTAAATCAATAAAAACTACTTATGCCAAGATTCAAGTCGATAGGTTATTTCGTTCGGAAGTTAGCGTGATTTCCACAGATGAACGGACTTCGCTAGATCGACACAGAATTTCACATTATACATTAAATAAGTATCACATTATATATGTATACTTTGCAAAATATCTTTAGCGCCATACAAATTTCAAGATCGACTCTTTTATGCTAAAATTTAAAATTGTAAGAGATTACTGACATAAGTATTTAGTAAATATTTCTGTTTCATTTGTGTATACTTTTTCCCACTTTTTTAGGCCATTTAACTAACGTACAAAACAATAATTAAAATCAAGGAATCATTCTGATATTAAAGAAATTTTTATTAAACTTAATAATTTCCATGAATAGTGCCATGGAGTGAAATTTTTTATGTTTCTATTGACGCCCAAAAAAGTGTGTTCAACTCGCATGTAAGCTAACTGTAGCCACCATATCTACCCACGAAGGTAATAACATTTACTTAAAACCTTTTATACCAAATTGGTTTCACAGGTCTGGTGCAACTAGCAAACATTGTCAACACACATAAATAAAAACAAGTAAGGAAAGTCTAAAGTCGGGCGGGGCCGAATATATTATACCCTGCACCACTTTGTAAATCCACATTTTCGTTACTATATCAAATCCGTCAAATGTGTTGGGTGCTATATATAAAGGTTTTTGTCCCGAATACATACATTTAAATCTGACTGAACAAAATTTATAATCTATAGATTTAAGTCGGCTAATGCCCTGGGATGGTACACTATGTTAGTAAAATACATGGGAAACATTTTAATCTAAACTAATTTTGGGGCAATTGCGCAAAAGTGTAGTTATGATTTATCGGTTGATAGATATGTAATAGAAATAAAGGAAAATTTGAGTCACTTTTACAAGTTTTCGACTTAGCAGTGGCGATTTTATAAGGAAAATGTGAGTATTTTGGTCATTTTTGTCCAAATCGGAAAATCATATATATGGAAGCCATATAGAAATCTGAACCGATTTCAACCAAATTTGATATGCATACTTAGTATTTTAATTCTAATCCCTCTGCAAAATTTCACGTAAATCGGACTACAACTTTGAACTCTGTGGTCATATGAATGAAAATCAGGCGAAAGATATATATGGGAGCTATATCTAAATCTGAACCGATTTCAATAAAATTTAGTACACTTGACTACACTACTAATTGTACTCCTAGTGCAAAATGTCAAGCAAATCAGGATAAAACTCTGGCTTCTGGGTCCATATAAGTGCATATCGCATATGGGAGCTATATCTAAATCTGAACCGATTTGAATCAATGGGGTTCTATTTTGATCCAAAACAGGAACTTGTGCCAAATTTGAAGGCGATTGGACTTAAACTGCGACCTAGACTTTGATCACAAAAATGTGTTCACAGACAGACGGATATGCCTAGATCGACTCAGGAACCCACCCTGAACTTTATTGCCAAAGACACCATGTGGCTATCTCGTCTTCTTCTGGGTGTTGCAAACATATGCACTAACTAATAATACCCTGTTCCACAGTGTGGCGTAGGGTATACAAATGTTATGAAACAAAAGCTCTTCACGTTTTATTATCGAAACACCCATTACAACACTGAAATAAATGTTTCCGTCAAGCATACTTTTTCGTTAACTAAATGAACTAAAAAGGATAAAAATACAAATGAAGTATACAATTTTATTAAATTCGAATTTCTGACAAAATAGTTTAGAATTTCCTAAAATTTATAAATTTTACAAGAAATGCATCCATTTTGCACTTTTTTCCAATTTCTACATAAAAAAGTAAACTGTTCGAAAATTAAACTAAACTATACTCCATTTTCTGAGATTTCCAGAATGCGTTGTTAAAACAAGGAAAAAGTAATGACTTGGTATACTTTTTAACTACTCGTACAATGTACGATATTACACTCAGTGAAGAAAAAATTAACTTAAGCTACAGAAACCTTTTAACCAAGCGTAGTTCATTCTTACTATTTTTGAGAATCGGTCGAAAATTGTTTTCTGATTTAGTTCAATTTGAACTTAAATGTAAGGTCATTGAACTTTATATACACATTTAGTTCATAAAGACATAAAGGGTGATTTGTTAAGAGCTTGATAACTTTTTTTTTTAAAAAAAACGCATAAAATTTGCAAAATCTCATCGGTTCTTTATTTGAAACGTTAGATTGGTCCATGACATTTACTTTTTGAAGATAATTTCATTTAAATGTTGACCGCGGCTGCGTCTTAGGTGGTCCATTCGGAAAGTCCAATTTTGGGCAACTTTTTCGAGCATTTCGGCCGGAATAGCCCGAATTTCTTCGGAAATGTTGTCTTCCAAAGCTGGAATAGTTGCTGGCTTATTTCTGTAGACTTTAGACTTGACGTAGCCCCACAAAAAATAGTCTAAAGGCGTCAAATCGCATGATCTTGGTGGCCAACTTACCGGTCCATTTCTTGAGATGAATTGTTCTCCGAAGTTTTCCCTCAAAATGGCCATAGAATCGCGAGCTGTGTGGCATGTAGCGCCATCTTGTTGAAACCACATGTCAACCAAGTTCAGTTCTTCCATTTTTGGCAACAAAAAGTTTGTTAGCATCGAACGATAGCGATCGCCATTCACCGTAACGTTGCGTCCAACAGCATCTTTGAAAAAATACGGTCCAATGATTCCACCAGCGTACAAACCACACCAAACAGTGCATTTTTCGGGATGCATGAGCAGTTCTTGAACGGCTTCTGGTTGCTCTTCACTCCAAATGCGGCAATTTTGCTTATTTACGTAGCCATTCAACCAGAAATGAGCCTCATCGCTGAACAAAATTTGTCGATAAAAAAGCGGATTTTCTGCCACTGATTTTGGTAATAAAATTCAATGATTTGCAAGCGTTGCTCGTTAGTAAGTCTATTCATGATGAAATGTCAAAGCATACTGAGCATCTTTCTCTTTGACACCATGTCTGAAATCCCACGTGATCTGTCAAATACTAATGCATGAAAATCCTAACCTCAAAAGAATCACCCTTTACTTGGTGAAAGACCCATATCGAAATCTGAACCGATGTCAACCAAAATGTGTATGCATAGTTATGTTTGAATATAAATTTTACTCCCTGTGCAAAATTTCTCGAAAATCGAATGACAACTTCGACCTCTGTGGTCATATGAGTGAAAATCGGGCAAAAGATATATATGGAAGCTATATCTAAACCTAAACCGATTTCAACCACATTTGGCATACGTGATGATACCTTCAGTTGTACTCCTAGAAAATTTTAATGAAGTCCAAATTCTGGCCTCTGGGCCCATATAAGTGTACATATCGGGTGAAAGAAATAGTTGGAGGCTATTATTTTCTATTTGCTACTAAAAACAGACTAAAGTCAAATTAACTACTTTCTGAAATACGATGAAATATATTTCCAACAATTTGGTGTACGGACAATTGTTTGAGATAGTGTTTATATGACAGCTATATCTAAAGCTAACCCTATTTTTTCAAAAACCAATAGCGATGGTCTTTCAGCCGAAGAAGGACCCTATGCCAAATTTAAGGGCGATCGGACTTACATTGCGAGATGGACTTACACTGCGAGCTGTACTTTGTACACAAAAATACATATACAGACAGACATCGCTAAATCGCAACTAAGTTTTTTTCAACACTTTAAAGACATTGTCACGAGGCCAAAGATTTCATGTTATTACAATACAAATGCGAGTTTTGCTAAGCATGGAAGATGTATTTCTATGCTATAAAGTTTTTTTTTTCGTTGCCCAAAGGTCGATAAACTTCCCAGCAAAAAATTTGGAAGTTCTTCCAAAGGCACAACCTTAGGTTAGGTTAGGCACTTCCAGAAGATGTTCTCCCAACGATGTTCTTTATTTTAACTAGGTTAGGTTAGGTTAGGTTAGGTTAGGTTAGGTGGCAGCCCGATGTATCAGGCTCACTTAGACTATTCAGTCCATTGTGTTACCACATTGGTGAACTTCTCTCTTATCACTGAGTGCTGCCCGATTCCATGATAAGCTCAATGACAAGGGACCTCCTTTTTATAGCCGAGTCCGAACGGCGTTCCACATTGCAGTGAAACCACTTAGAGAAGTTTTGAAACCCTCAGAAATGTCAACAGCATTACTGAGGTGGGATAATCCACCGCTGAAAAACTTTTTGGTGTTCGGTCGAAGCAGGAATCGAACCCACGACCTTGTGTGTGCAAGGCGGGCATGCTAACCATTGCACCACGGTGGCTCCCTTATTTTAACTACACAGGAAGTTCTTTTAATTCAATTTTTATAACTAGTTGAATCCACCACCATAGAATGTGACGGGGGTATAATAAGTTTGTCATTCCGTTTGTAACACATCGAAATATCGATTTCCGACTATATAAAGTATATATATTTTTGATCAGGGAGAAATTCTAAGACGATATAACGATGTCCGTCTGTCCATGTTGTAATCACGCTACAGTCTTCAATAATGAAGCATTCGTGCTGAAATTTTGCACAAACTCGTCTTTTGTCTGCAGGCAGGTCAAGTTCGAAGATGGGCTATATCGGTCCAGGTTTTGATATAGTCCCCAAAGAAACCGACATCCCGATTTGGGGTCTTGGGCTTATAGAAATCGTAGTTTTTGTCCAATTTGCCTGAACTTTGAAATCTAGAGGTATTTTATGACCATAAACAGGTGTGCCAAGAATGGTGAGAATCGGTCCATGTTTTGGTATAGTCCCCATATAGACCGATCTCCCGATTTTACTTCTTGGGCTTATTGAAACCGCAGTTTTTATTCAATTTACCTGAAATTGGAAATCTAGAGATATTGCAGGATCACAAATACGTGTGCCAAAAATTGTGAGTATCGGTCCATATTTTGGTATGGTCCCCATATATACCGATCTCCCGATTTTACTTCTTGGGCTTATAGAAACCGCAGTTTTTATTCAATTTACCTGAAATTGGAAATCTAGAGGTATTGTAAAATCACAAATACGTGTGCCAAAAATTGTGAGTATCGGTCCATGTTTTGGTATAGCCCCCATATATACCAATCTCCCGATTTTACTTCTTGGGCTTATAGAAACCGCAGTCAAATACTAATGCATGAAAATCCTAACCTCAAAAGAATCACCCTTTACTTGGTGAAAGACCCATATCGAAATCTGAACCGATGTCAACCAAAATGTGTATGCATAGTTATGTTTGAATATAAATTTTACTCCCTGTGCAAAATTTCTCGAAAATCGAATGACAACTTCGACCTCTGTGGTCATATGAGTGAAAATCGGGCAAAAGATATATATGGAAGCTATATCTAAACCTAAACCGATTTCAACCACATTTGGCATACGTGATGATACCTTCAGTTGTACTCCTAGAAAATTTTAATGAAGTCCAAATTCTGGCCTCTGGGCCCATATAAGTGTACATATCGGGTGAAAGAAATAGTTGGAGGCTATTATTTTCTATTTGCTACTAAAAACAGACTAAAGTCAAATTAACTACTTTCTGAAATACGATGAAATATATTTCCAACAATTTGGTGTACGGACAATTGTTTGAGATAGTGTTTATATGACAGCTATATCTAAAGCTCAGAAATGTCAACAGCATTACTGAGGTGGGATAATCCACCGCTGAAAAACTTTTTGGTGTTCGGTCGAAGCAGGAATCGAACCCACGACCTTGTGTGTGCAAGGCGGGCATGCTAACCATTGCACCACGGTGGCTCCCTTATTTTAACTACACAGGAAGTTCTTTTAATTCAATTTTTATAACTAGTTGAATCCACCACCATAGAATGTGACGGGGGTATAATAAGTTTGTCATTCCGTTTGTAACATATCGAAATATCGATTTCCGACTATATAAAGTATATATATTCTTGATCAGGGAGAAATTCTAAGACGATATAACGATGTCCGTCTGTCCATGTTGTAATCACGCTACAGTCTTCAATAATGAAGCATTCGTGCTGAAATTTTGCACAAACTCGTCTTTTGTCTGCAGGCAGGTCAAGTTCGAAGATGGGCTATATCGGCCCAGGTTTTGATATAGTCCCCAAAGAAACCGACATCCCGATTTGGGGTCTTGGGCTTATAGAAATCGTAGTTTTTGTCCAATTTGCCTGAACTTTGAAATCTAGAGGTATTTTATGACCATAAACAGGTGTGCCAAGAATGGTGAGAATCGGTCCATGTTTTGGTATAGTCCCCATATAGACCGATCTCCCGATTTTACTTCTTGGGCTTATTGAAACCGCAGTTTTTATTCAATTTACCTGAAATTGGAAATCTAGAGATATTGCAGGATCACAAATACGTGTGCCAAAAATTGTGAGTATCGGTCCATATTTTGGTATGGTCCCCATATATACCGATCTCCCGATTTTACTTCTTGGGCTTATAGAAACCGCAGTTTTTATTCAATTTACCTGAAATTGGAAATCTAGAGGTATTGTAAAATCACAAATACGTGTGCCAAAAATTGTGAGTATCGGTCCATGTTTTGGTATAGCCCCCATATATACCAATCTCCCGATTTTACTTCTTGGGCTTATAGAAACCGCAGTTTTTATTCAATTTGCCTGAAATTGGAAATCTAGAGGTATTTTCGGGTCATAAAGAGGTGTGCCGAAAACGGTGAGTATCGGTCCTTGGGTTTCTAGAAACCGTAGTTTTTATCTGATTTGCCTGAAATTGTAAATATTCTGGTATTTTCGGCTCACAAAAACGTGTATCGGAATAGGTTTTTATCGGTCCATTTGGTAATGTCTCCATATAGACCGACTTCACTTCTTTAGGGTGTTGAAGGCGCACTGATCTTGAAAATTGCTTGAAACTCAACGTAAAATTTCCAGATTTTACTTCTACAGATTTAAGATTTCAATTCAAGACGTTATTTTATAGTTTTCTTGCACACTTACAAGATATGTTAATGATTCCACTAAAACTCAAACAGAAATGGTTCTTATAAATCCAGGATCTGATATAGTCCTCATAGGTGAAATCTTTAAATTTATCTTCGGGAAGTGTCCTCAAGTCCTCAAGCCCTCCTGAAATTTCAAAGGAAACTCTAATATTTGGTTCATGGTGGTGGGTATTTAAGATTCGGCCCGGCCGAACTTAGTGCTGTATATACTTGTTTTTTTTTTTATATTTTTAATGGGTAACGCTAACTTTTTTGTTTTAAATAGGTTAAAAACAGAGTAAGAATTTATAACATGGTATATATTACTCAAAAGTTGTCGAAAAAAAATGCTAAATCCAATCTGAAAAAATTGTGAATTTTTGAAAATATTTAAGGTCAAACGTTTCAGACAAGCGTTAGAGTCCGCTAATAATTATAAAAAATTATAAAAATTATTTATTTGACAAAATATCACAGAATTTTTTAATTTACATCCAAAAGAGTGAATTCGGATCACACCTAATGAAGTGATGCAAATTCAGTGCAACGGCTGTTGAAATGAAGGACTTCCTTTCTATGACAAGCTCATGTTAAATTCATCGCTTCTGCGTCAATTGTGCACCACTTCCGGATCCAAAAATAACATTTCCATTACTTTTTGGCGACGTTTTTTTTTTGCTGGGTTTTCAATGAAGTTGGTTTGTTCTTATGGTACTTAAAATGGGTATTTTTGCATGAAAGAAAAAAAAATTTTTTTTACTAAAGTCAAAAGTCTTCAAATATAGGGGAGTGTTTTCAATATTTTATTTAAAGGACGTTGTTATTTGAAACGTTGCATAGTTTCTACTTGAAAGTCTAAATTTGAAACTTTAATTGTAGTTAACACGTTTTAAAGCACTTTGATAGCACATAAAGAAACAAGTGAATTGCATCTTAAAGCTATGCTTGCTTCAGTTTTCCGCTTCTTTGGCTCTGAACCAATGCCGAAATCATTAATATAAATACAAAATCTTTGGTACTGTGCATACTTTTTTCAGTGCATCAGCGTGTGTAATATAGTTTAGACAAAAGTTCTACATTTTCCTCCTGCTGAGTATTTTTTTTTTAGTTTTGCAATCCTCTTTCTTGTTTGCATCACTGTCCAGTGCTTTTGTTCAAATTTAATTGAAATTTATGCCAGTTGGGTGTCACTATATATTATGTCGCGGCACTTTGTATGCCTCTGTGACCTGACAATATATTTCTATGTTGCTGTTAACTGCTGCTTACAACTGTCGCATAAAAAAGAGTGTGAAAAAGGACTGAATCAAATTAACTGAAATGCATTCAATGGTATACTGCAAACCTGCACTCGAACAAGTATATACAGCACCAAGTGAGGTTAGGTGCTCTATATATTCCAGGTTTTTGGAACGTTTCACAATTTTAATTACTTGTCCCCGTAATAATACTGGATTATCATATGCATATTACGATTTTTATTGGTAATTATCATCTTTGATCTATTCGGATTGAGATTTAAAGCATTTCTGGAGGCCCGAAAACAAACTCTTTCCATTCCAAACACTTTAATGCAGCTAAAGTAAATTTGTACTTCGTCTGCATACATGTGGATTTTATACTTTAATAACTGCTTAGTAACTATCCCCAATGAAATCTTTACCATTCAGAATGCAATGAAAATAGGGTAATTTTCAAGAATGATATTTGTCTACCCTGAATGAAAACAGTTTTTTGATCTATCGATTCAAAAATGAAATTTTGTTAATATTAAATAAGTAAGTAAAGTCTAAAGTCAGGCGGGGCCGACTATATTATACCCTTCACCTTTTTGTACTTCTACAAAATCTCTAGAGTTAAAATTGAAATCGGCTAACGCCCTGGAATGAAACGGAAAGTCTAAAGTCGGACGGGGCCGACTATATTATACCCTGCACAACTTTGTAGATCTAAATGTTCGATACCATATCACATTCGTCAAATGTGTTGGGTGCTATATATAAAGGTTTGTCCCAAATACATACATTTAAATATCACAGAATTTGACAGACTTTTACAAACTCTATTGACCAAAAATTTAAGTTGGCTAATGCACTAGGATGGAACACAATTTTAGTAAAAAACAAGTAAGGAAAGTCTAAAGTCAGGCGGGACCGACTATATTATACCCTGCACCACTTTGTAGATCTAAATTTTCGATACCATATCACATCCGTCAAATGTGTTGGGTGCTATATATAAAGGTTTGTCCCAAATACATACATTTAAATATCACTCGATTTTGACAGAATTTGATAGACTTTTACAAAATCTATAGACTCAAAATTAAAGTTGGCTAATGCACTAGGGTGGAACATAATTTTAGTAAAAAACAAGTAAGTAAAGTAGAAAGTCGGGCGGGGCCGACTATATCATACCCTAAACCACCATTACAGAATTAGTAATCATAAGCATTTATGGGGTAACATATAGGTCTGGGAGATAAACCGCAGTTACATATTTAAGAAAATTAAGGGGTACATGTCTATGGGTGCTTTGTGTCAATCTGACTATAGCTCATAGTCAGGGAAAATGTTCGGTTTACCATACAAGGACAAAAAGAGTTCCCTACTTTCCCATACAAACAATTTTCCCTACTATATTTTTCGTTAAATTTAAAAAATTTTACAAAACAAAAATGGTTCTAAGTACTTTATTATCTTAAAACATGAATATGCAACGTATATAACTTAGAATATAAATTTGTATTACCACCACGGTTGCCACAGTTGGTAGAATTCTACCCAAATTAGTAACCTTTTTTGTTAAATCTCTATAAAAATAAATTTTTGAAAAAAGTTTCTATAAACAAATTTTTGTGAGAAATTTTTCTATAGAAATACAATTTTGAGAAAAAATTCCACAGAAATAAAATTTTGAGAAATTTTTTTATAGAAATAATATTTTGAAAAAAATTTCTATAGAAATACAATTTTGACAAAATGTTCTATAGAAATAAAATGTTGACAAAATTTTCTACAGGAATAAAGTTTACCACACATTATTAAAGATCAAGCCTTGCCGGCTTCTAATTTCCTCCTCTAGAGCCACCAAAATGTAAAAATTATTACAAATTATGTTGAGTGAAAATGTCCTACACTGTGGCCCTACGTCCCTACAAGACGCTAAATATTAGAAAAACCCTACATATAGGGAATTTCCCCTACTTCTAGCAACACTGGCTGTGTTGATATTGCACCTACGGGGTTAGTATGCCACTAATGTTGAGCCCATTATTAAAAAAGAGAAAATCGTTAAATTAGTGTGGGTAATAAATCAAAATTTGTAAAAATCGAGCAATATTCTTATGTAAAAGCTACAAGTACGTATAAATACGATCGGCTAGTACATCAAAATTTGAAATTTGAGTAACATTGATTAATAAATAAGAGTATTATGGCCAAATTTGGGAAAATAGAGCGATGCATATATATGGAAGCTATATCTAAATCTGAACCAAATTGCATAATATTTTGCGGGTTTGATTAATACCACAAAAGGTTACCTTGTGCAAGATTTGAGTAAGATCAGTTAAGAAATGAGGCCTGTATGGTCAAACATAAGGTTATAAGGGGCGAATTTTTCAAAATCGGGTGATACATATATGGGAGCTATATCTACATCTGAACCGATTTCGATGAAATTTTGCACATATAGTTAGTACTATAGAGGACTGAATCTAGAAAACTTTTAGTAAGATCGGTTGATAAATAAGGGTTTTATGGCCAAATTTAGAAAAATCGGGCGGTACATATATATGGGAGCTATATCTACATCTGAACCGATTTCGATAATTTTTTGCACATATAGTTAGTGCTATAGAAGACTACATTTAGCCACATTTGGGTCAGATCGGTTGATAAATAAGGGTTTTATGGCCAAATTTAGAAAAATCGGGCGGTATATATATATGGGAGCTATATCTAAATCTGCACCAATTTCGATGGTTTTTTGCACATATAGTAAGTGCTATAGAAGACTACATTTAGCCAAATTTGGGTCAGATCGGTTGCTAAATAAGGGTTTTGTGGCCAAATTTGGGAAAATCGGGCGATACATATATATGGGAGCTATTTCTAAATCTGAACCGATTTGGATGAAATTTTGCAGACTTGAAGGGCGATGGATAAGATTACCTTTTGCCAAATTTGGTGACGATGCGTTTGCAAAAACGCGCAACGTGACCCCATTTGTCGAAATCGGGCGGTACATATATATGGGAGCTATATCTAAATTTGATCCGATTTCTTCCAAATTCAATAGCGTTCGTCCTTGTGCCCAAATTTCATCAAAATCGGTTAATAATTGCGACCGGAATCCTGTGAACAACAAATACATGGACAGACGGACGGACGGACACCAAGCGCTAGATCGACTCAGGAGGTGATTCTGAGTCGGTCGGTATATATTTTATGGGGTCTAAAATCAATATTTCTGCTAGGCACATTTTTTGGCCGATCAAAGTTATTATACCCAAACCACTATGTGGTTTAGGGTATAAATATGGGAAACATTTAAATCTGAAGCAATTTTAAGGGAATTTCGCAAAAGTTTATTTATGATTTATCACTCGATATATATGTATTAGAAGTTTAAGAAAATTAGAGTAATTTTTACAACTTTTCGACTAAGCAGTGGCGATTTAATAAGGAAAATGTTGGTATTTTGACCATTTTTGTCGAAATCAGAAAAACATATATATGGGAGCTATATCCAAATCTGAACCGATTTCAATCAAATTTGGCACACATGACTATATTACTAATTGTATTCCTAGTGCAAAACTTCAACCAAATTGGGCCAAAACTCTGGCTTCTGGGGCCATATAAGTCCATATCGGGCGGAAAATGGAAGCTATATCTAAATCTAAACCGATTTCAATCAAATTTGGCACACTTGACTATACTACCAATTGTACTCCTTGTGCAAAATTTCAAGCTAATCGGGATAAAAGTCTGGCTTCTGGGTCCATATAAGTGCATATCGGCGAAAGATATATATGGGAGCTATATATAAATTTGAATCGATTTCAACCAAATTTGGCACACATAGCTACAATGCTAAACCTACTCCCTGCGCAAAATTTCAACCAAATTGGGCCAAAACTCTGGCTTTTAGGACCATATTAGTCCATATCGGGCGAAAGATATATATGGGAGCTATATCTAAATCTGAACCGATTTCAATCAAATTTTGTACACTTGACTATACTACTAATTGTACTCCTAGTGCAAAATTTCAACCAAATTCGGCCAAAAATCTGGCTTCTGCGGCCATATAAGTCCATATCGGATGAAAGATATATATGGGAGCTATATCTAAATCTGAACCGATTTCAATCAAATTTTGCACACTTAACTATACGACTAAGTGTTATGTTCGTACAAAATCGGTATAAAACAGTGGCTGCTGGGTCCATATTAGCGCATATCGGGCGAAAGATATATATGGGAGCTATATCTAAATCTGAACCGATTTCTTCCAAAATCTATAGGGTTCTATTCTGACACAAACTAGGAACATGTGCCAAATTTGAAGGCGATTGGACTTAAATTGTGACCTAGACTTTGATCACAAAAATGTGTTCACCGACAGACGGACGGACAGACGGACATGGTTATATCGACTCAGGGACCCACCCTGAGCATTATTGCCAAAGACATGTGTCTATCTCGTTTCCTTCTGGGTTTTACAAACATATGCACTAACTTATAATACCCTGTTTCATAGTGCGGCGCAGGGTATAAATATGGGAAACATTTAAATCTGAAGCAATTTTAAGGAAACTTCGCAAAAGTTTATTTATGATTTATCGCTCGATATATATGTATTACAAGTTTAGGAAAATTAGAGTCATTTTTACAACTTTTCGACTAAGCAGTGGCGATTTTACAAGGAAAATGTTGGTATTTTGACCATTTTTGTCGACATCAGAAAAACATATATATGGGAGCTATATCTAAATCTGAATCGATTTCAACCAAATTTGGCACGCATAGCTACAATGCTAAATCTACTCCTTGTGCAAAATTTCAACCAAATTGGGCCAAAACTATGGCTTTTAGGACCATATTAGTCCATATCGTGCGAAAGATATATATGGCAGCTATATCTAAATCTGAACCGATTCCAATCAAATTTTGCACACTTGACTATTCGACCAAGTGTTACGTTTGTGCAAAATTTCAAGCAAATCAGGGTAAAACTCTGGCTTCTGGGTCCATATAAGTGCATATCGGGCGAAAGATATATATATGGGAGCTATATCTAAATCTGAACCGATTTCTTCCAATATCAATGGGGTTCTATTCTGACCCAAATTAGGAACATGTGCCAAATTTGAAGGCAATTGGACTTAAATTGCGGCCTAGACTTTGATCACAAAAATGTGTTCACAGACAGACGGACATGGTTATATCGACTCAGGGACCCACCCTGAGCATTATTGCCAAAGACACCATGTGTCTATCTCGTCTCCTTCTGGGTGTTACAAACTTATAATACCCTGTTCCACAGTGTGGCGCAGGGTATAAAAAGTGGCGTTATTTTTTCAAAAGTTTAAAACCAAAATGTTTTACAAATTTTTGAAAAATTTCGTTACTTTTCCAAAATTAACACAATTTTATTTTTTGACTTGAAATCCAATTCCAAAACTTAAAATTCAAATATTTTTTGAAATTATTTGTAGTCAAATATAGCAGAATTTTATTTGTGTGTTCGAATATATGTGTCACAGACAATTAGAATAAAATTCGAAGCACATAATTTTTTGTCATTTTCTAAGCACTGTGTGCAGGTCGAAGCGGAAAACTTTTTCAAATTGTAAAAAGAAGATAATTAAAAAACAAGAGTGTAATAAAAAGTATTGATAAACATAAAAAGTGAAATTGGTGAAAAAATTGGTTGTTTTAAGTTTTTAAATTTCTTCGTTCAAATGAACTTCCCAGGCACAACTTCTAAAGCAATGAAAAGTTTCCGAAATCGAAGTACTTCTGCTCTATGACAAGTCCATGTAAACTTCATTGGAGATAATTTACAAATTGGGAATCTAAACAATTTTTTTTGAAGCTCTTTTTTTGCTCATCCTTGGTGGAACAACTATTTTTGCGAAGTGTATCCGATTGCGAAATGCTAACAATGATTGTACACTCGCATGAGGAAAATGTGTGGTAAGTAAACATAAACTCTTCTCTACCCCAAAATATTTTCTGGCATATCCATAAAAATTATTCATTGGCTGAACCGTAAACGGTTTCAATTAGATTCACATTTGCCCCATGGCCTATTGTTGGAGTTGTGATCATCTGCTCTGTCGCCACCTAGACTGGAGCCGCTTTGAATTGCATTTACGAAAATTAAATGCAATTTGCACTCTCCTCGCGCCTTGTAGCCGCCGTGTTGACGCTACCTACAACCATCATCTGGAAGAAGTGGAGGAACTTTAATCACCGACATATTTGTGTTTGTTTCGCTTGCTTTTTCAAGCAATTTATTTAATTGCGAAACATTCTAATTGTCAGAAACTTTAAGCAGCACTTTCATTATTGATTTACACCCAGCATTTCTCTTAGAGTATGGTCACACTAGGCAAATATTTGCTCAAAACGGGTGTCAAACTTTTGTCCTGGAGCACTTTTGAAATATCTGAATGCTGTTTTTGGAAAATAAATATATATTCAATATATTCAAAATGTTTGTTAGTTTGACTATGGCGACGAATTCTTTTTTGATTTCTATCAAATATTTGCCCAGTGTGACCATGCCGTTAGTCATGGCTAAAGTTTTGCATAACATTAAACGCAAAGTTAAATGTTAAGCGAGAGGGGAATGCTGCTCTGAGCATCAAGAGTTATAAAATTCGGATAGTTTTAATTATGTCTAATTGAAAGAAGTACCTACTATTTGTTTGTTAATTAAAATGTGACAATCCTTGGTGTCTGTAATAATACGATTACAGATGATGATTTCGATATAGCCTGCAATTTTTTTTTTTCAAATTAAAATGTCAAAAAAAGTTGCACTGTTTGAATTTATTTGACCCAATGAATATCTCTTGGGGGGGTCAAAACTGATTCCAAATTTCAAAGTTAAGAGAAACTGGATTAAAATCTATATTCATATGTGATGAAGCAGTAAATTGGGAGATCGGTCTATGAAGGGCTATGTCAAAATATTTAGCGATTTAAACATTAATTGAAACATTTCAGCAAATTGTAAATTTTTTACTGGCAAAAAACTAGAGATGTGCGCGTGACCGAAATTTCACTCACGCACATTCATGAAGCAAAATGTTTATTCACGCACGCTCACGAACGATACGCGTGGTAGGGAATTCCACTCACGCACATTCACGAAATGCAAACCAGTACTCACGCAAGAACTACTTTTAATTTTTTTATACCCTCCATCATAGGATGGGGGTATATTAACTTTGTCATTCCGTTTATAACACATCGAAATATTGCTCTAAGACCCCATAAAGTATATATATTCTGGATCGTGGTGAAATTCTGAGTCGATCTAAGCATGGATGGTATTGAAAATGGGACATATCGGTCCACTTTTACGTATAGCCCCCATATAAAGGGACCCTCAGATTTGGCTTGTGAAGCCTCTAACAGAAGCATATTTCATCCGATCCGGCTGAAATTTGGTATATGGTGTTAGTATATGGTCTCTAACAATCATGCAAAAATTGGTCCACATCGGTCCATAATTATATATAGCCCCCATATAAACCGATCCCCAGATTTGGCTTGCGGACCCTAAAAGGGAGGTAAATTGCATCCGATCCGGCTGAAATTTGGTACATGGTGTTGGTATATGGTCTCTAACAACCATGCAAAAACTGGTCCATATCGGTCAATAATTATATATAGCCCCCATATAAACCGATCCCCAGATTTGGCTTGCGGAGACTCAAAGAGAAGAAAATTTCATCCGATCCGGCTGAAATTTGGTACATGATGTTGGTATATGGTCTCTAACAACCATGCAAAAATTGGTCCATATCGGTCCTTAATTATATATAGCCCCCATATAAACCGATCCCCAGATTTGGCTTGTGGAGCCTCTAAGAGAAGCATATTTCATCCGATCCGGCTGAAATTTGGTACATGGTGTCGGTATATGGTCTCTAACAAGCATGCAAAAATTGGTCCACATCGGTCCATAATTATATATAGCCCCCATATAAACCGATCCCCAGATTTGGCTTGCGGAGCCTAAAAGGGAGGTAAATTTTATCCGATCCGGCTGAAATTTGGTACATGATGTTGGTATATGGTCTCTAACAACCATGCAAAAATTGGTCCACATCGGTCCATAATTATATATAGACCCCATATAAACCGATCTCCAGATTTGGCTTGCGAAGCCTCAAAAAGAAGCAAATTTCATCCGATCCGCCTGAAATTTGGTACATGATATTGGTATATGGTCTCTAACAACCATGCAAAAATTGGTCCACATCGGTTCATAATTATATATAGCCCCCATATAAACCGATCCCCAGATTTGGCTTGCGAAGTCTCCAAGAGAAGCAAATTTCATCCAATCCGGTTGTAATTTGGAACATGGTGTTAGTATATGATCTTTAACAACCGAGCCAGAATTGGTCCATATCGGTCCATAATTATATATAGCCCCCATATAAAACGTTCTCCAGATTTGACCTCCGGAGCCTCTTGGAAGAGCAAAATTCATCCGATCCGATTCAAATTAGGAACGTGGTGTTAGTATATGGCCGCTAACAACCATACCAAAATGGTTGCCACTAGAGCCAAAAATAATCTACCAAAATTTTATTTGTATAGAAAATTTTGTCAAAATTTTATTTCTAGAGAAAATTTTGTTTACATTTTATTCGGTTCATCATAAAATTTTCATCATTGTCAAAATTTTTTTTCTATAGAAAATATTGTCAAAATTTTATTTCTATAGAAAATTTTGTTCAAATTTTATTCGGTTCGTAATCATGGTTGCCACTCGAACCAAAAATAATCTACCAAGATTTTATTTCTATAGAATATTTTGTCAAAAGTTTATTTCTATAGAAAATTTTGTTAAAATTTTAGTTCTGTAGAAATGTTTGTCAACATTTTCTTTCCATAGAAAATTTTGTCAAAATTTTTATTTCTATAGAAAATTTTGTTAAAATTTTATTTCTGTAGAAAATTTTGTCAAAATTTTATGTCTACTTTGTCAAACTGAATTATATACGTATTGGATCGATCTTTTTTGATTAAATATATACCACGTATGGACTTACATACAATTTAGAAGATGGTGTTAGGAGGTTTTAAGATACCTTGCCATCGGCAAGAGTTACCGCAACTTAAGTAATTCGATTGTGGATGGCAGTGTATAGAAGAAGTTTCTACGCAATCCATGATGGAGGTTACATAAGCTTCGGCCTGGCCGAACTTACGGCCGTATATACTTGTTTTTTATTTATTCAACCAAAATCAGATTCAACAAATATTAATTCAGCCCCGCGAAGTCAAAAAAATTGTATGCAGGGATTATTGAATAAATTACTATATACTACTATTAGATAAATTATTTAACAAATATTATATTCAGATACAATAGTTTGGTTTTTTGTATTTTTTATACAAATTCCCATGGGAAATATAAATTGTCTATAGAAGCATTTATAAGGACATACGAGGACAGTTCGGAAACTCCTTATCCTAGCACAAACAGCGAGGTATAAACAGAAAAAAAGTTAAGTGTTTTGGAAACTTCCATCTCTGTTATGAACACATGTTAAATTTTGTTTCGATCTGGCAACTCCTTCATATAGAAACAGGTGTTCAAAAAAGACGCATCCGCAATTTTTTTACAATGGAAAAATTAGAAATGTGTGCTGTCATTAAATATTTATGTAAAAAAGGTTTATCGGGACAAGAAATTCATAATGATATGGTGAATGTGTTCAAGTGTGTTTGGGAGCCACCGTGGTGTTTGGGAGCCACCGTGGTCGCACAAGCATTGAAGATGAACCACGTAGTGGACATCCAAACACAGCAACAACAACAACAGAAATTGTAGCCAAAGTGCATGATATGGTATTAAATGATCGACGAATAAAAGTGCGTGAAATTGCTAATACCATGGGCATCTCAAATGATCGAGTCCATTTAATTTTGCATGAAGAACTACACACAAAGAAAAAAAGTTTGGAAAGCGTGTACCGAAAACGTTTTTCTTTTGTTAGAGTTTTTTGAATTGCTTCGAAAATTTTAAACTTTTATCACCAAAAAAATTCGTTTGTTACAAAATTTTTATTTTTTTAATAAAAAAAGTTATTTTTGAAACAACAACACCGTCCATTTCGTTTATATCAAACACTGTTCTTTTCTGACTTTAGGTATTTAATAAGACACATTTTACAGTTCAAAATTTAATATACTACAATGTAATGTTGAACATTTTTTCGGAATCTTCCGAACATATCTGGAATATATGTACACAAAAAAAAACTTTGGTCGAAGCAGGGATCAAACCCACGACCCTTGACATGCACGTCGGACGTAGCAACCACTGCCCCACGGTGCCAAACTAAATGTTTGTTTCTGTTAAATAAACTTTGTTTATTCGTTTCGTGGGCGCCGCAAGCTATGCTACATAAATATAACTTATATGGATATTTATCTATTGATGACCATAACAGGTACATAGCTCAGTGGTAAGTGTTTTGGCTTACAAAGTGAATGGGCCGCGGTTCGATTCTCCGCCCAGGCGAAAGGTAAAAAAATTTTAAAAATTTATAAAATCGTTTGTCTAAAATTTTTTTGCACGTGGGAGCTAAATCAGGAGAATAAGGTGGGTGGTCAAGCAACTCGTACTTTTATTCGTTGATTTTAGCCATTGTTAAAACACTCTTGTGCGCTGGTGCGTTGTCTTGATGAAATGTTTTTATTTTGTTGTAAGCCAGGACGTTTTTCTCGAAAGGTTGCAATAGTACTCTGAATTTATTGTTTTGCCCTTTTGCAGATAGTCAATCAATAAAATACCTTTGAAGTCCCAAAAAACCGTTGCCATAACCTTACCAGCCGATTGAATTGTTTTTGCCTTCTTTGGGGCACTTCCTCCAGCTTCAGTCCACTGTTTGGATTGTTCTTTTGTCTCTGGTGGATCCATGTCTCATCAACAGTTATTTCGCTTAAAACGATCCAAACAAGCTTGAGAAATGTTCTTTCTTATGCGTTTTTGATCGAATGTTAACAAATGCGGCACCCATCTTGCAGAAAGCTTTTTCTTCTGTACACGCAAAAAAATAATTCTTTCCTCCCAAACGAAATTTTAGACAAACGAAGTTCGTTTCTCATTTGCTTTTCGCTGTAAGGAAGTGTATTTGGAAGAAAAGTATATACTTTTTGTGATAAACGTTTATTTTTTTCCAGGATGTAAAAACAATTTCATAAAGACTAACTCAAAAAAAAAAAACGTTTTCTTGCTAATTGCATTTTCCCTCACATCTTTCTCACATCCACGAGGTTTTTTAGTTCTTAACACCTTTTCCTGTAATACCAACAATGTAGAAGAAATTATACGATTTTATAAATTTTTAAACTTTTTTTACCTTTCGCCTGGACGGAGAATAGAACCGCGGACTATGCACTTTGTAAGCCAACACACTAACCACTGAGCTATGTACCTGTTATGGTCATCAATAGATAAATATCCATATAAGTTATATTTATATAGCATAGCTTACGGCGCCCACAAACCGAATAAACAAAGTTTATTTCACAGAAACAAACATTTAGTTTGGCACCGTGGAGCAGTGGTTGCTACGTCCGACTTGCATGCCAGGGGTCCTTGGTTCGATCCCTGCTTCGACCAAATTTTTTTTTGTTCGGAAGATTCCGAAAATATGTTCAACATTAAATTTTGAACTGTAAAATGTTTCTTATTAAAGACCTAAATTTAGAAAAGAACAGTGTTTGATATAAACGAAATGGTCTGTGTTGTTGTTTCAAAAATAACTTTTTTTATTGAAAAAATAAAAATTTTGCAACAAACGATTTTTTTTTTGATGATAAAAGTTTAAAATTTTCGAAGCAATTCAAAAAACTCTAACAAAAGAAAAGCGGTACACGTTTCCCAAACGTTTTTTTTTTCTTTGCGTGTATAAATTAAATTTATGGCCAGCTTAAGTACAATAACTTGGAATTTTTTGTCACAGATAAAATGATAATATTAATTCAGTTAGTCCAATAAATTCAATTTGCCTCTGAACACTATTACTTAGCTCACTATAAATTTAATTTTTGCCAATTAAATTGTTTTCATTGAAATTTCTATACAAGTAAATATCTATAGTATTGTTAAAAAAAAAAACCCTGAACTAATAATCTCGGCATTGTAAAATTAATACCAATTATAGCGGAAAATTACAATGGTCGCCAATGTGAAATATGATCCACGGTGTTTCATTAGCGCCATTCCATTAAAGTTCTTCAAAAACAAAAATATACAAAAACAAAAACATATATTCACACAATTACAAAAATATCCTGTCATGCATAACAATTATTATTTTATAAAACTAAATTATTGGATTACAAGTGTGCCCAACGTCGAAGGCCAATGAAATATAAAATAATTAAAACAATACGTTTATCAGATATGCTAAATATGTTCACAACCTAGGATACAAATTAGGTCCTTAATTCATCAATCAATAAATATGATTTATCGCATAACATGGATGGCAGTATTTACAAATATTTTTATAGAAGGTTTTCGTTAATAGTTTTCATACAAATCAACCATTTTTGCATAAATTTTTTCTCCTACAAAATATATACTCTACATATAAGGCTGAACCAAATCTGTGCAATTTTGTAGTTCATAAATTGAAATGTATTTCTTTTCTATTCAATAAAGTGCAATGTTATGTTATGTTATCGCATAACATGGCTATGCCAATCACGTGCACTTTTGCAAGATGATGATCACTACCTCCTTGCAAACAAATAAAAATACGTTTAATAACACTCAAAAAAAAAACAAGTGAACTATCTATTTCACTAAAGCCAATTTAACTTTATTTTAGTTCATGGAATTATTATGTTTGGAGAAAGTTTCCTTTATTACATTAGTAAAATTAACTAAAAAACGAGAACAAATATACACAAATTAAGCATAAAGATTTACTAAGTTTGTATTTCTCACAAAATAGTTCATTATTTCTTTAAATTTCTTACTTTTACTACAAATGCGTCCATCATGAACTTCGTATGTCACTAAAGACATTCTTACAATTTTGAACTCCAATTTTTTCCTTCAAACTACAATTTTTTTTTTAACAAGTGAAAAAAATTAATTATGTCTAAGAAATTTTCTTGAATTTGTCGAAAAATATTTACTTATTTTGTGATACCGGCGTGATGCCAGCGTTTGTAATACTGTTTAGTTAAAATTTTCTAAAAATATTCAAAATATTCCAAAATTAACCAAAAGATTTCTGCCTGCTAGGTTCACTGTTTTTTCAGCGAACGAATTCTTTTTCTCCCAATTTGTATAATTATACCCTCCACCATAGGATGGGGGTATATTAACTTTGTCATTCCGTTTGTAATACATCGAAATATTGCTCTAAGACCCCATAAAGTATATATATTCTGGGTCGTGTTGAGTCGATCTGAGCATGTCCGTCCGTCCGTCTGTTGAAATCACGCTAACTTTCGAACGAAACAAGCTATCGACTTGACACTTGACATAACTAGTTGTTATTGATGTAGGTCGGATGGTATTGCTAATGTGCCATATTGTACCAAATTTGGCTGCGGAGCCTCTTTGAGAAGTAAATTTCATCCGATTCGGTTGAAATTTGGTACGTGGTGTATGTATATGGCCTCTAGCAACCATGCAAAAATTGGTCCATATCGGTCCATAATTATATATAGCCCCCATATAAACCGATCCCCAGATTTCACCTCCGGAGCCTCTTGGTGGAGCAAATTTCATCCGATCCGGTTGAAATTTGCTACGTGGACCATGCAAAAATTGGTCCATATCGGTCCATAATTATATACAGCCCCCATATAAACCGGTCCCAAGATTTGCCCTCTGGTGCCTTTTGGAGAAGCCAAATTCATCCAATCCGATTGAAATTCGGTACGTGGTGTTAGTATATATCTTAAACAATCATGCCAAAATTGGTCCATATCGGTCCTTAATCATATATAGACTCCATATAAACCGATCCCCAGATTTGCCTCACGGACCCTCTTGGAAGAGCTAATTACATCCCATCCGGTTCAAATTTTGGCCCTCCAGTTACGTAGCGCAAAATTGGTTCATATACGATCATAATTATTTTAACTTTAAGTGGAAAAAATATTTTTATACAAAATTATATACCGAAAATAACAAAATATAAACGATGTTAACATACAAAAAATATGTTTATACATTTAACCACTACTGTGCTCCAGGGTATAAGAAGATTGTTCATTTGTATGTAACGGCAAGAAAGACCAGTCTGAGACCCAGCGTATAGTGTACTGACAAAATTTTCTATAGAAATAAAATTTTGACAAC
This sequence comes from Haematobia irritans, assembly GCF_050003625.1. NCBI lineage: Eukaryota > Metazoa > Arthropoda > Insecta > Diptera > Muscidae > Haematobia > Haematobia irritans. The sequence goes on along the minus strand of NC_134400.1, from coordinate 93,727,149 downwards.
ATTTTCTATAGAAATAAAATTTTGACAAATTTTTCTATAGAAATACAATTTTGACAAAATTTTCTGTAGAACTAGCATTTTGATAAAATATTCTATAAAATTAAAAATTTGATAAAATTGTCTATAGATAAAATTTAGACACAATTTTCTATAGAAATATTGGAAATTCTATAGAGATAAAATTTTGACAAAATTCTCTATAGAGATAAAATTTTGACAAAATTTTCTATAGAGATAAAATTTTGACAAAATTTTCTATAAAGATAAATTTTGACAAAATTTTCTATAGAGATAAAATTTTGACAAAATTTCTATAGAGATAAAATTTTGAAAAAATTTTCTATAGTGATAAAATTTTGACAAAATTGTCTACAGAAATAAAATTTTGACAAAATTTTCTATAGAGATAAGATTTTGACAAAATTGTCTAAAGATTCGTTTTGTTTGTTATTGTTGGCTTCTCTTCAATCGTTATTGTTGTTTTTTTTTATCTCAGCTTAAAGCCATGCATTGACTAAACTATTTACAAGTGTAGCTTAACCAACAGAGGAAAAGTATGCTTGTCAAATTTATTTGGGCAAAGCCCTATAGACTGCAAGATGGTTGGATGTACAGCTGTTTCGGAATTACCACATTCCTCATCAGCATCCTCTACTTGCAGCAAAACTATCAACCAATTATCAGAATAAATTCGGGTAATTCACTCAACCCAACGTGAACTACACTTGAACCTCCCGAAAAAGGGTTTGATAGTCGGCTACTGCCTAAACAAATTTGCCAGCATATCTCTTTTCCTTTGCCAAACTCAAATCATCGATTTGTATGTATTTGGCTGGGTTTGTTTTTGAGCGTGCTTCCTCTATCTTCATTCGTTTTGTTATTTATTGTTGGCTTCTCTTCAATCGTTATTGTTGTTTTTTTTATCTCAGCTTAAAGCCATGCATTGACTAAACTACAAGTGTAGCTTAACCAACAGAGGAAAAGTATGCTTGTCAAATTTATTTGGGCAAAGCCCTATAGACTGCAAGATGGTTGGATGTACAGCTGTTTCGGAATTACCACATTCCTCATCAGCATCCTCTAAAGATCTAAAGAGATAAAATGTGGACTACATTTTCTATAGAAATAAAATTTGGACAAAATTGTCTATAGAAATAGAATTTTGACAAATTTTTCTATAGAAATAAAATTTTGTGAAAATTTTCCATAGAAATAAAATTTTGAGAAAATTTTCTATAGAAATAAAAATTTTAACAAAATTTTCGATAGTACTACATTTTAGCAAAATTTTCTATAGAACAAAAAAAAATTTATATAGATATAAATTTTGACAAAATTTTCTGTGGAATGAAAGTTTGACAACATTTTCTATAGAAATAAAATGTTGACATAATTTTTTATAGAAATAGAATTTTTAATTCCCCCTTTTTGTAGAAGTAGTTACTTTCCCTTATTGGTGCAAGCTAAAAATGGTAAAAACTTTTAAAATTTTTTTTACATAATAAAAAATTTGATCAAATCTGCAAAATAAGATTTTTTGTTTGGTAGTTTTTGGTTTAATTTTCTTCAAATTGTGGTATATTATTTGTGGCTCATGAGGCAGTTGTGCGTAGAAATCAATTCTATATTTAATTGGTTTAAATGCCCAGAATGTGTCATATCAAAGGAAGTTTTTCTTTGTACGGGATTCCGGAAAATTCGAAAAAATTTCCCGCTTTCCCGGGAATGGGAAAAGTCCGGGGGAAAATCCTATAAAAAACCCCCATATCAACCAATTGCGAGGTTGACTTCTGGAACCTTCCAAGTTTAAAACTCTCATCCGTTAAAATATATAAGCACTTTACAATGGAATGTACATAAGATTAGGCCCGGCTAAACTTTTGTCGGTTGTCTATAACAATAAATGTCCCTTAAATATATATTAGCTATCAAAATTGTATCTGGGTATTTCATGTAACTGTTGCGAAATTTTGTTTGGAAATTTATTTTGAAAACTAACTAATTAGTCTTCATGGTGTTATAAAATATACATAATTATATTAATTTATGTACTAATAGTGGGAAAACGTTATGCGTATACAAACTCGTGCATGAAAATAAACTAAACTTATAATGAAGAGCAAAATTTACGTTTCCTCGAAATCGAACGCCAATTGAATCATTTCACTGGTATGGCTTACAGATTATCACCAGAGCATGACAACAAAGCCTAACAATTATTTATTTAGAAATTAGTAATTTAATGATAATAACATTGGGTTTCATAAACCACTGGAATTTGTTATCGAAGAGCAATGGAATCAGTATTATGACGTTCAATATACACTGCAAACATTAGCATTACATCCAAAAATAATATGTTGCTCTTAAAACATGTTTGTGGTGGTCATATTCCTTCTCTGGGTGTGATGTGCAAACTTTAAAATATTTGTCCCAGCAAAAAATACTTCAGCAGTAAGAGTTTAGTGGCACTTTTTGGTATACAATAAAGTAGGCAGTGCATTCACACTGCATGAATCGGTGGCAATAACGTAAACGAGTATCAAACTTGTCTATGATCATTCGTTTACGTTATTGCACCCAATTCATACAGTATAGATGCATGAAAGGTAGTGCTGTTTTCCTTCACACCAACAATGCTATACTCAAGATTGTATATCACTTCTGAACAATATTTCTATTAAAATGAGCAATTATATCAGCGCTATATAGAAGTTGGTCTAAATCGGGACATCGCCCACAAAAATCAGCGCTGATTCGGTTGATTTGTAAGCAGTTGGTACTGCCTCTCTCCCTTACAATCCTGCTGAAATATGTTAGAGCTCCATTTTTTGCTGGGGTGTTAAGATGCTAATGTTGGCAGTTTATGTTAAACGTCATATTACTGATTTCGATAACAAATTCCAGTGCAGGTGTAAATTGGTCCATTGTAACAGCAGCTAAAAAATTGAAGATGTTTTGTTTCACATCGTCGTTGGACCAATCTCTACGGAAATTTTAGTATCCTATTTCAATTACATTAAAACACTCGCTGTTTCGCGTAAAATAGTGAAAGTATATAGTATTTCCGAACTTATACCAGAAAATCAAGCACCACCTATGATGCCTGCCAATTCCATTTAAATATAAATTCTTTACATTGCATACTTTGCTCCCCCTTCCCCCAAAAAAAGAACTGAACTCTATTTGTCACTAAAGCCAATTTAATTTTATTTATACCCTTCACCACTATTATGGTATAGAAAGAAATTCTGAGTCGATTTAGCGCCTTCCATCTGTCTGTCTGTCTGTATATGTAATTTTGTGTGCAAAATACAGCTCCCAATTTAAGTCGGATTGCTGTCAAATTTGACTAAGGGTCTTTCTTCGCATTACAGACAATCGCTATTGATTCTGGAAAAAAATAGCTCAGATTTAGATATAGCAGCCATATATATTTATCATGTGTTTATGAACCGATCTTCTTCAAATTTCGTACATCTGGATGTTTTGCAAGGCCCGTAAAACTCGCAAAATATGAGCCAAATCGGTTCACATGTTGATATAGCGCCCATGTATGCTATATCTGTAGCCCGATACACGCACAGAAAAAACATGTTTGTACATGGTTGCCGCATCCATTTAATGCTTATCTAGAGTATGTAATTGTCGCGAAATTATGTATTTTGTCTTTGCAAAAATATTTTTCGACAGGAGAAAAATGTATGCTGGCAATAAGTATTTAAATTGTTCTCAAATGCCGCAAACATGTTCTATTATTTAAATGATAGAATTTGAGACCATTAAATGGTCGCGAAAATCATGTACCTGACCATTCAATTTGTTTACTTTTTTGCAGAAGAAAAAGTATATTTATAGGTTACGTATAGACATGTCTAGAACCATTACATGGCCATAAAGACCACGTACATTAATGTCGTTACCATTTAATTTTTATTTTTTTTTTTTGCAGCGAAAAGAATTTTATAAAAACATTGAGCAGGTACACACGATTTTCATTTTGCGCGTCAGTCGTGTGTTGATTGTTTCTTGGAAGGGACAGAGAATACGGAGTTACTGTGTTTTGTGTTAATTTATTTATCCAAAAGTGGCACGTGGTTTTATGTGAACACAAAAAAGGAAAGTGCAATTGAAAACAAGTATATACGGCCGCAAGTTCGGCCAGGCCGAATCTTATGTACCCACCACCATGGATTGCGTAGAAAATTCTACGAAAGACTATCATCCACAATCGAATTACTTGGGTTGTGGTATCTTAAAACTTCTTAACATCGTTTTCTAAATTGTGATTTAGTCCATACATGGTATATATTAGACAAAACAAGTATATACGGCCGCAAGTTCGGCCAGGCCGAATCTTATGTACCCACCACCATGGATTGCGTAGAAAATTCTACGAAAGACTATCATCCACAATCGAATTACTTGGGTTGTGGTATCTTAAAACTTCTTAACATCGTTTTCTAAATTGTGATTTAGTCCATACATGGTATATATTAGACAAAACAAGTATAAACGGCCGTAAGTTCGGCCAGGCCGAATCTTATGTACCCTCCACCATGGATTGCGTAGAAACTTCTACGAAAGACTGTCATCCACAATCGAATTACTTGGGTTGTGGTATCTTAAATCGTTTTCCAAATTGTGAGTTAGTCCATACATTAGACAAAAAATATATGTGTAAGTAAGTCTACAAATAATTACGAATCGATATGGACTTTTGCACGGTACGTAGGGAGCCAGAATTGAAATATGGGGGTCGCTTATATGGGGGCTATATACAATTATTGATATGGACCAATTTTTGTGTGATTGGGGATCGATTTATCTGAGGGCTATATATAACTATAGACCGATATGGACCTAGTTAGGCATGGTTGTAAACGGACATATACTAGCACAATTTCAACTGACTCGGATGCAATTTGCTCCTCCTAGAGGCTCCAAAACCAAATCTCGGGATCGGTTTATATGGGGGCTATATATAATTGTGGACTGATATGGACCACTTTTGGCATGGTTGTTAAATATCATATACTACCACCACGTACAAAATTTCAACCAGATCGGATGAATTTTGCTTCTCCAAAAGGCACCGGAGGTCAAATCTGGGGATCGGTTTATATGGGTGCTATATATAATTATGGACTGACATAAACCAATTCCTGCATGGTTGTTGGATACCATATACTAACATCACGTACCAAATTTCAACCGAATCGGATGAATTTTGCTCTTCCAAGGGGCTCCGGAGGTCAAATCGGGGGATCGGTTTATATGGGGGCTATATATAATTATGGACCGATTTCGACCAAATTTTGCATGGGAGTTTGAGGCTATATACTATCACCATGTACAAAATTTCAGCCGGATCGGATGAAATTTGCTTCTCTTAGAGGCCTCGCAAGCCAAATCGGGGGATCGGTTTATATGGGGGCTATATATGATTATGGACCGATGTGGACCAATTTTTGCATGGTTTTTAGAGACCATATACTAACACCATGTACCAAATTTCAGCCAGATCGGATGAAATTTGCTTCTCTTAGAGGCCTCGCAAGCCAAATCGGGGGATCGGTTTATATGGGGGCTATATATGATTATGGACCGATGTGGACCACTTTTTGCATGGTTGTTAAAGACCATATACTAACACCATGTACCAAATTTCAGCCGGATCGGATGAAATTTGCTTCTCTTAGAGGCCTCGCAAGCCAAATCGGGGGATCGGTTTATATGGGGGCTATATATAATTATGGACCGATGTGGACCAATTTTTGCATGGTTGTTAGAGACCATATACTAACACCATGTACCAAATTTCAGCCGGATCGGATGAAATTTGCTTCTCTTAGAGGCCTCGCAAGCCAAATCGGGGGATCGGTTTATATGGGGGCTATATATGATTATGGACCGATGTGGACCACTTTTTGCATGGTTGTTAAAGACCATATACTAACACCATGTACCAAATTTCAGCCGGATCGGATGAAATTTGCTTCTCTTACAGGCCTCGCAAGCCAAATTTGGGGGTCCGTTTATATGGGGGCTATATATAATTATGGACCGATGTGGACCAATTTTTGCATGGTTGTTAGAGACCATATACTAACACCATGTACCAAATTTCAGCCGGATCGGATGAAATTTGCTTCTCTTAGAGGCCTCGCAAGCCAAATTTGGGGGTCCGTTTATATGGGGGCTATACGTAAAAGTGGACCGATATGGCCCATTTGCAATACCATCCGACCTACATCAATAGCAACTACTTGTGCCAAGTTTCAAGTCGATAGCTTGTTTCGTTCGGAAGTTAGCGTGATTTCAACAGACGGACGGACGGACGGACATGCTCAGATCGACTCAGAATTTCACCACGACCCAAAATATATATACTTTATGGGGTCTTAGAGCAATATTTCGATGTGTTACAAACGGAATGACAAAGTTAATATACCCCCCATCCTATGGTGGAGGGTATAAAAAGTTATGTATAGTTAAGTCTACAAATAATTACGAATCGATATGGACTTTTTGTACGTAGAGAGCCAGAATTGAAATATGGGGATCGCTTATATAGGGGCTATATACAATTATGAACTTGATATGGACCAATTTTTGTGTGTTTGGGGATCGATTTATCAGAGGGCCATATATATCTATAGACCGATGTGGACCTAGTTAGGCATGGTTGTTATCGACCATATACTAGCACAATGTACCAAATTTCAACTCACTCGGATGAAATTTGCTCCTCCAAGAGGTTCCAAAACCAAATCTCTGAATCGGTTTATATGGGGCTATGTACGATTATGGACTGATATGGACCACTTTTGGCATGGTTGTTAAATATCATATACTACCACCACGTACCAAATTTTAAGCAGATCGGATGAATTTTGCTTCTCCAAAAGGCACCGGAGGTCAAATCTGGGGATCGGTTTATATGGGAGCTATATATAATTATGGACTGATAGGAACCAATTACTGCATGGTTGTTGGATACCATATACTAACATCACGTACCAAATTTCAACTGAATCAGATGAATTTTGGTCTTCCAAGAGGTTCCGGAGGTCAAATCTGGTGATCGGTTTATATGGGGGCTATATATAATTATGAACCGATGTGGACCAATTTTTGCATGGTTGTTAGAGACCATATACTAACATCACGTACAAAATTTCAGCCGGATCGGATGAAATTTGCTTCTCTTAGAGGCTCCAGAAGCCAAATCTGGGGATCGGTTTATATGGGGGCTATATATAATTATGGACCGATATGGACCAGTTTTTGCATGGTTGTTAGAGACCATATACTGACACCATGTACCAAATTTAAGCCGGATCGGGTGAAATTTGCTTCTCTTAGGGGCCTCGCAACCACATCGGGGGATCGGTTTATATGGGGGCTATATATAATTATGGACCGATGTGGACCAATTTCTGCATGGTTTTTAGAGACCATATACTAACACCATGTACCAAATTTGAGCCGGATCGGATGAAATTTGCTTCTCTTAGAGGCCTCGCAAGCCAAATTTTGGGGTCCGTTTATATGGGGGCTATACGTAAAAGTGGACCGATATGGCCCATTTGCAATACCATCCGACCTACATCAATAACAACTACTTGTGCCAAGTTTCAAGTCGATAGCTTGTTTCGTTCGGAAGTTAGCGTGATTTCAACAGACGGACGGACGGACGAACGGACATGGTCAGATCGACTCAGAATTTCACCACGACCCAGAATATATATACTTTATGGGGTCTTAGAGCAATATTTCGATGTGTTACAAACGGAATGACAAAGTTATCCTATGGTGGTGGGTATAAAAAATGTACCTGTTTTTGTTCTGCATTTTGATATATGGTATAATTTATTTTTATTTGCAGTTACATGATGTCTGCGTTGGTACATTTGATGGGCACGAAGTAAATAAGGAATTGTTGAAATTGAACCAAAATAGAGTGTGTAAAAATATGGGATGTTTGCTTGCACGACATTATAAATACAAATAAACAATGAATTAGTTTATAAATAAATAAAAACAAATAAATATAGTTAATTTTGTGTTTTCTTTTCTCAAGTGGCATCCTTTTTTCGACGACGAAAAAAGTCTTTTCATAAAGATCAAAACATTTTAGGTTGTGACCTTGTTCTTTTAGCACGAAGAAAAACATTTTTGAGGAATACCATAACATTTTAGATCGTGACTATTGTCTTTTAATGGAAACAAAATTCTTTTTATCAATATAATAACATTTTAGATATGTACAATTTTATTTTTCTTAGAACCATGTTCACTTAGCAAACATGGTGGCAGGTGAACATGTTATATGGTCGCCGGAAAAATAGCTCCTATCATATTATTTTGCTCTTCGAAGTGGGCTAATCACGGCATTCGATATCGAGAACTTTTGATCGAAATCTACATTTTTCGGATTACGGGAGTCGATATCGAATTTTTTTGATCGACAATTTTTTCAATTGGTAAATTGCAATCGTAAAACATTTTTTACTTGTTTTTTACATTATTTTCGCCATATAGGAATAGGAAATATATTAGTTTTAGTTCGAATTGTTGCTACTGTGTAGTAAATTTACATATACTGAACATATTTTGAATATTTAGGACTAATGTAACTCCAATAAAAGTTAAACAAAAATTGGTCATAGTCGAGTTCGGGAGCGAGCATCCTAGCTTGGCAAAGAACCATATAAAAAGTGCACATGCTAGATCGATATCCAAGAGATTGTGATCAACCAATTACCGTACCATTCCGTGACAACATGACGCTTCTGAACCACCTTGTAAGAATAGTGAATGATGAAGGCTTCCACTGGCCGAAAGTTTTAAGACGACAGACAATTGTAAAGCGGTAGAATTGACGTTGCACGCAAAGAATGGACATGGTTGCCGCACCCATTTAATGCTTATATAGAGCATGTAATTGCCGCGAAAATGTATTTTGTCTTTGTAAAAATAGTTTTCGAGCGGAGAAAAATGTATGATGGCAATAAGCATTTGAATGGTTCTCAAATACAGCAAACATGTTCTATCATTTAAATGATAGAATTTGAGACCATTAAATGGTCGGGAAAATCATGTACATGACCATTCAATTTTTTACTTTTTTACAGGGAAAAAAGTATTTGTATAGATTAAGTATAGACATGCCTAGAACCATTACATGGCCATACATTACATTTTACATTTTTTCGTGACCATTTAATTTTTTAACTTTTTTGCAGCGAAAAAAAATTTTAAAAACCTTGAGCAGGTACACACGATTTTCATTTTGCGCGTCAGTCGTGTGTTGATTGTTTCTTGGAATGGACGGAATAATGTGTTTTGTGTTAATTTATTTATTCAGAAATGGCACGTGGTTTTATGTGAACACAAAAAAGGAAAGTGTGATGGAAAAAATGTACATGTTTTTTGTTCTGCATTTTGCTATATGGTATCATTTATTTTTATTTGGAGTTACGTGATGTCTGCGTTTGTACATTTGATGGGCACGATGTAAATATGGAATAATTACTTATTGTTGAATTTGAAATAAAATAGAGTGTGTAAAACAAGTAAGTAAAGTCTAAAGTCGGGCGGGGCCGACTATATTATACCCTTCACCCCTATGTAGGCCAAAATTTGTGTTACCATCTCAACTACTTCACATTTGCTGGAAGCTATATAAAGGAGACAATTTTTTTACTTCTACAAAATCTCTAGAATTAAAATATAAATCGGCTAACGCTATTCAGTTATAATTGGAGGAAACTTCCATTGAAAATGGGTCTAAAATGTGTAACAGTCTACCATATTTCCCCAACTCTGGTTTACGTATATATATGGGAGCTATATATAATCAGAACCGATTTTGACTAAATTTGACATGTATAGTTAGAATAATAATTCTGCTATCTATGCGAAATTTCACGTAAATGGGAGTATAACTTTGGCCCACCTGTTCATATGAGTGCAAATCGGACAGAAGATATATATGGGAGCCATATCTAAATCTGACCCGATTTTTTCCAAAACCAATAGCGATTGTCTCTGTCCCAAGAAACGGCTCTGTGCCAAATTTCTTGGCGTTACATACAAATGCACAAACTTATTATGCCCTGTACCACAGTAGTGGTGAAGGGTATAAATATATGATGTTTGCTTGAACGGCATTATAAATACAAATAAACAATGAATTAGTTTATAAATAAATAAAATAAATAAAATTAGTTTATAACAAGTATATACGGCCGTAAGTTCGGCCAGGCCGAAGCTTATGTACCCTCCATCATGGATTGCGTAGAAACTTCTTCTAAACGCTGCCATCCAGAATAGAATTACTTAAGTTGCGGTAACGCTTGCCGATGGCAAGGTATCTTAAAACCTCCTAAGACCATCTTCTAAATTGTATGTAAGTCCATACGTGGTATATATTAAATTAAAAAAGATCGATCCAATACGTATATAATTCAGTTTGACTAAGTAGACATAAAATTTTGACAAAATTTTCTACAGAAATAAAATTTTAACAAAATTTTCTATAGAAATAAAATTTTCACAAAATTTTCTATAGAAATAAAAATTTTGACAAAATTTGCTATAGAAAGAAAATTTTGACAAAAATTTCTACGGAAATAAAATTTTAACAAAATTTTCTATAGAAATAACCTTTTGACAAAATTTTCTATAGAAATAAAATCTTGGTAGATTATTTTTGGCTCGAGTGGCAACCATGATTATGAACCGAATAAAATTTGAACAAAATTTTCTATAGAAATAAAATTTTGACAAAATTTTCTATAGAAATAAAATTTTGACAAAATTTTCTATAGAAATAAAATTTTGAAAATGATGAAAATTTTATTATGAACCGAATAAAAATTTAACAAAATTTTATCTAGAAATAAAATTTTGACAAAATTTTCTATAGAAATAAAATTTTGGTAGATTATTTTTGGCTCTAATGGCAACCATGATTATGAACCGATATGGACCAATTTCTGTGTGATTGGACCAATTTTGGTATGGTTGTTAGAGACCATATACTAACCCCACGTTCCTAATTTGAACCGGATCGGATGAATTTTGATCCTCTAAGAGGATCCGGAGGTCAAATCTGGAGAATGTTTTATATGGGGGCTATATATAATTATGGACCAATATGGACCAATTCTGGCACGGTTGTTAAAGATCATATACTAACACCATGTTCCAAATTACAACCGGATTGGATGAAATTTGCTTCTCTTGGAGACTTCGCAAGCCAAATCTGGGGATCGGTTTATATGGGGGCTATACATAATTATGAACCGATGTGGACCAATTTTTGCATGGTTGTTAGAGACCATATATCAATACCATGTACCAAATTTCAGCCGGATCGGATGCAATTTGCTTCTCTTTGAGGCTCCGCAAGCCAAATCTGGGGATCGGTTTATATGGGGGCTATATATAATTATGGACCGATGTGGACCAATTTTTGCATGATTGTTAGAGACCATATACCAACACCATGTACCAAATTTCAGCCGGATCGGATGAAATTTTCTTCTCTTTGAGGTTCCGCAAGCCAAATCTGGGGATCGGTTTATATGGGGGCTATATATAATTATGAACCAATGTGAACCAATTTTTGCATGGTTGTTAGAGACCATATACCAACACCATATACCAAATTTCAGCCGGATCGGATGAAATATGCTTCTGTTAGAGGCTCCACAAGCCAAATCTGAGGGTCCCTTTATATGGAGGCTATACGTAAAAGTGGACCGATATGACCCATTTTCAATACAATCCGACCTACATCGATAACAACTACTTGTGCCAAGTTTCAAGTCGATAGCTTGTTTCGTTCGGAAGTTAGCGTGATTTCAACAGACGGACGGACGGACATGCTTAGATCGACTCAGAATTTCACCACGACCCAGAATATATATACTTTATGGGGTCTTAGAGCAATATTTCGATGTGTTACAAACGGAATGACAAAGTTAATATACCCCCATCCTATGATGGAGGGTATAAAAAAATAAATAAAGTTAATTTTGTGTTTTCTTTTCTCAAGTGACGTCCTTTTTTCGACGATGGAAAAAGTTTTTTCATAAAGATCAAAACATTTTAGGGTGTGACCTTGTTCTTTTAGCACGAAGAAAAACATTTTGAATGAATAAAATAACATTTTAAATCGTGACCATTGTCTTTTCATTCAAACAAAATTCTTTTTATCAATATAATAACATTTTAGATGAGGACAATTATATTTTTCTTAGAACCATGTTCACTGAGCCAACATGGTTGCAGGTGAAAATGTTACATGGTCGCCGCAAAAATAGCTCCTACCATATTATTTTGCTCTTCAAATATGATTGTGACAATCATGTTTCTTCTCTGCGTGTGATATGCCACCAAAACGAAAATTTTTGGGTTGTCAATAACATCTGAACAATTCCATCTTCTTCCAAATAAATTCCTTATCCATAAGAACAGTGTGTAAAAATTTCATATTATATGTCTTTGTGGTTCGGAAAATAGAGGTTGAAGAAAATTTTGCGAATTCGTAAACCGGAACATGGGGATATATTCCATGTGAACGACTCCTTCGTCAGCTGAAATCGTCTATTGAGCCTGCAAAAGGTGACTTTCTAACAGTGCACACCATTTCAATCCCATGTACTTACACCAATAAAAATGTGCACTTTCCTTATTTGTCGCCAAATTTTTATACCCTCCATCATAGGACTATTAACTTTGTCATTCCGTTTGTAACACATCGAAATATTGCTCTAAGACCCCATAAAGTATATATATTCTGGGTCGTGGTGAAATTCTGAGTCGATCTAAGCATGTCCGTCCGTCCGTCTGTTGAAATCACGCTATCTTCCGAAAGAAACAAGCTATCGTATGGTATTGAAAATGGATGGTATTGAAAATGGGCCATATCGGTCCACTTTTACGTATAGCCTCCATATAAAGGGACCCTCAGATTTGGCTTGTGGAGCCTCTAACAGAAGCATATTTCATCCGATCCGGCTGAAATTTGGTATATGGTGTTGGTATATGGTCTCTAACAACCATGCAAAAATTGGTTCACATCGGTCCATAATTATATAATAGCCCCCATATAAACCGATCCCCAGATTTGGCTTGCGGAGCCTCAAAGAGAAGAAAATTTCATCCGATCCGGTTGTAATTTGGAAAATTATGTGAGTATATGATCTTTAACAACCGTGCCGGAATTGGTCCATATCGGTCCATAATTATATATAGCCCCCATATAAAACGTTCTCCAGATTTGACCTCCGGAGCCTCTTGGAGGAGCAAAATTCATCCGATCCGGTTCCAATTAGGAACGTGGTGTTAGTATATGGTCGCTAACAACAATACCAAAATTGGTCCAATCACACAAAAATTGGTCCATATCGGTTGCCACTAGAGCCAAAAATAATCTACCAAAATTTAATTTCTATAGAAAATTTGGCAAAATTTTATTTCTAGAGAAAATTTTGTTCAAATTTTATTCGGTTCATAATAAAATTTTCATCATTGTCAAAATTTTACTTCTATAGAAAATTTTGTCAAAATTTTATTTCTATAGAAAATTTTGTTCAAATTTTATTCGGTTCATAATCATGGTTGCCACTCGAGCCAAAAATAATCTACCAAGATTTTATTTCTATAGAAAATTTTGTCAAAAGTTTATTTCTATAGAAAATTTTGTTAAAATTTTATTTCTGTAGAAATGTTTGTCAAAATTTTCTTTCTATTGAAAATTTTGTCAAAATTTTTATTTCTATAGAACATTTTGTGAAAATTTTATTTCTATAGAAAATTTTGTTAAAATGTTATTTCTGTAGAAAATTTTGCCAAAATTTTATGTCTACTTTGTCAAACTGAATTATATACGTATTGGATCGATCTTTTTTGATTTAATATATACCATGTATGGACTTACATACAATTTAGAAGATGGTGTTAGGTGCTGTTGCCATCGGCAAGCGTTACCGCAACTTAAATAATTCGATTGTGGATGGCAGTGTTTAGAAGAAGTTTCTACGCAATCCATGATGGAGGGCAGGGATTCGGAGCGGAGCGGAGCGTGGAGCGGAGCGGAGCGTGGAGCGGAGCGGAGCAAGCCCTTTTTTAGCCGGAGCGGGAGCGGAGCGGGAGCGGCATTTCTAAAATCCGGAGCGGAGCGGTTTTTCATTTGGAATAAAATATTACTTGAATGAAATGTGTAACTTTGAAATTACACTGTGCAGGTAATTTCAAATTTAGCTAGTACTTAGCGTAGTGTGAGCAAACGTTTAAAATGTACGATATGTATTTTTGTACGTACGTACATTGGGGAAAACACAACGTGTTTTTTTAGTAATTGTTTTCAAAAACGGCAAATGTCAGAATATATCTCTAGTATGTGTTGAAAAAGTAACAACAGTACTTTCGATCAATTTCATCCCGTATTACTACAAAGATGGTTGTAATGAACGTCAAATAAATGCAATTAAACGATCTTATTTATATTTAATTTTTTAGTTTTCTACACTGAAAAAAATATTGTCGTGAAGTCAAAGATCCCATGTCCTTAGAATAAGAATGCAAATTTTGCTTAACATGGAAGACGCATTTCTCTAAAACAAAGTTTTTTTTCTTGTCCAAAAGGCAATAAACTTTTGAATGAAGTTGTACTGTCCTTATAATTAAGTGATTTTACTTAAAAATGTGTATCATAACATGAAAGATAAAATTTTTGAGGTAAGGTCAACGTGACTTTAATAATTAAGAAAAATTCTTTAAAATTAATAAAATTGTCTTTAAATTTGTTTCCTTTTTGCATCTCAAAAATCGTTAAAAAATAAGACATGTTTTTCAACACTTTATTTTAAAGACGCTTTTTACTTGAAACATAGCATAATTTCTACTGGAAGTCGAGTCTTAATATGGAAAAAAAATAACTCGTTAACTCGTTTTTAAAGGATTTTGATAACAACTGACGAAAAAAATCTAAAAAAAAGAAAAATTAACATTTGCTTCCTAGAAGCAAGTACATAATCCCAAAATCTAAAAGAGAATTACATCTTTAAAGTATCCTTACTTGTATTCTCCGCTTCTTTGGCTCGGAATTAATACCCAAACTGTTAAAGTAAAGACAAAATCTTTGGAACTACTTACTATTGTACTATATCCTAGCATTCTCTTATTTCTGATATTAGTTCTCGAAAATTTAATTAAAATTATGGATAGTTTCAATTTTGGTTGAAAAATGTGCGCATATACATTTATTATACAATAAAGGGGAAAAAAGCGAAATTAGGTAACACTAGATTTGAGTAAGAATATTCGTAGGTATACCACGGACTGATGTCGATGGAGGTTGTTGCAAACATAAACATACACACACACATTACAAATATAACAAAACCTCTTCTCTACGTCTGTTGCAAAACATAAAAAAACTTTCGGAGAGTAGTTACTTCTACTCTGTGTATAGACTTTCAATTCCAATCAGCGTTGCCGTTTTGGTCCGATCGGACCAAAATTGGTCCAAAAGATTTCTAATTTTTAAATTTGGTTCGATGGTCAGACCAAACAGAATTTGGTCCATTTTGGTCCATTTTCATAAATTTGGTTTCTATCACATATTAAATAGTAGATGGTGCACCGCAAACAATATTGTCGGGAGGCCAAATACTTCACATGCTTCAAATACGAATTTTGCTTAGAATAGAAGACGTATTTCTCTGAAAAAAAGTTTTTCCTTGTCTAAAAGTCTCTAAACTTTTCAATTAAGTCTGTTTATCCTTATAGCTAAATGATTCGACATAAAAATGTGTATCCTAACATGAATGCAAATTTCGTTTTAATGAAGTCAAAATGGATTTAATATTTCTGAAAAAATCTTCAAAATTAATAAAATGTTTCAACACATTGTTTTAAAGTCATTATACCCTAAACCACATAGTGGTTAGGGTATAATAAGTTTGATCTGCCAAAAAATGTGCCTACAAGAAATATTGATTTTAGACCCCATAAAATATATACCGATCGACTAAGAATCACCTCCTGAGTCGATCTAGCGCTTGGTGTCCGTCTGTCCATCCGTCCGTCTGTCCATGTATTTGTTGTTCACAGGATTTCGGTCGCAATTATTAACCGATTTTGATGAAATTTGGTACAGGGAGTTTTTTTGGGCACAAGGACGAACGTTATTGAATTTGGAAGAAATCGGATCAAATTTAGATATAACTCCCATATATATGTATTGCCCGATTTCGACAAATGGGGTCACGTTGCACTTTTTTACTAACCGATAGTCGTCAAAATTAGCACAAAATAATCTTCTGTATCACCCTTTATGTCTGAAAATTTCATCGAAATCGGTTAAGATTTAGATATAGGTCCCATATATATGTATTATTTATCAACCGATCTTACTCAAAGTTGGAGAAATGTAATCTTCTATAGCACTAACTATATGTGCAAAAAATCATCGAAATCGGTTCAGATTTAGCTATAGCTCCCATATATGTACCGCCCGATTTTTCTAAATAAAATAAAACTCAATTGAACAAATAATACAATGTTTGTACTATAATTTTCTCGAAGAGGAGCGGAGCGATTTTTTTTTCTCGGAGCGGAGCGTGGAGCGGAGCGGTTTTTTTTCTCCGGAGCGGGAGCGTAGCGGAGCGAAAAAAATGGACCGCTCCGGATCCCTGATGGAGGGTACATAAGCTTCGGCCTGGCCGAACTTACGGCCGTATATACTTGTTTTATATTCATCTCATCCTCCATTTAGGAAGGAATTCGGAGGAATGTAAAAAGAGATAAGAGATAAGATATAATCCAATACAATTTACTTTTTACTTTGAAATCTTCAAAAACATATGTTTTTTCTACATTCTATTTTGTGCCTCTAACATAATTTTGCCATTTCATTTTGTTTTGCTTCGTTTTTTGCTGTTGGCAATGCTAGCGAAATTGCATCAAATTTCGATCGAATGCCGGGATCCAAACTTTTAATCGTATCGGCAATTTTTTCGATACGATTATGAATTCGATGTCGAATGCCGTGATTAGCCCCCAGGTATCGAAAAATCTTGTACCATATAGGGTATAACCTTCTTACACGTCGTCTGTAAATTTCAATTAAATCGCATAACTTTAGTTTTTTCACTGTACCCAAAACAAAGTCTTACAAAGGAGAGGTCCTCACCCCGTCCTCACCCCCACATTTAAAAAAGCAGGTACCCCATTTTAACTGCATAACCTCTTCTTCACGTCCTCTGTAAATTGCAAGCGAGCCCAAATATCGACAAATAAAATAGCGGATTTTTGCCCAGACTCCACCTTCAACTATCTCTGAAACTTTCAACCAAATCGGAGGAATTAGGTCCAAGTTACCAAAAGTCCCCTTCCAAATATTATAAAATCGGGTGCCCCATATTAACTTCATAACCTCCCTCACGTCCTTTGTCAATTTCAAGTAAATCGGAGAAGTATAAGTTTTTCACTGTGTTTTAAAAATCTGGCAAAGGGGAGATCCTCCCCGACCAAATATCAAAGAAAATGGTAGCTGGCTTTGTCTAAACACCATCCCCAAACTGCCTTGAATGTTTCAATTTTAGTCCAATTTTCAAAAAACCGGGCATGGGGATGTTTCCTCTCCGACCAGATATCAAAAATTGGTGTACCCTGTTTTAACCACATGAACACCCTATACGTCCTCTGAAAATTTCACGTAAATCGGTTCAGCCCATTTAATTGACTTTGGTGATTGATACTATCATTTATGTGATTGAAGATATTGCAATTAAAAACAAGTATATACGGCATTAAGTTCGGCCAGGGCGAATCTTGTGTACCCTCCACCATAGATTGCGTAAAAACTTCTACTAAGGTTGTTATCCACAATCGAATTACTTGGGTTTTGGTAATACTTACCGATGACAAGGAATCTTAAAACTTGTTAACATCGTCTTCTAAATTGGATGTTAGTCCATACGGCGTATAATTAGGTACAAACAGACAGATTAAATACCTATGTAATTCAGTTATAGACCGGGAGCCACCGTGGTGCAATGGTTAGCATGCCCGCCTTGCATACACAAGGTCGTGGGTTCGATTCCTGCTTCGACCGAACACCAAAAAGTTTTTCAGCGGTGGATTATCCCACCTCAGAAATGCTGGTGACATTTCTGAGGGTTTCAAAGCTTCTCTAAGTGGTTTCACTGCAATGTGGAACGCCGTTCGGACTCGGCTATAAAAAGGAGGTCCCTTGTCATTGCGCTTAACATGGAATCGGGCAGCACTCAGTGATAAGAGAGAAGCTCACCAATGTGGTATCACAATGGACTGAATAATGTAAATGGGCCTGAAATATCGGGCTGCCACTATACCTAACCTAACCTAGACCGGTATGAATTTTTGCGCAGTGAAATATGGGGGTCGGTTTATATGCAATTATGAACCTATATGGTCCAATTTTTGTGTGATTAGTATCAAATTTTAGCAAGATCATAGAATTTTGCTTATCTTGAAAGAAGTAAAATCTGGGAATCGGTTTATCTGGGGGCTATATATAACTATAGACCGATACGGACCACATTTGGCATGGTTGTTAGCGACCATATACTGACACAACGCACCAAATTTCAGCCGAATTGGATGAAATTTGCATCTCCAAGGATTTTGCTCTTCCAAGGGGCTTCCGAGGTCAAATCTGGGGATCGGTTTATATGGGGGCTATGTATAATTATGGACCGATATGGACCAATTTTTGCATGGTTATTGGATACCATATACTACACTCAAAAAAAGTGAACTCTCTATTTCACTAAAGCCAATTTAACTTTATTTTAGTTCATGGAATTATTATGTTTGGAGAAAGTTTCCTTTACTCTAATAATTTTTTGTGTACGTTAGTTAAATTAAATAAAACATAGGAAAACAATATACTCAAATGAAGCATAAAGATTATGCACACAAAATAGTTCAGAATTTCCTTAAATTTGCAAATTTTACCAAAAATGCGTCCATCATGAACTTCGTATGTCACTAAGTTTTTCCTTCAAACTACAACATTTTCTTTAACAAATGAAAGAACTTGGTTATGTCTAAAAAATTTTCTTGAATTTGTCGAACAATATTTACTTATTTTTATGACATCGGCGTGATGCCAACGTTTATAATACTGTTTAGTTAAATTTTTCTACCAATATTCAAAATTTTCTAAAATTAACCGAAAGTTTTCTTCCTGGTGGGTTCACTAATATAACGTACAAGATCGGACGAAATTTGCTTCTCCAAGAGGCTCCGGAGGTCAAATCTGGGGATCCACATTTTCCAACAAATGTTGGCGTTAATACATACTCAGACACACAATCTGCAATAAAATCCTTGTACTCTTGGTTCCTTAACTCGAAAGCGGCCATCGACTGCCGCAGGGGAACTACACTGAAAAAACAGTGAACCCACCAGGAAGAAAACTTTGGGTAAATTTTAGAAAATTTTGAACATTTTTAGAAAATTTTAACTAAACAGTATTACAAGCGCTGGCATCACGCCGATATGACAAAAATAAGTAAACATTTTTCGTCAAATTCAGGAAAAATTATTAGACGTAAATAATTTTTTTCACTTGTTGAAGAAAATTTTGTAGTTTGAAGGAAAAAATTGGAGTTAAAAATTGCAAGAATTTCTTTAGTGACATACGAAGTTCATGATGGACGCATTTTTAGTAAAATTTAAAGAAATAATGAACTATTTTGTGAGAAATACGAATTTAGTAAATCTTTATGCTTAATTTGTGTGTAATTTTTTCCGGTTTTTTAGTTCATTTAACTAACATACGTAAAAAATTATTAGAATAAAAAAACTTTCTCCAAACATAATAATTCCATGAACTAAAATAAAGTTAATTTGGCTTTAGTGAAATAGAGAGTTCACTTTTTTTTTGAGTGTAGATTCTGTTGGTATGCCTCTGGCTACCTGTAAGCTCTTACTGCGTGAGCAGGCTGTTATGATGGAAAATGTTCGATGTGAGAATTGCAAGGGGATGTAACTACACCAAATATGGACCCATTTAAACTTAAGCCGCACACTATATATGATAGTGTTCTCAAGACGTCACATATCACTCCTGATATGTGCTAAAATGGGTCGCTGCCTGATAGGCGATTTTACAAAAACTATTGGCGCGAAATATAATGACTATTGTATGAGCTGTCATGATGCGGAGGAAAAGGAATCAATTAAACACCTCTTGTGTGAGTGTCCTGCATTTCGTGTAAGGCGTAATCGAATTTTAAGGGCATATAGCTTTAGCTTACTGACGGACCTGGAAAACGTTATCTTAAGCAGTCTGCTAATGTCTTTGGAACAATCTGGTTGGTTCGACAGAAGAAAATAATCGAGAAGTTTCAGCGGTTAAAACTGGAAGTGCCCGTATGTAATGAGTACTTTTAGTTAATATGGTATCACAATGGACTGAATAGTCTAAGTGAGCCTGAAACTAAATCGGGCTGCCACTTTAACCTAACCTAATTATAGGCCGATATGGACCAATTTTTGCATGAATGTTAGAGACCATATACTAACACCACGTACCAAATTGTCAGAAAGTATAGGAATCTTGGTATTATGTTTAATGATTCTTTAACGTGGTCTGACCATATAACCATGATCTGTGGCAGGACATTTGCCACTCTTAGAACTCTTTGGAAGACACAGAGATGTCTACCACTGAGAATCAAACTGCTCTTGGCGAAGACCTACTTAATTCCGGTATTGACGTATGGGTGCGAAATCTTCTCTAGTTGTGATGCCAGGATCAAACGCTAATTGAATGCCTCCTTTAATGCAATTATAAGATACGTTTTCGGCCTCAACAGGTATGCCCATCTGACTCCGTTTTCAACCAGTATATTGGGGGTCCATTTTGAGAACTACCTGAAAATTCGTGTCTTAGTATTTATACATAGGATTATTACGGACAAGGAACCTGATCATCTATTTAATAGATTAGGCTTTAGTGCATCAAGTATAACCGGTAATTTAATCCAACTACGCCACACACATGTTGTATCGAAGTGGCAATTCTTCATCCATGCGATTCGTCTCTGGAGCATGCTACCATTAAATATAAAGACAATTACAAGCAGATCACAATTCAAAAGCAAACTTTTATCTATTTTCTTTAATATTGACATGTTCCACAATAGTAAGTAAACTACACTATCCATTCACTTCTTGTCATTGTAATTATCATAATTATATTGTATTTTAATTGGCAATAAGATTCATATAATCTCTAGAAACGTTTATTAATTGACCCTGTTAAAGTTAACTTTCAATTTTGATATTTTATTTATTTATGCGATGCTCGGGGGTTCGACGAGAGCATCGAGGAGATAAAAACTCTAGTTTGTGCTCTCAGCACCTCACAGACGAATTAAGTAACAATTTTCTTGTTTTAACTCAAAACGACATTCGAAAAAGACACCAAATTCTATTTTTCCCCTTAGTTTCGATTTATTTCTCGATGTTATTTTAAAGTAGAGACTTTAATCTAAATAGGCTATAAATATTTTCTATATTGGTGAACACTAAAATACATTTTTATAAACTTCTTTCAATTTTGATATTTTATTTATTTATGCTTTTTATTTTCGTAGCAAAAAATCATTTCTTTTTTACCTCATGCGTCACTCATTTATCTTATTTAAACCATAATTTTACATTTCGTTTTAGCTTATTAATGTTATTAAATTTTGGTATGATATAAATCTGTTCGCATACAGTCAAATGCCTGTACTGTAAATTATAGGACCTTGTTGTGCAGGAACCAAACTCAATAAATACACAAATACAAACCGGATCGGATGACATTTGCTCTTCCAAGAGGATCCGCAAAAAATCCGGGGATCGGTTTATATGGGGGCTATATACAATTATGACCGATATGGACCAAATTTTTCATTAGTGTTAGATGTCATATATTAACACCACGTACCGGATCGGATGAAATTTGGTCCCCCTAGAGCCTCCGCAAGCCAAACATGGTGATCGATTTATGTACGTAGACGTGGTCCCATATGGCCAATTTGCAATACCATCTGACCTACATCAATAACTACTTGTGCCAAGTTTCAAGTCGATAAGTTGTTTCGTTCTGAAGTTAGAGTGATTTCCACACCCGGACGGACGGACATAGCTAGATCGACCCAGAATTTCACCACGACCCAGATATATATAATTTGGGGGGTCTTAGACCCGTATTTCGATGTGTTACAAACGGAATGACATAGTTAATAAACCCCCATCCTATGGTGGAGGGTATAATTAATTGGTTCAATTAATTTCGTGATTGATGACAATAAATATTTTTTTGTGTGTATATTGAATTTCAGGTGGATTTAATGACAGATATTCTCCCTAGGACGACATAGCTAAATTGACTAGAATTCAATTCTAAGGCGATCGATTAGTCTCAGGCTTTTCCTTCTTGATGTTAAATACAAATGCAAAAACTTATTATACCCTGTACCACAGTAGTAGTGAAGGGTATAAAGATTGGGAGAAATCTATAAAAAATATGTTAAAACAGAAAGAATGTATGTGCCTTTTTGTAAAAAAATTGTAAAAAATTAGATTTTTTTTGAAATTCTAACTTGTGGACAACGTATAACTTTTACCTTTAATCTAAAGCTCATAGGTACACTTTTTGTTCTTCGTATAATTTTGTAGGGAATGCTGTTAAGAAGAACAAGTCTGTACGGCCGTAAGTTCGGCCAGGCCGAAGCTTATGTACCCTCCACCATTGATTGCGTAGAAACTTTTTCTAAACACTGCCATCCACAATCGAATTACTTAACACCGTCTTCTTAATTGTATGTAAGTCCATACGTGGTTATATTTAATCAAAAAAGATCGATCAAATACGTATATAATTCAGTTTGACAAAATTTTCCATAGACATACAATTTTGACAAAATTTTCTATAGAAATAAAAATTTAACAGAATTTTCTATAGAAATAAAATCTTCACAAAATTTTCTATAGAAAGAAAATTTTAAAAAACTTTTCTATAGAAATAAAATTTTAACAAAATTTTCTATAGAAATAAAATTTTGACAAAATTTTCTATAGAAATAAAATTTTAACAAAAATTTTCTATAGAAATAAAATTTTAACAAAATTTTCTATAAAAATAAAATTTTCACAAAATTTTCTATAGAAATAAAATTTTAACAAAATTTTCTATAGAAATAAAATTTTGACAAAATTTTCTATAGAAATAAAATTTTGACAAAATTGTCTATAGAAATAACATTTTGACAAAATTTTCTATAGAAATAAAATTTTGACAAAATTTTCTATAGAAATAAAATTTGGTAGATTATTTTTGGCTCGAGTGGCAACCATGATTATGAACCGAATAAAATTAAAAAAAAAAATTTCGATAGAAATAAAATTTTGACAATAATGAAAATTTGATTATGAACCAAATAAAATTTTAACAAAATTTTCTATAGAAATAAAATTTTGACAACATTTACTGTAAAAATAAAATTTTGACAAAATTTTCGATAGAAATAAAATTTTGGTAAATTAGAGAACGTTTTATATGGGGGCTATATATAATTATGGACCGATGTGGACTAATTTTTGCATGGTTGTGAGAGACAATGTACCAACATTATGTACCAAATTTCAAGCGGATCGAATGAAATTTGCTTCTCTTTGAAGCTCCGCAAGCCAAATTTGGGGACGGGTTTATATGGGGGCTATATATAATTATGGACCGATGTGGACCAATTTTTGCACGGTTGTTAGAGACCATATACCAACACCATGTACCAAATTTCAGCCAGATCGAATGAAATTTGCTTCTCTTTATGGGGGCTATATATAATTATGGACCGATATGGACCAATTTTTGCACGGTTCTTAGATACCATATACCAAATTTCAGCCGGATCCGACCCTAAAAGTTTTTATAATTTCGTTAATTCGAAAAGAAGGACTCGGACCTTTCCTAGTTTCATGAGGTATAAGGGTACAGTTTCTGATAATGAGAAAGTGATTGCTGATTTTTTCGCTGATTATTTTAAAGAGTCCTATGTTGACAATTCGAATGTTGGATCAGAGTATCCCTATTTCATTCTTTCTGTTCCTATATTTTCTCATATTACATTGACGGAATCTGAAGTTCTCGACGGATTGAGATCCTTATCTATAAATTATTGCCCTGAACCTGATGGTATACCTTCTTCCATTCTGAAGGAATGTGCGGATCTTTTATATATTCCACTGACACATCTGTTTAACTTGTCTTTGCGAGCTGGCAATTTCCCAGACATGTGGAAGGTTAGTCATGTTATTCCCTTGTTCAAGAAAGGTAATAGAACGAACATTGAGAATTATAGATGTATCGCTAAGTTGAGTGTGATACCTAAACTGTTTGAGCTTTTGGTAACTAGGAGAATTGCGTACTCCCTTCGTAATATTATTTCGGAATCCCAACATGGTTTTATGAGAGGTAGATCTACTGTAACTAATTTATTGGAATTTGTTGGTCATGTCTTCGAATCATTCACTCAGAGACGTCAACTGGATGTGATCTATACGGATTTGGATGTTTTGGGATTCCCACCTATCCTTCTGCGCTGGATCGATTCCTACTTGCATGGTAGAACTCAGAGAGTTGCATTTAAAGATTGTTTATCTACGCTTATTCATGTGACATCTGGCGTGCCTCAAGGTAGCCACTTAGGACCAGTACTGTTTAATCTATATTTGAACGATCTTCCGTCGGTTATCGTATCATCGAGGATCTTGATGTACGCAGATGACGTTAAATTGTTTCTTTCACTTGATTCTGCTAGGGATACTTCCCTTTTTCAGGACGACATTGACAGACTAGTCGAATGGTGCGCTTCTAATTGTATGGTACTTAATCTTTTAAAGTGTAAGAAGATGACTTTTTCCCGCGGAGCTTGTGAACAGACTGAGTACTGCATTGGGAACTATAAGCTTGAGAATGTGCTGAGATTTAATGATTTCGGCGTTTTGTTGGATTCCCGACTTGATTTCGGTCCTCATATTGAGGAATGTGTGAATAAGGCAATGGGTGTTTTGGGTTTCATTAAGAGATGGTCTAAGGAATTTGTTGATCCTTATTTGACGAAAAGGCTCTTTACGACTCTGGTTAGGCCGATATTGGAGTACGCATGTGTTGTCTGGTCACCAAGTTATCGCTATTATATTGATCGTGTTGAATCTGTCCAGAAGCAGTTTCTTATTTTTGCTTTGAGAGGGCTTGGCTGGAATAATTTATACGACTTGCCTCCTTATTCTAGCCGTCTTTTATTAATTGATCTTCCATCTCTTGAGCGTAGAAGGTTCATGCATGGTATTGTATTTCTCACTAAACTAATTAAAGGAGATACTGATTCACACTACCTAACCTCGAAAATTTGCTATAATGTTCCTAATCGCTTAACTAGGAACTTTGTACTCTTAAAGACTGACTTTTGTAGACACAACTATGAATTATTTAATCCGCTTAACGTTTTGTCTAGAAACTATAACTCGGTGTATACATTGTTATCGTTATCTGAGTCGATTCCTGCCATAAAGGAAATTATACTTAAGTTGGACAATAATGTTGCTGAGCCAAGGGTTGTCGCCTTCTAATTTTCAGGTATACATTGGAGCCTGCTTTATTCATCTAACGGCGGGAGTCCCTATAATACGGTGGCACTTACTGGCCTAAAGGCTCGGAGGGTCCTTTCTGGCCCATTTCTAAAACACACGATGCGCCCATACTCTGACTTCTGGAACTTTAAGCCTTTTTGGCTCAACGGAGTATATGGAGTCCCTTCTGACCCATTTGTTGATATATGTTGAACCCTATCGAGTTCCGCGGAGCCCTTACTGGCTCAACGGGGTCCCTCCTGACCCATCTCGACTAACTAACTTGGAGTCCCTTCTGACTCGCTGTGGTCCTTACTGACCTATAGGGTCCCTTCTGGCCCAATTGTAATATAGAATTATATTTAATTGAATTGTTATATTTTGTAATGTCCCGGCTGCTATTAGCTGTGTAAATAAATAAATAAATAACAAGTAAGTAAAGTCTAAAGTCGGGCGGGGCCGACTATATTATACCCTTCACTATAACATATGTAGACCAAAATTTGTGTTACCATATCAACTCCTTCAAATTTGTTGGGAGTTATTATCAAGGTATATATTCCCATATACAAATATTTATATCTGAAACGATTTGGAGAAAATTTTTTGCACTTCTACAATATCGCTAGAATTAAAAATTAAATCGGCTTACACCCTGGGATGAAACACAATGTTAGTAAAAAATATGGGAAATATAAAGCTAGAGCAATTTTGATGCAATTGTACAAATGAGCATTTATGATTTATCGGGCGATACATATGTATTCGAGATATAGGACAATTTAAGTAATATTTAAAATGTTTGCTACTCAGCAGTGGCGCTTTACAAGGATATTGGTTAAATCTCGGAGTTTTATTTAAAATTCGACCATTCTGTGGAAAGTTTGTCATATGGGTGTAAGTCGGGAGAAAGATATATATGGGAATAATATCTTTCTATATAACAAATTTGACACGCTTAAAGATACTATTAAGCGTACTCCTTGTGCAAAATTTGAAGCAAATCAGGGCAAACCTCTTGCTTTTGAGGCCATATGAGTATAAATCAGGCGAAAGATATATATGGGAGCTATATCTAAATCTAAACTGATTTTAACCAAATTTAGCACACTGAATGATAATCTTAAGCGTACTCCTTGTGTAAAATTTGCTTTTGAGGCCATATGAGTATAAATCAGGCGAAAGATATATGGGAGCTATATCTAAATCTAAACTGATTTTAACCAAATTTAGCACACTGAATGATAATCTTAAGCGTACTCCTTGTGTAAAATTTGAAGCAAATCAGGGCAAAACTCTGGATTTTGCGGCCATATTAGTCGAAATCGGACGAATGATATATATGGGAGCTATATCTAAATCTGAACCGATTTCAACCAAATTTAGCACAATTAACAATACTATTAAACGTGCTTCTTGTGCAAAGTTTGAAGCAAATCAGGACAAAAGTCTAGCTTTTTTGGCCATATAAGTTCAAATCGGACGAAAGATATATATGGGAGCTATATCTGAATATGAACCGATTTGGCTGATATTTTGCGTATCTTACGAAAGCCCCAAAACAATTGGCTGTCTTGGCTGAATTTTTGAGAAAATACGTTGATAAATACGTCAATTATGACTAGATCGGTGATAAATATATATGACAGCTATATCTAAATTTGAACCGATTTTTTTCAAAATCAATAGCGATTGTCTTTGGGCCAAAGTAGAACTATGTGCCAAATTTGAGGCCGACTAAATGCGTATATAACTCAGTTTGACAAAATTTCTACAGAAATAAAATTTTGACAAAATTTCCTATAGAAAGTAAAGACAAAATTTTGTATAGTAATAAAGTGTTGACAAAATTTTCTATAGTAATAACATTTTGACAAAATTTTCTATAGTAATACAATTTTGAGAAAATTTTCTATAGAAATAAAATTTTGGTAGATTATTTTTGGCGATCGGCTATATAACTATATACCGATATGGACCAATTTTGACATGGTTGTTAGCGGCCATATACTAGCGCAATGTACCAAATTTCACCACGTACCAAATTTCAACCGGATCGGATGAGCTTCGGAGGTCAAATCTCGTGATCGGTTTAAATTGGGGATATATATAATTAAGACCGGTATGGACCAATTTTTGCATGGTTGTTAGAGAACATATACTAAAACCACGTCCCAAACTTCAACCGGATCGGGTGAATTTTGCTCTTCCAAAGGGCACCGGAGGTAAAATCTGGGAATCGATATATATGGGGGCTACATATAATTATGGACCGATGTGGATTTTTGGTCTCTAACAACCAATTTTTGCATGGTTGTTATATACTACCACCATGTACCAAATTTCAGCCGGATCGGATGAAATTTGCTTCTCTTAGAGGCTCTGCAAGCCAAATTTGGGGATCGGTTTATATGGGGGCTATATATAATTATGGACTGATGTTGACCAATTTCTGCATGGTAGTTAGAGACCATATACTAACATCATTTACCAAATTTCAACCGTATCGGATGAAATTTGCTTCTCTTAAAGGCTCCGCAAGCCAAATCTGAGCGTCGGTTTATATGGGGGCTATACGTAAAAGTGGTCCAATATGGCCCATTTTCAATACCATCAATAACAACTTCTTGTGTCAAGTTTCAAGTCGATAGCTTGATTCGTTCGGAAGTTAGCGTGATTTCAACAGACGGACGGACGGACAAGCTCAGATCGACTCAGAATTTCACCACGACCCAGAATATATATACTTTATGGGGTCTTAGAGCAATATTTCGATGTGTTACAAACGGACTGACAAAGTTAACATACCCCATCCAATGGTTGAGGGTATAAAAAGTGAAATTGGAAAAATTTTTTGGTTTTTAGTTTTGTAAATTTCTTCATCCTAATGAACTTCCAAGGCACAGCTTCTAAAGCAATGCAAGGGATGCAAAAATTGAGTACTTCCGTCCTATGACAAGCCCACGTAAAACTCATTAGAGATGATCCAACTGCACTACTTCCGGATCACAAATTGGGGATCCAAACTACTTTTTTGGAAACTCTT
Organism: Haematobia irritans; assembly: GCF_050003625.1. Classification (NCBI taxonomy): domain Eukaryota; kingdom Metazoa; phylum Arthropoda; class Insecta; order Diptera; family Muscidae; genus Haematobia; species Haematobia irritans. Next base: position 93,698,405 of record NC_134400.1, on the reverse strand, counting down.
TTTTTTTTGTTGCTGAGTAGTTATGGTCCGATATGGATCAATTTTGCATGAATTTTAGAGGCCATATACTTACACCACGTTGTGTTACCACCGAAATCTGCCACTGGGAAGTTTACATATTCACTATTATGTATGTGGGCATGATTTACACCTATGCTTTTCTATTCGTGCTATATTTTTGGTGATGTTGTAAGGTGTGTTATGGTGAAGAAGGTATTATGTGAATAAATATGGAAGAGAAGGTGTTTCATAAAACAGCTTTTGTATATAACGTGTTAATTGGATTATATAGTATATTTCAACATGTATGTTTTACACAGCCACGTTAATCTTTTGGGATTAGATTTTTATGTATACACAATTGTACACAGATATACTCCTTATTGTATTCAGTACCATAGGATGGGCGTTATGATATGGTGCCCATTACGTTTGTGAGTCACACGGATTAAAAAGTAGATTTCAAATTTCATAAAATTGAAGATTTTATGAACTCAAGAAATCAAATTGGGAGATGAACTTGGTGCGTCAGCGTGAAAGAAAATCTATTCGCGAGTGTTCGTTAAGTTAAATATTATGTGCATGAGCATTTATTACATCCGTGAGTGTACGTGAGTGTAGTAAATAAAGTCTTGAGAGAGCGTTACCATGTGTATGCACTCAACAACAAAAAAAGTTGACTTGTATCCAAAGCGTTTAACCTTCCCTTCAGGATTGTGGTATTGATTTCGAGCCAAGATGCGCCTTCTTTAAAGTAAAGACATGTTTTAGCGAACTATGGATCAATAAAATTAAAGCTACAGATCTCATATATGGAATTTTCATTCTCTTTTCGCAGTGTATTAATAAAGCTATTCAAGTACAAACAAATGTTACTTTAAAAATCTAAATTATAACGGTAAAGTAAAATTTACTTTATTCCAAACATAAAATTTTAAACAAAACTAAGTATTAGCCTATATTTGTAGCGTTTTTATTTTAAATCTAAAGTTTTAATATTTCAGTTAATTTTAGGATGATTTCTTTAAATCAAAAATGTCATACAATTTTATCGCAAATTTCCAAATTTGTTTCCTAAATTTAATAAAAAATTTGAAGCAAAGATTATAAACTTTATTGTAATAAACATTTCATTATTTGAAAGAAATTTTATTCCTCAATATTATGTAAACTGCGCATCCTAAAATTAGGTAGCGTGGTGTTCGTGAGTACCATTTTTGGGAGCCACCGTGGTTCATTAGATAGCACTCTCTAAATAATTAATATATACACTGTTAGAAAAATATGTTTTTCATATGTTCCGTTATAAACAAAATGTGTTTCGGGCACAATTTTTAAACACAATATATTTAAATGCAAACATGTAATGTTCCAAAACTAACACTAAATGTTTGGGACACATATGTTACAATATATTATTTTTGGGGCATGAATGTTTCATAAAAATAATATGTGTGAATTTAAACATATATAAATTTATAAATTTGGAGTGAACATATATATGTTGTGATATTTTATTCCGAGAGCGACAGAGAGAGAGAGAGAGAGAGAGAGTATAGAGAAAGAAATAGAGATGGAAACCGGGAGGGTTGACGAAGGATATCAACATAACACAGCGAGATAATCAAAAGAGAGCTTGTATGTTGTTTCAGAAAACTGTTTAGTGAAAGGCCACAAATTTGATATGCTTAAGTCTAAATATTATTTAATTTGAATATTAGAATGAGTATTCGGAGTAAAGAGAATAGACATTCGGAACCAAGAGAATAGACGACAAAACAGCATGCGTACGAGGAGTAAGTCAAAATATTCAGGCAAAGGAAATAAAAAAAAAACGGTGGAAAATATACAAAAATTACAAAGGGATCTTCATAAAAATAACGAAAGGGCACTATACTCTTTTTAGAGTTGGGACAGTAAAATGAAAAAAGAAGGGAATAGTGAAAAATTAAACAGTAAAATGTATGAAAACAAAGTTTAGTTCCTCTTTATTAATAAGTAGTCTAAGAGGAGTTGACGGACACCTTCAAATATAAAAGCAGACATTAACATAAGTTCGCGTTTTTGCAGCTAAAACAATTGAAAAAGTTTATTTTCTTTAAAATGGATTATTAAAGAAAAGTAAAAGGCAAAACAGGGTCATTTTAGAGAGATAATGCCAACTTAGTCCTGTAATGCCCAATCCCGCCTTTAGGCGGGCTCCATTAAATAAGAAAGCTTTTAGTAAAACACACCTTAAGACAACAACAAGTATATACAAGTATATAAGTTCGGCCGGTCCGAATCTTAAATACCCACCACCATGAACCAAATATTAGGGTTTCCTTTGAAATTTCAGGAGGGCTTGAGGACTTGAGGACACTTCCCGAAGATAAATTTAAAGATTTCACCTATGAGGACTATATCAGATTCTGGATTTATAAGAACCGTTTTTGTTTGAGTTGTAGAGGAATCATTAACATATCTTGTAAGTGTGCAAGAAAATTATAAAATAACGTCTTGATTTGAAATCTTAAATCTGGAAATTTTACATTGAGTTTCAAGCAATTTTCATGATCAGTGCGCCTTCTACACTCTCAAGAAGTGAAGTCGGTCTATATGGAGGCATTATCAAAAGAACCGATAAAAACTTAATCCGATACACGTTTTTGTGAGCCTAAAATACGAGAATATTTACAATTTCAGGCAAATCAGATAAGAACTACTGTTTCTAGAAACCCAAGGAGTTAAATCGGGAGATCATTCTTATGGGGGCTATACTAAATTATGGACCGATACTCACCGTTTTCGGCACACCTCTTTATGACCCGAAAATACCTCTAGATTTCCAATTTCAGACAAATTGGATAAAAACTACGGTTTTATACCCCAAATCGGGAGGCCGTTTTATATGGGGACCATACCAAAACATGGACCGATACTCACAATTTTTGGCACACGTATTTATGGTCCTACAATACCTCTAGATTTCCAATTTCAGGTAAATTGAATAAAAACTGCGGTTTCTATAAGCCCAAGAAGTAAAATCGGGAGATCGGTCTATATGGGCGCTATACCAAAATATGGACCGATACTCACAATTTTTAGTACACGTATTTGTGGTCCTACAATACCTCTAGATTTCCAAATTCAGGTAAATTGAATAAAAACTTTAGTGACAAAGGTTGGGACATCTCCCTTGTTGCAAACTACCAGATTAGTACGCAAAATAAACTCTATTAGCGACTCTCCCCTTGCATTAGTACCACTACTTCCCCATATACTATGATGTGCATTCGCATCGCATCCCATAATGAGTTTCGTCTTTGTTTTCCGTGACTCCTCCACTAAGGTCTTAACGGCATATGGAGGCATCTCCCTGTCGTGTCCCATGTAGACCGAAGATACCCAATATTTGCATTTGGCTATTTCTAAACTGGCAACGACAGTGTCTGTATTGCACATTGAAGGAAGCAGAAACAAGTTGAGCTCGTTTTTAGCAATTATACAGGCTCGATTTACATCATTACCACTATACTGCAATAGTTTGAACCCCGGAGTACTTAATTCACATATTTTGCTTTTATAAACATATGGTTCTTGAATAAGAACTATATCTATGTCCCCTTTCATCAGGAGAACTTTTAAGGCAGCACATGCAGCCTTACAATGATGAAGATTTATCTGGAGGATCCGTAGGACCATCGAGATTTTCAACAACCGTCACATCAGCCGCTTCAATCGAGTCATCAAGAATGTCCTCTTCAGAGATATCGGTGACTCTCGCAATAACCATAGGTTCAACTTTGGTGAGTTCTGAGGCAGTAGAAGCCTCCTCACGCATACGGTATCTATCCATGTCTTCAAATGTCTTGGTATCCCCCTCGACTTCGCAAGAGGATCCGCTTACTTCTGATTCAGACAGAGGCTTGTCCATTTCTGAATCCTTTAGCTGATCGTTTTTATACACCTTCATTTGGATATAATGAAAGCCATAACATACACGGCCCTGGGACTTTGCTAGATGTGGCAAAGACTGAGTGTTCAATATAAACACTGCATGCCGTCTTGGCCCATCCACTTCATCCAAACGGCCAACCTTCCAATCAGCTGTTGGAAGATCTGGATTGCATTGTTTCAGTCTATTTAAAATAGATTCAGGGTCAGGAGGGTTTGCAGGTATCCACGCATGTGCTCTTGGTCTAGCCGGTATGTCTTTCTTCTCGACTAACTCTAGAGCAGCTCCTTCCCAAACTTCACCAATTAGTATCAGAGCAGCTTTAAAACATTCTATAGACCTCTGGTCCTCAAATGCGACTAGCTTAAATCGTCCTTGATACCAACCAGCCTCTTGGTGTCGAGGATCTGGGCCGGGAAACTTTTCCAGCACCTGTGAGTAGACGCCAGACAAAGCATTCTCAATTTCCCCCCATTTTTGCTTTGGAACCATACCGTCCAATGCTCCTTTATTAATGATAGCCATCACAAGGCTGTCTTTAGCAACTGAGGCAAACGATCGTTGATCCCTTTTGGAGGATGGCAGCTCATCCGGTGATCGTTCCCTTTTTCCAGCCTCAAGAATTCCTTGAGCCCATTTTAAGGAATCGCTTTGTTTAGCCGACAACGTGCTTGGGTCGACTGATCCTAATTTCTTTAGGATAAACAAAGCATTTCTGCGTTCTTTGAATCCCTTTCGTGAGGGATTACCTCCTTTTGATGCCGTTACCTTGGAAAAGGTCCGACTTGTCAAATTGTCGCCACCTGTCGACCCGTCTACAGGTCGACTAATTGGGCCTAACTCTTGGTCATTGCCCAAATCTATAACTCCAGTCGATACTCGTCCACTGGGCCCTGAAGTTAGCAACCCAGTGGATGTCTTTGAATTTCTCTGCATGGTGGCCTAATATCCCACCACACTTGAAATTCGTAGTAGGTACTTATTACGATGATTTTATCCGCTATTAAAAAAACACGTCCGTTCCGTTCGACGGTTGAAATAAGAATTCCCAAGGAGTTAAATCTCCCGATTTAACTCCTTGGGTTTCTAGAAACCGTAGTTTTTATCTGATTTGCCTGAAATTGTAAATATTCTGGTATTTTAGGCTCACAAAAACGTGTATCGGATTAAGTTTTTATCGGTCCATTTGGTAATGCCTCCATATAGACCGACTTCACTTCTTGAGGGTGTAGAAGGCGCACTGATCATGAAAATTGCTTGAAACTCAATGTAAAATTTCCAGATTTTACTTCTACAGATTTAAGATTTCAAATCAAGACGTTTTTTTATAACTTTCTTGCACACTTACAATAGATGTTAATGATTCCTCTAAAACTCAAACACAAATGGTTCTTATAAATCCAGAACCTGATATAGTCCTCATAGGTGAAATCTTTAAATTTATCTTCGGGAAGTGTCCAGAAGTCCTCAAGCCCTCCTGAAATTTCAAAGGAAACCCTAATATTTGGTTCATGGTGGTGGGTATTTAAGATTCGGCCCGGCCGAACTTAGTGCTGTATATACTTGTTCTAACTTAATATTTTGGTTTGCCTAGTCAAGACCTACAACTTGGCTGAAGGATGCAAAAACAAATAACACAATTTTACGAGGTATTTATAGCCATTACTCTGAAAGGGGGCGTGGTCCGCCCATTTCTAAAAAAATCTATTTTTTTATAACTGCAAATCTACTCACCAAATTTTGTGAAGCTAACTTGGTGGGCAGTATGTTTTTGCCGCTAAAATCATGATTTAGCCTATAGTGCATTGGTGCATACACCGAAAGAATTCTCTTCGTTAATTTTACGAAGAACTCTTCATTAACTATTCTTCGTGAATTCTTCATTAAAACAACGAACTTTTCTTTCATTTTCGTAAATTGTACGACGAACATTTACGAATATACGAAACGTCTACGAAATATTCTACATTAACTTTTCTTCGTAGAAGTGCCCATATGTAATAGGTACTTTTAGTTAATGTGGTATCACAATGGACTGAATAGTCTAAGTGAGCCTGAATCTTAATCGGGCTGCCACTTTAACCTAACCTAACCTTCGTAAAAATTTCGTACTTCAAATTTCATGACTTTTGTGAAGCATATTTGCGAATACACTGAAAAAAATGCATGCCCGGTTCCAAAGATTTTGTCTTTACTTTAACAATTTTGGTATTGATTCCGAGCCAAAGAAGCGGAGAATACAAGTAAGGATATTTTTAGGACACAATTCTCTTTTAAATTTGGGTTTTGTGTACTTGCTTCTAGGAAGCAAATTTTAATTTTTCGATTTTTCAGCTTTTTTTTTAATATGCTATCAAAATCCTTTAAAAGCGAGTTAACAACAACTTTATTTTCCAAATTAAGACTCTACTTCCAGTAGAAATTATGCTATGTTTCAAGTAAAAACGTCTTTAAAATAAAGTGTTGAAAAACATGTCCTATTTTTTAACGAGTTTTTGCTTTGTAGTCAAGATGCAAAAAGACAACAAATTTAAAGACAATTTCATTAATTTTAAAGAATTTTTCTGAATTATTAAAGTCAAATTGACCTTAGCCCAAAATTTTTTTCTTTCATGTTATGATACCCATTTTTAAGTCAAATCACTTAATTATAAGGACAATACGGCTTCATTGAAAAGTTTATCTACTTTTGGACAAGTAAAAAAACTTTATATTAGAGAAATGCGTCTTCTATGCTAAGCAAAATTTGCATTCGTATTTTAAAGACATGAAATCTTTGGCCTCACGACAATATTTTTTTCAGTGCACTTGCACTTTGAACTATATTTTTATACCCTGCGCCACACTGTGGAACAGGGTATTATAAGTTAGTGAAGGAGTCGAGATAGACACATGGTGTCTTTGGCAATAATGTTCAGGGTGAGTCCCTGAGTTGATATAACCATGTCCGTCCGTCCGTCCGTGCGTCCGTATGTCTGTGAACACATTTTTGTGATCAAAGTCTAGGTCGCAATTTAAGTCCAATCGCCTTTAAATTTGGCACATGTTCCTAATTGGAGTCAGAATAGAACCCTATTGATTTTGGAAGAAATCTGTTCAGATTTAGATATAGCTCCCATATATATCTTTCTGTGTTTTTCTGATTTCGACAAAAATGGTCAAAATACCAACATTTCCCTTGTTAAACCACTGCTTAGTCGAAAAATTGTAAAAATGACTCCAATTTTCATAAACTTCTAACACAAATATATCTAGCGATAAACCATAAATAAACTTTTGCGAAGTTTCCTTAAAATTGCTTCAGATTTAAATGTTTCCCATATTTTTTTACTAAAATTGTGTTCCACCCTAGTGCATTAGCCGACTTAAATTTTGAGTCTATAGATTTTGTAAAAGTCTATCAAATTCTGTCCAAATCGAGTGATATTTAAATGTATGTATTTGGGACAAACCTTTATATATAGCACCCAACACATTTGACGGATGTGATATGGTATCGAAAATTTAGATCTACAAAGTGGTGCAGGGTATAATATAGTCGGCCCTGCCCGACTTTAGACTTTCCTTACTTGTTTTTTTTTCTAAAAGTTCAAATATTTTTCACAAAAGTATGAAAGTTTTTCATAAAAAAGACGAAATTCTTTAACTAAAAGTACGTACCAATTTCATAAAAAGTATAAAATAGTTTCGTAAAAAGTACGAAACAATTTCATAAAAAGAACGACATTTTTTCATAAAAAGTATAAATTTTTTCATAAAAAGTACGAAGTTGTTTCTTACAAACTACGAAAAATGTTTAAGAACATTTCTTCGTATGGGGTCTATATATAATTTTGGAACGATATGAACCAATTTTTGAATGGTTGTTAGAGATCATATACTAACACCACGTACCAAATTTCAACCGAATCGGATGAATTTTGCTCCTCTAAGAGGCTCCGGAGATCAAATCTGGTGATCGGTTTATATGGGGGCTATATATAATTATGGACCTATATGGACCAATTTTTGCTTGGTTGTTAGAGACCATATACTGACACTACATACCAAATTTCAACTGGATCGGATGAATTTTGCTCCTCTAAGAGGCTCCGTAGGTCAAATCTGGGGATCGGTTTATATGGGGGCTATATATAATTATGGACCGATATGGACCAATTTTGCATGGTTATTATAGACCATATTCTAACACCACATACCAAATTTTGACCGGATCGGATGAATTTTGCTCTTCTAAGAAGCTCCGGAGGTCAAATCTGGGGATCGGTTTATATGGGGGCTATATATAATTGTGGACCGATATGGACCAATTTTTGCATGGTTGTTATAGACCATACACTAAAACCACATACCAAATTTCGACCGGATCGGATGAATTTTGCTCCTCCTAGAGGCTCTGCAAGCCAAATCTGGGGGTCGGTTTATATGGGGGCTATACGTAAAAGTGGTCCGATATGTCCCATTTGCAATACCATCCGACCTACATCAAGAACAACTAGTGATGTCAAGTGTCAAGTCGATAGCTTGTTTCGTTCGAAAGTTAGAGTGATTTCAACGGACAGACGAAATGTATATTTCTGTTAAATAACGTTATGTTTGCATGGGCTCATGGGCGCTGCAAACTATGCTATATAAATGTAACTTATAAAGATAATTGTCTACTGGTGACTATAACAGCTACGTAGCCCAGTGGATAGTGTGTTGGCTTACAAACTGTATGTAACGACAATATAAAGTTTCAAATTCACACTCGACTTCAAGTAGAAATTATGCTACACCCTCAAATTGCCTCTCCAAACACATTTTGCTTCAAGCATATACATTTTCACGATTGGTCCAAACAAAATATTGTTTGTATTGTCCAAACATATTGTGTTTCACCTTAGGCATACACTGGTAGAAAAAAAAACATATTTTTTGTGTATATATATATTTTTAAGGCGCCAATTGGTTACTTCCATTCTTTTACTTGCAGCATACTCTCTAGGTCTCTCTTTCTAAACACATATATGTTTATAGGCTAGTTCTAACTTAATATATGTTTGCATTCAAGCATATTATATGTCCCAAACATAATATGTTGTAACATATTAACATATATGTCCCAAACATGTTATGCTAGTTTATGAACATTGTATGATTGCACTTACAAATATTGTGTTAAACAATTTGAGTTCCAAACATATAATTTTTACAACCAAACATATGAAAAAAAGTCTTTTTCAGTCCGTTTCATTTAGCACTGTTCTTTTCTCACTTTAAGTCTTTAATAAGACAGTTTGAAGCTTCATAGTAAAAATTTAATACAGTGGTATGTACACACAAAGAAAATTTCATTAAAATTCAGCCTACGTAAAATGTTCATTGATATAACGAAACATTTTCATTATTACAATGAAAACATTCGTTAGTAGTACGTAAAGTTACGGGCAACTAAAGGTATGTTTCTGTAAAATAAATTTTCTTTACATCGACTCGTGGGCGCCCAAAACTGTTTGCGTTGCTTATACGTTGATGGCAATAGCGATAATTGTTTGTTGATGACAATAACGGCTACATAACCCATTGGATAGTGTGTTGACTTATGGTGAAAGGTAAAATTTAACAAGTATATACGGCCGTAAGTTCGGCCAGGCCGAATTTTATGTGCCGTGGATTGCGGAGAAACTTCTACGAAAGACTCTCATCCACAATCGAATTACTTTGGTTGCGGTAACACTTACCGATGGTAAGGTATCCTAAAATTTATTAACATTTTTTTTTCAAAAATCATAGCGTAAGTTCAACAGTTCTTCCATAAAACGATTGTCCAGCAAATATCCTGTAAAATTTCAACATAGAAACCCACCGAGACAAATCTGCGAATACAAATTTAATCATCGTAGCATGTTTCTAATTTATAAAATTTAAATCAAACATTCTCCACAAATACAAATATCGATTTCGTAACACTGTGCAGCTTTTAACATGAAGATATTATAAGGGTCATACATTTGGCAAGCAAATGCATAATTATATTTTATTAACAGCGTAATAACAGCAGCCACCATCATCTGTCGCTGAGGCCTCATCGGAGAAATGGTTTGGTGAGTAACAAAAACAAAGTAGTGTATATTTCGATTTGCTTGCATTTTAAATTTATTTATGAATGACCACAAGAAATAGTAAAAATCATGTATGGAGCAGACAAGTGGAGTGAGATCAAATGTTTTTTAATAATCGTTTTTGTTGTTATTGGCGATCAACAATTTTATTTGCATAAAAATTTTTAAGCATTACTAAAGTGTAAGTATGCGACAACGTCAAGAATTTATTTACTCCCTTTCTTGATCATATTTTTGTGTCTTCTCCATTCATACTTTTGCCACCTGCATTTTTGTCAATTTCATTCATTTTTTTTCATACTCCAATATTTGTACTTTTTCTTGTGCACCTATGTTTATTATTTTGATCTAATTATACAAATTCATAACATTGGTAAGATTTAACGAATGAAGTAAACATAGTAATATTGAACAGTGTTACGACTCCAACGTGTTTTTTTTTTATACCCAAAACCACATAGTGGTTTGGGTATAATAAGTTTGATCGGTCAAAAAATGTGCCTACCAGAAATATTGATTTTAGACCCCATAAAATATATACCGATCGACTCAGAATCACCTCCTGAGTCGATCTAGCGCTTGGTGTCCGTCCGTCCGTCCGTCTGTCCATGTATTTGTTGTTCACAGGATTCCGGTCGCAATTATTAACCGATTTTGATGAAATTTGGTACAGGGAGTTTTTTGGGCACAAGGACGAACGCTATTGAATTTGGGAAGAAATCGGATTAAATTTAGATATAGCTCCCATATATATGTATCGCCCGATTTCGACAAATGGGGTCACGTTGCGCGTTTTTGCAAACGCATCGTCACCAAATTTGGCAAAAGGTAATCTTTTCCATCGCCCTTGAAGTCTGCAAAATTTCATCCAAATCGGTTCAGATTTAGATATAGCTCCCATATATATGTATCGCCCGATTTTCCCAAATTTGGCCACAAAACCCTTATTTATCAACCGATCTGACCCAAATTTGGCTAAATGTAGTCTTCTATAGCACTTACTATATGTGCAAAAAATCATCGAAATCGGTTCAGATTTAGATATAGCTCCCATATATATGTACCGCCCGATTTTTCTAAATTTGGCCATAAACCCCTTATTTATCAACCGATCTTACTAAAAGTTTTCTAGATTCAGTCCTCTATAGTTCTAACTATATGTGCAAAATTTCATCGAAATCGGTTCAGATGTAGATATAGCTCCCATATATGTATCTCCCGATTTTGATAAATTCGCCCCTAATAACCTTATGTTTGACCATACAGGCCTCATTTCTTAAATGATCTTACTCAAATCTTGCACAAGGTAACCTTTTGTGGTATTAATCAAACCCGCAAAATATTATGCAATTTGGTTCAGATTTAGATATAGCTTCCATATATATGCATCGCTCTATTTTCCCAAATTTGGCCATAATACTCTTATTTATTAACCAATGTTACTCAAATTTCAAATTTTGATGTACTAGCCGATCGTATTTATACGTACTTGTAGCTTTTACATAAGAATATTGCTCGATTTTTACAAATTTTGATTTATTACCCACACTAATTTAACGATTTTCTCTTTTTTAATAATGGGCTCAATATTATTGGCATACTAACCCCGTAGGTGGGCTAGAGGAGGAAATTAGAAGCCGGCAAGGCTTGATCTTTAATAATGTGTGGTAAACTTTATTCCTGTAGAAAATTTTGTCAACATTTTATTTCTATAGAACATTTTGTCAAAATTGTATTTCTATAGAAATGTTTTTCAAAATATTATTTCTATAAAAAAAATTCTCAAAATTTTATTTCTGTGGAATTTTTTCTCAAAATTTTATTTCTATAGAAAAATTTCTCACAAAAATTTGTTTATAGAAACTTTTTCCAAAAATTTATTTTTATAGAGATTTAACAAAAAAGGTTACTAATTTGGGTAGAATTCTACCAACTGTGGCAACCGTGGTGGTAATACAAATTTATATTCTAAGTTATATACGTTGCATATTCATGTTTTAAGATAATAAAGTACTTAGAACCATTTTCGTTTTGTAAAATTTTTTAAATTTAACGAAAAATATAGTAGGGAAAATTGTTTGGGAATGTATGGGAAAGTAGGGAACTCTTTTTGTCCTTGTAGGGTAAACCGAACATTTTCCCTGGCAACATTGACTATGAGCTATAGTCAGATTGACACAAAGCACCCATAGACATGTACCCCTTAATTTTCTTAAATATGTAACTGGGGTTTATCTCCCAGACCTATATGTTACCCCATAAATGCTTATGATTACTAATTCTGTAATGGTGGTTTAGGGTATGATATAGTCGGCCCCGCCCGACTTTCTACTTTACTTACTTGTTTTTATACCCTTCACCACTACTGTGGTACAGGGTATAATAAGTTTGTGCATTTGTATGTAACGCCAAGAAGGAAAAGTCTGAGACCCATCGTTTAGTATACCGATCGTCTTAGAATTAAATTTTGAGTCGATTTAGCGATGTCCGTCTGTCTGTCTGTCCGTCTGTCTGTCTGTTGATGTATTTTTGTGTGCAAAGTACAGCTCGCAGTTTTAGTCTCGAAATACTTGCAAAATATTAGCCAAATCGGTTCAGATTTAGATATAGCTCCCATATATAGCTTTCGCCCGATTTACACTCATTTGCCCACAGAGGCCAATTTTTTGCTCCGATTCAGTTGAAATTTTGCACAGGGAGTAGAATTAGCATTGTAGCTATGCGTGTCAAATTTGGTTGAAATCGGTTCAGATTTAAATATAGCTCCCATATATAGCTTTCGCCCGATTTACACTCAAATGACCACAGAGGCCAATTTTTTGCTCCGATTTAGTTGAAATTTTGCACAGGGAGTATAATTAGCATTGTAGCTATGCGTGCCAAATTTGGTTGAAATCGGTTCAGATTTAAATATAGCTCCCATATATAGCTTTCGCCCGATTTACACTCAAATGACCACAGAGGCCAATTTTTTGCTCCGATTCAGTTGAAATTTTGCACAGGGAGTATAATTAGCATTGTAGCTATGCGTGCCAAATTTGGTTGAAATCGGTTCAGATTTAGATATAGCTCCCATATATAGCTTTCGCCCGATTTACACTCATATGACCACAGAGGCCAATTTTTTGCTCCGATTTAGTTGAAATTTTGCACAGGGAGTAGAATTAGCATTGTAGCTATGCGTGCCAAATTTGGTTGAAATCGGTTCCGATTTAGATATATCTCCCATATATAGCTTTCGCCCGATTTACACTCATATGACCGTAGAGGCCAATTTTTAACTCCGATTTAGTTGAAATTTTGCACAGGGAGTAGAATTAGCATTGTAGCTATGCGTGCCAAATTTTGTTGAAATCGGTTCAGATTTAGATATAGCTCCCATATATATGTTTTTCTGATTTCGACAAAAATGGTCAAAATACCAACAATTTCCTTGTGAAATCGCCACTGCTTAGTCGAAAAGTTGTAAAAATGACTCTAATTTTCCTAAACTTTTAATACATATATATCGAGCGATAAATCATAAATAAACTTTTTCGCAGTTTCCTTAAAATTGCTTCAGATTTAAACGTTTCCCATATTTTTTATACCCTGCGCCACACTGTGGAGCAGGGTATTATTTTTACTAAAATTGTGTTCCATCCTAGAGCATTACACAGAAAAAAAAGTGTCTCGTAAATTTAAGAAGATTTTTACAATAATTTATTACAAGAATTTTGCAGAATTTTAGTTCATTTTTCGTATCTTCAACGAAAATTAACTACTCGAAAGGAAATTTTACAAATTTTAAGTAGCAATCGTTTAGTTCATGGCCTACAAAATACGATGGAAATTTCCATAAATAATTTCTTAACTGGTAGTTAAAAATTCGTTTGTAATGCTATAAAACTACTTGTGAAATGTAAAGTATTTTCTAAATAATAAGTGCAATTTACTATAAGATTTTTTTGTGTGAGAAAATATTTTTTTACGAAAAATGAACTTGAAAGTTGATAGCAATTTCTTACTGACAATTCCTATAGTTCATAATTGTTGGTAAAAAATTACCCAATGAAATATTTTTAGTTCACATGTAATTAAATTTATAGACATTTTCGTCAAAAATGGTAGATAACATTTCATGAAAATTTTGCAAATTTTAAGTTAAACGTTTCATCGTTCATAAACTGGTGTGCCTTTACGAATATTATTCTTAGAGTAAATTGTCAGCAGATGCGATGAACTAATGCATAGTACAGAGATCTTTATCGGAATAGTGGAATGTGATTAATGTAAAGATGATGTTACTTGAGTTTTGTTGTGTATACATGAGCGTGGGGTTGTTTTTATTTTTGTTAATTTAGTGGTTTGTGTGTGTGTTTGTTATTCGTGGATGGTTTATTTGGCTGGATGAGGTGATGTTTTCAATAAAGGTTCATGTGTTTTGTTGTTGTAGGGATGTTTTGGCTTTGCTTGGTTTTGTTTGGCATGCTTCAGTTGCATAGTTGGCGTTGGCGTGGGTTGTTGCATCTTTTAAGCAGGTATGCAACAAGGAAATATAAAGGCATGGAATATTTTGGATTTTTGACACATATATTGGTGTTTGTTTATTAAACCTTTTAAATGAAAGTTATTAATATTTTATCGGTAGATTAGAAAAAAGTTATTAAGAATATTTAGTACAATATGTTGAAATAGAAGGTGTATTGAAATTTTCATTATTCAATGTAAAAAATTAATATTCAATTCCAGATGAATTTGGAAAATTTTTGCTATATCTCAGTATAGTTTAGTCATAAATTGGTAAGTATTTTTTAATATGGCTTTCTTTTAAAAAGAATATTTTTTATGTATATTATTATTTGTTAATTAATTTTTTGGAAACTAGTTTAATGTTTTTCTTTGTTGTAAAAGCAATATTTAATTTCAGAGCAACTCCAGATGGATTCAAACAAATTAAAAAAAAAAAAGAATTGGTAAGTTTTCTTTTAAAAATTGGCTTTCTTTCAACTAGAATATTTACGTTTTTATGACCTTTTTATCATCAAAATTACAGGTTTTAATACCTTTTTTATACCCTCCATCATAGGATGGGGGTATATTAACTTTGTCATTCCGTTTGTAACACATCGAAATATTGCTTTAAGACCCCATAAAGTATATATATTCTGGGTCGTGGTGAAATTCTGAGTCGATCTAAGCATGTCCGTCCGTCCGTCCGTCCGTCCGTCTGTTGAAATCACGCTAACTTCCGAACGAAACAAGCTATCGACTTGAAACTTGGCACAAGTAGTTGTTATCGATGTAGGTCGGATGGTATTGAAAATGGGCCATATCGGTTCACTTTTACGTATAGCCCCCATATAAAGGGACCCTCAGATTTGGCTTGTGGAGCCTCTAACAGAAGCATATTTCATCCGATCCGGCTGAAATTTGGTATATGGTCTCTAACAACCATGCAAAAATTGGTCCATATCGGTCCTTAATTATATATAGCCCCCATATAAACCGATCCCCAGATTTGGCTTGTGGAGCCTCTAAGAGAAGCATATTTCATCCGATCCGGCTGAAATTTGGTACATGGTGTTGGTATATGGTCTCTAACAATCATGCAAAAATTGGTCCACATCGGTCCATAATTATATATAGCCCCCATATAAACCGATCCCCAGATTTGGCTTGCGGAACCTCAAAGAGAAGCAAATTTCATCCGATCCGGCTGAAATTTGGTACATGATGTTTGTATATGGTCTCTAACAACCGTGCAAAAATTGGTCCACATCGGTCCATAATTATATATAGACCCCATATAAACCGATCTCCAGATTTGGCTTGCGAAGCCTCAAAGAGAAGGAAATTGCATCCGATCCGGCTGAAATTTGGTACATGATGTTGGTATATGGTCTCTAACAACCATGCAAAAATTGGTCCACATCGGTCCATAATTATATATAGACCCCATATAAACCGATCTCCAGATTTGACTAGCGAAGCCTCAAAGAGAAGCAAATTGCATCCGATCCGGCTGAAATTTGGTACATGGTATTGGTATATGGTCTCTAACAACCGTGCAAAAATTGGTCCACATCGGTCCATAATTATATATAGCGCCCATATAAACCGATCCCCAGATTTGGGTTGCGGAGCCTCAATGAGAAGCAAATTTCATCCGATCCGCCTGAAATTTGGTACATGATATTGTTATATGGTCTCTAATAACCATGCAAAAATTGGTCCTAATTGGTTCATAATTATATATAGCCCCCATATAAGCCGATCCCCAGATTTGGCGTGCGAAGTCTCCAAGAGAAGCAAATTTCATCCAATCCGGTTGTAATTTTGAACATGGTGTTAGTATATGATCAATAACAACCGTGCCAGAATTGTTAGTATATGATCAATAACAACCGTGCCAGAATTGGTCCATATGGGTCTATAATTATATATAGCCCCCATATAAAACGTTCTCCAGATTTGACCTCCGGAGCCTCTTGGAGGAGCAAAATTCATCCGATCCGGTTCAAATTAGGAACGTGGTGTTAGTATATGGTCGCTAACAACCATACCAAAATTGGTCCAATCACAAAAAAATTGGTCCATATCGATTCATAATCATGGTTGCCACTAGAGCCAAAAATAATCTACCAAAATGTTATTTATATAGAAAATTTTGTCAAAATTTTATTTCTATAGAAAATTTTGTCAAAATTTTTTTTCTAGAGAAAATTTTGTTAAAATTTTATTCGGTTCATAATAAAATTTTCATCATTGTCAAAATTTTATTTCTATCGAAAATTTTGTCAAAATTTTATTTCTATAGAAAATTTTGTTCAAATTTTATTCGGTTCATAATCATGGTTGCCACTCGAGCCAAAAATAATCTACCAAGATTTTATTTCTATAGAATATTTTGTCAAAAGTTTATTTCTATAGAAAATATTGTTAATATTTTATTTCTGTAGAAATTTTTGTCAACATTTTTTTTCTATAGAAAATTTTGTCAAAATTTTTATTTCTATAGAAAATTTTGTGAAAATTTTATTTCTATAGAAAACTTTGTTAAAATTTTATTTCTGTAGAAAATTTTGTCAAAATTTTATGTCTACTTTGTCAAACTGAATTATATACATATTGGATCGATCTTTTTTGATTTAATATATACCACGTATGGACTTACATACAATTTAGAAGATGGTGTTAGGAGGTTTTAAGATACCTTGCCATCGGCAAGCGTTACCATTCGATTGTGGATGGCAGTGTTTAGAAGAAGTTTCTACGCAATCCATGATGGAGGGTACATAAGCTTCGGCCTGGCCGAACTTACGGCCGTACATACTTGTTTAATTTAATATATACCACGTATGGACTTACATACAATTTAGAAGATGGTCTTAGGAGGTTTTAAGATACCTTGCCATCGGCAAGCGTTACCGCAACTAAAGTAATTCTATTCTGGATGGCAGCGTTTAGAAGAAGTTTCTACGCAATCCATGATGGAGGGTACATAAGCTTCGGCCTGGCCGAACTTACGGCCGTATATACTTGTTAGTATTTCTTTAATCAAATTTTTTGGAAACCAATGTAATATTTTTAATGTAGAAACAAATATTTAATTTTAGATTAACCCCTTAAAAATTTGAACAAATTTTTAGTACTCCTTTGCCTGTAATTTAATAGTGAATTGGTAAGGATTCTTTAACTTTCTTTTAACCCTGGACAGTCATCCTTATTTTTTGTACATTAACGTCATCTTTCGTCATTTTGACTACGGCTGCTTTCAAGACGCTATAGTTTTCATCGTGAGCGAAAAAGTGAACCAAACTTGAATTTATTTTCTTATTCAATTTGGTTTTAAGTAGCATAAAACTAAAATTGATAAAACGGTCGAATTAGTATAACTTAAATTTACCATTTCCCAATAGACTAAAATGCATTTGAAATCGAAAATGAAATTACGTGTCGTCATTTTGACGAATGATGACTGTCTAGGGATATCAAGAATATTTGGTTTTTATGCATATTATTATTTTTTTCATTAGATTTTTTGAAAACCTATTTAATAATTTTATTTAATGTAAAAAATAAATATTTAATTTCAGAGTAACCCAAATAAATTTGGACAACTTTTTATATTTCCCCTCAGCGTACAATTTAATAGAGAATTGGTAAGTTTTTTATTAAAACATTGGCTTTATTTTAACTAGAATATTTATTTTATTATATCCTTCACATCGATAACAACACAGTTTTATGAGTTTATATAGAATACTTCATTATATCTCTGTTTCAGATACAAATTCTATGAGATACGTTTTCCAAAGAAAAGTTGAATTCCTTACACCATTTGATAAAATGCCCCAAATATGGTAAGTTACAAGCTAAAATGAAGAATTAAAAATTATTCATTACATGGTGTTAATTTTTAACAATTTTCATTATTTTTTCCATTTTTTCCAGCAAGATATGTGAAAAAATTATCTACGATGAATAAAAAAGGATAAGTCAAAATGTCCAAACAGCGAGTTCAAATGAACTACTCTCTGTTCCACGTGGTCATAATTTTTATTCACAAAAAACATTGTATTAAGAACTTTCATCATAAGAATTTATAATAAAGTACTTTTGCTTAAAGAAAGTTTAATTTTAATGTATGAAAATTTTCATAATAGTAAAACGGTTTGTTGTTCCTTTAATTTAATTTCTGTCTACTGTGGAATGATTGATTTAAAAATAGTTTAGTCATCGACATTTTAAAGAGCCTGTTAACCAATTTTTATGATCGGGTTTCCCACAAAATAAGCAAGTAAACCAAAATAAAACTGACTTTTTAACTTGGTAGGTGTATATAAATCTTATGGTGTTGTAAAAATGAACTAAACTACAATGTTATAGATGAACTACAATTTAAGAAAATTATAAACTAGACAATTTGAAAAAAATCTTAAGGGCTAAATCATGGTCAATATTACTACAGTTTAGTTCATTTTGCAATGGAAAAGGGTTCACTGTTTTTTCAGTGTAGCCAACTTAAATTTTGAGTCTATAGATTTTGTAAAAGTCTATCAAATTCTGTCCAAATCGAGTGATATTTAAATGTATGTATTTGGGACAAACCTTTATATATAGCCCCCAACACATTTGACGGATGTGATATGGTATCGAAAATTTAGATCTACAAAGTGGTGCAGGGTATAATATAGTCGGCCCCGCCCGACTTTAGACTTTCCTTACTTGTTGTTATTTTAAATTAGTGAGAACATTTTTCGTTTTTTGAAAATTATTAAGCATAAACAACAAACCAGTCTACCAATGTTCATGAATAACAACCCCTTCATTCGTCTTCATTTTGGAATCTTCAATTATCAGCTAACATTCAGTGACGCGAACGTTTTGTGAAAAAATGGTTTATGATTTTTTATATTTGTAGGTATTGAAATTGTAAAAGGAGGACCAAATCGTTACACTGAAAAAAAGCATGTCCGGTTCCAACGATTTTTTCTTTACTTTAAAAATTTTGGTATTGATTCCGAGCCAAAGAAGCGGAGGATACAAGTAATGATACTTTTAAGACACAATTCTTTTTAAATTTGGGTTTTGTGTACTTGCTTCTAGGAAGCAAATTAATAAATTTTTCGATTTTCAGCTTTTTTCTTCATATGCTATCAAAGTCCTTTAAAACGAGTTAACGACAACTTTATTTTCCAAATTAAGACTCGACTTCCAGTAGAAATTATGCTATGTTTCAAGTAAAAAACGTCTTTAAAATAAAGTGTTGAAAAACATGTCCTATATTTGAACGATTTTTTGCTTTGTAGTCAAGATGCAAAAAGACAATAAATTTAAAGACAATTTCAGTAAATTTAAAGAATTTTTCTGAATTATTAAAGTCAAGTTGACCTTGTCCCAAACATTTTTTTTATATTATGATACCCATTTTTAAGTGAAATCACTTAATTATAAGAACAATACGACATCATTGAAAAGTTTATCGGCTTTTGGACAAGGAAAAAAACTTTATATTAGAGAAATGCGTCTTCTATGCTAAGCAAAATTTGCATTCGTATTTTAAAGACATAAAATCTTTGACCTCATGACAATATTTTTTTTTAGTGTAGACAGCAACTTATTAAAAGTGAAAGGTACGTTTTACAGTTGATAACATTATATAGAAATTCGAAATAGTGGAACAATAAAGTAATATTTCGTTGCAGTTGTTTCTTAACCAGGGATCCGGAGCGGAGCGTGGAGCGGAGCGGAGCAAGCCCTTTTTTTGCCGGAGCGGGAGCGGAGCGGGAGCGGGAGCGGCATTTCTAAAATCCGGAGCGGAGCGGGAGCGGAGCGGTTTCCAAATGAAAAACCGCTCCGCTCCGAATAAAATATTACTTGAATGAAATGTGTAACTTTGAAATTACACTGTGTAGGTAATTTCAAATATAGCTAGTACTTAGCGTAGTGTGAGTAAACGTTTAAAATGTACGATATGTATTTTTGTACGTACGTACATTGGGGAAAACACAACGTGTTTTTTTAGTAATTGTTTTCAAAAACGGCAAATGTCAAAATATATCTCTAGTATGTGTTGTAAAAGTAACAACAGTACTTTCGATCAATTTCATTCCGTATTACTACAAAGATGTTTGTAATGAACGTCAAATAAATGCAATTAAACGATCTTATTTATATTTAATTTTTTAATTTTCTACATTGAAAAAAAAAATATTGTCGTGAAGTCAAAGATTTCATGTCCTTAGAATAAGAATGCAAATTTTGCTTAACATGGAAGACGCATTTCTCTAAAATAAAGTTTTTTTCCTTGTCCAAAAGTCAATAAACTTTTGAATGAAGTTGTAATGTCCTTATAATTAAGTGATTTTACTTAAAAATGTGTATCATAACATGAAAGATAAAATTTTTGAGGTAAGGTCAACGTGACTTTAATAATTAAGAAAAATTCTTTTTTTTTTCAGTGTAAGGACATTCATATTTGCTTTACTATTGTACTATATCCTAGCATTCTCTTATTTTTGATATAGTAGTAGTAGTAGTAGTATCTTCTTTATTGAATTAAAAGTTGTTTTTAACATATACACAAATTCAAAAAATGTTATCACTAGTTTCATATAAAGAAGGTATAAAAATATGCGACTATGTTCTAATAGAACGTCTGTCGGCTGAAAGTTTATTGCAATTCATTTAATATTAACGATATTCATTTATCAAGAATTGTCTGTATCCGTAAGCGCTGGAGAGATAAGCGACTAATTTGTTCCAATGTTCATCCTCATAGCCATCTAGTATTTGGATTACTTGTTCAAAGTCCAAAGTTAATTTTTGGAAGGCTGCCATTCTAAATTCTCGTAATACTGGACAAACTCCTAGAAAGTGATACATTGTCTCGATTTCTTGCAAGTTGCAAAGTTTGCATAATTTTTCGTTTTCGTTCGCTTCGAAAGAGTTGTACCCGAGTGATACCATTCCACTTCTAGCTTTAAATATCCAAGTAGCTTTAGTTTGAGTGTATTTGTCATTTAGATACATACATGCTCTACTTGGATCTAAGAATTTATATATTCGCGAGTTGCTTTCTTGTTTTCTTTGGAACCTACTGAAATGAAGATTCGATTTGATGCCGTCAGTTATTTTCGTAGAAAATGTATTCCATTCAGGTAGTGATCCTATCGATTCTGGCCATACAATATCAGTACTTGCAGCTAAACGTTTCAATTCCCGTATCCAAAAAACATCTCGTCGCATTGAAATTTTGGACAATTGATGTGGAAGTCTGCTGTCTGCGTATTGGAAAAGTGTTTTTCCAATGTACTTCAAATGTAATCCCAATGTATATATTTGTGTATCCTCTACCTCGGTTTCTAGCATCAAAATATAGTTTGGTGTGTTATTTGGTATTTTTAGAATTCTTCTCAGAAAATATCGTTGTAAAGAGTTAACGTCTTCAAAATGTGAAAATCCCCAAACTTCCGCTGCATATGATTGTATGGCTCTACATACAGATAAAAACAATTTCCATTTGGTATTCATATTAATATCGTGCTTGCCCACTAAGTTTTTCCACGTTGAATTTATTGCGTTTTTTGCTTGATTGTTTCTGGCTTGTACGTGTCTAGAGAACTTCATTTTTGGGGTAAATATTACTCCCAGATATTTGAATTCATTTACTATATTTATTTGAATTCCTTTATATTTCCAATTTTCATCTCTAGAAATTCTACCTCCATTTCTAAACACCATTATTTCGGACTTAGAGATATTAACCTCCAGATTCCACTCGCTATAGTATGCTTCCAAGTTATTTATCATTTTTTGCAATACCTGAATATTATCTGCCAATAGCACAATGTCATCCGCATACAATAAAATCCTTATACTAACATTGTCTATGCTCATACCACCACCAATGTATTCATGTAGATCATTAACAAACAAAGAGAATAGCAGCGGTGATAACAAACATCCTTGTTTTAGGCCTTTTGTAGTATCAAAATACTCAGACATCTCGTGACCAGTCCATACTGCCGATTGCGAATTTTTATATAATGACTCTACCATAGTAACCATTTTGTTAGACACACCTATTTGGTGAAGTTTGTATACTAGGGCTTGTCGTGATATATTGTCGAACGCTGCTCTAAAGTCGACGAAAAATGCATAGGTTTTTTTCTTTTCTGCCAGCTTGAGGCTAATGATAGTTGCAAGGTTGTATATATTATCAACTGTTGAATACATTTTACGAAATCCGGCTTGGTATTCAGATATAATATTGTGCTTTTCTGCCCAATTGTAAAGACGTTCATTAAGAATACCCATGAATATCTTGGCTATACAGTTCATGAACGAAATCCCTCTGTAATTCGAAGGGTCGTTCACATCTCCTTTCTTGTGTATAGGATAAATTACTGTGTTTGTAAATATTGGATCGGGGTTTCCATTCGTATACATTTTGTTGTAAATTCTTGTTAGCAAACTGTGCAGTTGAACAGTTCCATTTATAATGTGTTCATAGGGGACTCTGTCCTCACCTGGAGCTTTATTTACTTTCACTTTCTGAAGATATTTTTGATATTAGTTCTCGAAAATTTAATTAAAATTATGGATAGTTTCAATTTTGGTTGAAAAATGTGCGCATATACATTTATTTTAATTTTTTTCTCACATTGAAAAATAATGACTTGATTTGTATTATTGCATGTTATCTACTTTTTTTGAGAACGAACATTTCTTAAAAACGCTGTTCGAAAATGTATTTTTACAATAAAGGGAAAAAAGCGAAATTAGGTAACACTAGATCTGAGTAAGAATATTCGTAGGTATACCACGGAATGATTTCGATGGAGGTTGTTGCAAACATAAACATACACACACACATTACAAATAAAGGGTGATTTGTTAAGAGCTTGATAACTTTTTAAAAAAAAAAACAAGTATATACGGCCGTAAGTTCGGCCAGGCCGAAGCTTATGTACCCTCCATCATGGATTGCGTAGAAACTTCTTCTAAACACTGTCATCCAGAATCGAATTACTTAAGTTGCGGTAACGCTTGCCGATGGCAAGGTATCTTAAAACCTCCTAACGCGATCTTCTAAATTGTATGTAAGTCCATACGTGGTATATATTAAATCAAAAAAGATCGATCCAATACGTATATAATTCAGTTTGACAAAGTAGACATACAATTTTGACAAAATTTTCTACAGAAATAAAATTTTAACAAAAATTTCTACGGAAATAAAATTTTAACAAAATTTTCTATAGAAATAAACTTTTGACAAAATTTTCTATAGAAATAAAATCTTGGTAGATTATTTTTGGCTCGAGTGGCAACCATGATTATGAACCGAATAAAATTTGGACGAAATTTTCTATAGAAATAAAATTTTGACAAAATTTTCTATAGAAATAAAATTTTGACAATGATGAAAAATTTATTATGATCCGAATAAAAATTTAACAAAATTTTATCTAGAAATAAAATTTTGACAAAATTTTCTATAGAAATAAAATTTTGGTAGATTATTTTTGGCTCTAGTGGCAACCATGATTATGAACCGATGTGGACCAATTTTGTGTGATTGGACCAATTTTGGTATGGTTGCTAGAGACCATATACTAACACCACGTTCCTAATTTGAGCCGGATCGGATGAATTTTGCTCCTCCAAGAGGCTCCGGAGGTCAAATCTGGAGAACGTTTTATATGGGGGCTATATATAATAATGGACCGATATGGACCAATTCTGGCACGGTTGTTAAAGATCATATACTAACACCATGTTCCAAATTACAACCGGATTGGATGAAATTTGCTTCTCTTGGAGACTTCGCAAGCCAAATCTGGGGATCGGTTTATATGGGGGCTATACATAATTATGAACCGATGTGGACCAATTTTTGCATGGTTGTTAAAAACCATATACCAATATCATGTACCAAATTTCAGGCGGATCGGATGAAATTTGCTTCTCTTTGAGGCTCCTCAAGCCAAATCTGGGGATCGGTTTATATGGGGGCTATATATAATTATGGACCGATGTGGACCAATTTTTGCATGGTTGTTAGAGACCATATACCAACATCACGTACCAAATTTCAGCCGGATCGGATGAAATTTTCTTCTCTTTGAGGCTCCGCAAGCCAAATCTGGGGATCGGTTTATATGAGGGCTATATATAATTATGGACCGATGTGAACCAATTTTTGAACGGTTGTTAGACGCCATATACCAACACCATGTACCAAATTTCAGTCGGATCGGATGAAATTTGCTTCTCTTTGAGGCTTCGCAAGCCAAATCTGGAGATCGGTTTATATGGGGGCTATATATAATTATGGACCGATGTGGACCAATTTTTGCATGGTTGTTAGAGACCATATACCAACATCATGTACCAAATTTCAGCCGGATCGGATGAAATTTGCTTCTCTTTGAGGCTCCGCAAGCCAAATCTGGGTATCTGTTTATATGGGGGCTATATATAATTATGGACCGATGTGGATCAATTTTTGCATGATTGTTAGAGACCATATACCAACACCATGTACCAAATTTCAGCCGGATCGAATGAAATATGCTTCTCTTAGAGGCTCCACAAGCCAAATCTGGGGATCGGCTTATATGGGGGCTATATATAATTATGGACCGATATTGACCAATTTTTGCATGGTTATTAGAGACCATATACCAACATCATGTACCAAATTTCAGCCGGATCGGATGAAATTTGCTTCTCTTTTAGGCTCCGCAAGCCAAATCTGGGGATCGGTTTATATGGGGGCTATATAGAATTATGGACCGATGTGAATCAATTTTTGCACGGTTGTTAGAGGCCATATACCAACACCATGTACCAAATTTCAGCCGGATCGGATGAAATTTGCTTCTCTTTTAGGCCCCGCAAGCCAAATCTGGGGATCGGTTTATATGGGGGCTGTATATAATTATGGACCGATGTGGACCAATTTTTGCATGGTTGTTAGAGACCATATACCAACACCATATACCAAATTTCAGCCGGATCGGATGAAATATGCTTCTGTTAGAAGCTCCACAAGCCAAATCTGAGGGTCCCTTTATATGGGGGCTATACGTAAAAGTGGACCGATATGGCCCATTTTCAATACCATCCGACCTACATCGATAACAACTACTTGTGCCAAGTTTCAAGTCGATAGCTTGTTTCGTTCGGAAGTTAGCGTGATTTCAACAGACGGACGGACGGACGGACGGACGGACGGACGGACGGACGGACGGACATGCTTAAATCGACTCAGAATTTCACCACGACCCAGAATATATATACTTTATGGGGTCTTAGAGCAATATTTCGATGTGTTACAAACGGAATGACAAAGTTAATATACCCCCATCCTATGATGGAGGGTATAAAAACGCATAAAATTTGCAAAATCTCATCGGTTCTTTATTTGAAACGTTAGATTGGTCCATGACATTTACTTTTTGAAGATAATTTCATTTAAATGTTGACCGCGGCTGCGTCTTAGGTGGTCCATTCGGAAAGTCCAATTTTGGGCAACTTTTTCGAGCATTTCGGCCGGAATAGCCCGAATTTCTTCGGAAATGTTGTCTTCCAAAGCTGGAATAGTTGCTGGCTTATTTCTGTAGACTTTAGACTTGACGTAGCCCCACAAAAAATAGTCTAAAGGCGTCAAATCGCATGATCTTGGTGGCCAACTTACCGGTCCATTTCTTGAGATGAATTGTTCTCCGAAGTTTTCCCTCAAAATGGCCATAGAATCGCGAGCTGTGTGGCATGTAGCGCCATCTTGTTGAAACCACATGTCAACCAAGTTCAGTTCTTCCATTTTTGGCAACAAAAAGTTTGTTAGCATCGAACGATAGCGATCGCCATTCACCGTAACGTTGCGTCCACAGCATCTTTGAAAAAATACGGTCCAATGATTCCACCAGCGTACAAACCACACCAAACAGTGCATTTTTCGGGATGCATGGGCAGTTCTTGAACGGCTTCTGGTTGCTCTTCACTCCAAATGCGGCAATTTTGCTTATTTACGTAGCCATTCAACCAGAAATGAGCCTCGGACGTAAAGCGCGAAACACATTTCGAACCGAACACTGATTTTGGTAATAAAATTCAATGATTTGCAAGCGTTGCTCGTTAGTAAGTCTATTCATGATGAAATGTCAAAGCATACTGAGCATCTTTCTCTTTGACACCATGTCTGAAATCCCACGTGATCTGTCAAATACTAATGCATGAAAATCCTAACCTCAAAAGAATCACCCTTTATAACAAAACCTCTTCTCTACGTCTGTTGCAAAACAAAAAAAAAAACTTTCGGAGTGTAGTTACTTCTACTCTGTGTATAGACTTTCAATTCCAATCAGCGTTGCCGTTTTGGTCCGATCGGACCAAAATTGGTCCAAAAGATTTCTAATTTTTAAATTTGGTCCGATGGTCGGACCAAACGGAATTTGGTCCATTTTGGTCCATTTTCATAAATTTGGTTTCTATCACATATTAAATAGTAGATGGTGCACCGCAAAGAATATTGTCGGGAGGCCAAATATTTCACATGCTTAATATACGAATACGAATTTTGCTTAGAATAGAAGACGTATTTCTCTGAAATAAAGTTTTTTCCTTGTCTAAAAGTCTCTAAACTTTTCAATGAAGTCTGTTTATCCTTAGAGCTAAGTGATTCGACATAAAAATGTGTATCCTAACATGAATGCAAATTTCGTTTTAATGAAGTCAAAATGGATTTAATATTTCTGAAAAAATCTTCAAAATTAATAAAATATTTCAACACATTGTTTTAAAGTCATTATACCCTAAACCACATAGTGGTTAGGGTATAATAAGTTTGATCTGCCAAAAAATGTGCCTACCAGAAATATTGATTTTAGACCCCATAAAATATATACCGATCGACTCAGAATCACGTCTTGAGTCGATCTAGCGCTTGCTGTCCGTCCGTCTGTCCATGTATTTGTTGTTCACAGGATTCCGGTCGCAATTATTAACCGATTTTGATGAAGTTTGGTACAGGGAGTTTTTTTGGGCACAAGGACGAACGCTATTGAATTTGGAAGAAATCGGATCAAATTTAGATATAGCTCCCATATATATGTATTGCCCGATTTCGACAAATGGGGTCACGTTGCACTTTTTTACTAACCGATCGTCGTCAAATTTAGCATAAAATAATCTTCTGTATCACCCTTTAAGTCTGAAAATTTCATCAAAATCGGTTCAGATTTAGATATAGGTCCCATATATATGTATCGCCCGATTTTGCCAAATTAGGTCATAAAACCCTTATTTATCTACCGATCTTACTCAAAGTTGGCTAAATGTAATCTTCTGTAGCACTAACTATATGCAAAAAATCATCGAAATCGGTTCAGATTTAGCTATAGCTCCCATATATGTACCGCCCGATTTTTCTAAATAAAATAAAACTCAATTGAACAAATAATACAATGTTTGTACTATAATTTGCTCGAAGAGGAGCGGAGCGTGGAGCGGAGCGATTTTTTTTCTTCTCCGGAGCGGGAGCGGAGCGGAGCGGAGCGGAGCGGAGCGGAGCGAAAAAAATGGACCGCTCCGGATCCCTGTTCTTAACCCTCTAATGCCAAATCCCGCCTTTAGGCGGTCTTCATTTAATATGGAAGCTTTTAGTAAAACACACCTTAAGACAGCAAAAATGGGTAAAATAAAGAGAAAACTTAGTTTAAACTGTTCAAGAGGTCTTGTAGCATATACTGAATTGTACCGTATAAATTTATCTTGTTTAGTTTTCTGTCGTTTGTGTCGTTAACATTGAAAATTTAATCAGGTGACAAAAAAAATTGGGGCATTAGAGGGTTAATAAATATATTTAATATATTAACAAAACATGTTTTTTATTGAAGACAAAATTGTCTATATAAATAAATAAAATAAAAAGCGAATGTAAGCATTTCCAATTTTGAAATAAAAAGTTTACCACAAATATGTAAGATTTGTCCAAATGAATGAAAAAAGTTCAATAAAATAGTTACATATATGAATTCAATTCAGTTAAATTTTTTCATTCTGTAGTATAGTGGTACATAAATATAGGAAAATGTTAACTAATATTGTAACGATCCCCCTACTTGGTCTCATCTCCTCTGACTTTGGCTACCTAATGGACCCGGCCATGCTCAATCTTGGGGCAGTTCTTGGTCAAAGAAGATAGTTTTGGATACATTATCATAACCTAAAAGTGTACAATAGGTAGCCTTTTTTGAAAGGAAAATTAATATAGTGTTCGTGTAGATAAATTAATAGAATGACCGTAATATTTTGGTATTAAAACCACTTTACCCAGGATGTTATTTGGGGCACATCTTACCTCTTGATTAGACTCCCTTTCCCTTCACGAATCCCAAACAAAATTTAGAACTTCATATTAAATTAAATTTAATACAATGAAGATAAGTATCGTATATTAAACATATAAAAGTAAAACAAATGGGATGTGTTATAGCTGATTGGATATAATGAAGTGTAAAATGATAAATTTATGTATCGATAGAAAAAAAAAAAAACAAGTATA
Organism: Haematobia irritans; assembly: GCF_050003625.1. Lineage (NCBI taxonomy): Eukaryota > Metazoa > Arthropoda > Insecta > Diptera > Muscidae > Haematobia > Haematobia irritans. The sequence goes on along the minus strand of NC_134400.1, from coordinate 93,669,304 downwards.
TGCGGCCAGGCCGAATCTTATGTATCCTCCACCATGGATTGCGTAGAAACTTCTACGAAAGAATGTCATCCACAATCGAATTACTTGGGTTGCGGTATCTTAAAACTTCTTAATATCGTTTTCTAAATTGTGAGTTAGTCCTTACGTGGCAATATTAGACAAAAAAGTTATGTGTAGGTAAGTCTACAAATAATTACGAATCGATATGGACTTTTTGCACGATACGTAGAGAGCCAGAATTGAAATATGGGGGTCGCTTATATGGGGGCTATATACAATTGTGAACTTGATATGGACCAATTTTTGTGTGATTGGGGATCGATTTATCTGAGGGCTATATATAACTATAGACCGATATGGACCTAGTTAGGCATGGTTGTTAACGGCCATATACTACCACAATGTACCAAATTTAAACTGACTCGGGTGAAATTTGCTCCTCCAAGAGGCTCCAAAACCAAATCTCGGGATCGGTTTATATGGGGGCTATATATGACTATGGACTGATATGGACCATTTTTGGGATGGTTGTTAAAAATCGTATAAAGAGTGGTTAAATTTTCAAGGGTCGATGTTGATTTTGAATAAAACACAAACTATTTAGTAAATTATGGTAATTTTATTTTTTATGATATATTGGTATTACTCAATTATGTATGGACCAAAATATCGGCCAAATGGGCGCCGCGACCTCGGTGGCACACCTTCATCCAATGGTCCAAATTTTCGATGACGCTGAGGCATAATGGAGGTTCTATGCCGTTAGTGTGCCGAATTATCTCATCCTTTAGCTCTTGAATTGTTGCTGGCTTATCAACGTACACCTTTTCTTTCAAATAACCCCAAAGAAAAAAGTCGAAAGGTGTCAAATCACATGATCTTGGCGGCCAATTGACATCGCCATTACGTGAGATAACATGGCCATTAAATTTGTTGCGCAAAAGAGCCATTGTTTCGTTAGCTGTGTGGCAAGTGGCACCGTCTTGCTAAAACCACATATCGTCCACATCCATATCTTCCAAATCGGGCCATAAAAAGTTCGTTACCATCTCACGATAGCGAACACCATTCACAGTAACTGTCTGACCGGCCTCATTTTGGAAAAAATACGGCCCGATGATGCCGCCAGCCCATAAACCGCACCAAATAGTCACTCTTTGTGAGTGAATTGGTTCTTCGACAATCACTCTTGGATTCTCATTCGCCCAAATGCGGCAATTCTGTTTATTGACGAATCCACTGAGGTGAAAATGTGCCTCATCACTGAAGATGATTTTCTTCGAAAATTGATCATCCACTGTTGCCATTTCTTTGAACCATTGGAACGTTGTTGGATTGTGTGTATCTCTCCATGGTTCAAATTGAGTAAGTCTGAAATAGAGAAATGTCAAATAAAAAAAAACTTGGCGTTTAGGTGTGGTTCACATTCAACACCACATTCAATAACCACCCTTTACTACCACCACGTACCAAATTTCAACCAGATCGGATGAATTTTGCTTCTCCAAAAGGCACCAGAGGTCAAATCTGGGGATCGGTTTATATGGGGGCTATATATAATTATGGACTGATATGAACCAATTCCTGCATGATTGTTGGATACCATATACTAACAGCACGTACCAAATTTCAACTGACTCGGATGAAATTTGCTCCTCCAAGTGGCTCCAAAACCAAATCTCGGGATCGGTTTATATGGGGGTTATTTATGATTATGGACTGATATGGACCACTTTTGGCATGGTTATTAAATATCATGTACTAACATCACGTACCAAATTTCAACCAAATCGGTTAATTTTGCTCTTCCACGAGACTCCGGAGGTCAAATCTGGGGATCGGTTTATATGGGGGCTATATATATGTATGCATGGTTGTTAGAGACCATATACCAACACCATGTACCAAATTTCAGCCGGATCGGATGAAATTAGCTTCTTTTAGAAGCTCGGCAAGCCAAATCGGGGGATCGGTTTATATGGGGGCTATATATAATTATTGACCGATGTGGACCAATTTTTGCATGGTTATTAGAGACCACATACCAACACCATGTACCAAATTTCAGCCGGATCGGATGAAATTTGCTTATCTTAGAGGATCGGCAAGCCAAATTTGGGGGTCTGTTTATATGGGGGCTATACGTAAAGTGGACCGATATGGCCCATTTGCAATATTGTCCAACCTACATCAATAACAACTACTTGTGCCAAGTTTCAAGTCGATAGCTTGTTTCGTTCGGAAGTTAGCGTGATTTCAACAGACGGACGGACGGACATGCTCAGGTCGACTCAGAATTTCACCACGACCCAGAATATATACTTTATGGGGTCTTAGAGTAATATTTCGATGTGTTACAAACGGAATGACAAATTTAATATACCCCCATCCTATGGTGGAGGGGTTCTAGTCGACCCTCCTGACTTTACACATTCTTTATTAAATATGTTATTAAATATGATAATCTATAGAAAGGACGTTGGGTTGCTCTCTGGGCTGCTAGAAGACGAAATTGCTTTGGGACGACATGAAATCGTAAGAATTGACTCGACAAACAAAAATGCTAAAAAATTTCATTGTCATTAAACACGCATTTATTATATATATTTCTTAAATTGATTGTTTGATAATATTTTCAACAGTTTAAGAGCTGTAGTCGAAAAACGGAAAAATTGATGAAAGATGTGGTCCTTTTTTCGACATTTTGGGGTTTTGAGCATGAAGATTAGAGGTACAACTATGCTGAAGACTGAAAAGGATCGGCAACCAATCTAGCAAAATCCAGAAATTACTTTTCTCCTCTCATCGAGTTCTTTCGTCTGGGATAAGTGATTTTTTTGTTTGTGTTATTAATAACTTGCAAGATAGATGTTTGAGGATTATATTCTTCTCGGTTGAAAACCTAGATGACTTAATTGGGAGAGCGCAAACTGGATGGAATTAATCCTAACAGATTAAAATAGATAATGAAGTGGATACTAACTTTATATTTTGCTTATTTCGGCTTGAGGTTATTTTCAATAAAAATTAGTTTTTAAAAATTTAAAATTTATTGTTAAATTTATTTATCCCATATTTTAACTAATATCGTTAGCCCTCGTGTAAGTTCGTTTTATATAAGAGTTAATTGCCAACTCTTTTCTACGGATTCATGCCATCCTCTACAGTCTAACATAACCTAATCCATGTTTCGAAGCATATACATGCACTCAACATTCTCTAAAATATAAAGTTCAGACATCAATTAAAAAGTTTCTTATTTAATATCATGCATTCCATTGATTTGGACTATTCTAACCCTATAGTCCAAGCCAAATTAGATAAACAAAGAGTAGTGGATAAACTACAAGCCATACAAACGAAGTTGAAAGTTTAAGTGGTCCAAAATTGAGTTGAGAGCATTTAGCATTTGGAATAAATATTACAACAATTATTGACAATGCTGTGACACATGCCAATCACTGGCAGACATCCCGTTTCTGCCTCGTCTATTGAAGACCATATTTCGAGTGCATAATAAATAGAGCGACTGGCAATAATAGCTCTTCAATATTTTCATATAGCTGTGATTTATGTGCAATTTTGTTAATCTCGTTTGACGGCATAACAAAAAGAGGACAAAAACAATATGCCATCACTTCAAGTGGTAGCTAAATGTTGCAGATATAATCTTATTTAGTTCAATGGTCAAAATTTAAAGAATGGAAGTTTCAGGTTGATGTGCCGTTCACTTCTGTAGCCTACAAAAGAATTGAATAAACTTTTATTTCTCTAACAAAATTTGGAACGCATTTTAGAACAATGAGTCAAATGGAATGCTAACATCCTACTATCGTCTTACAAACATGTCTTTGTTACAGATATCAGAAAGATATGTGGAAGTCCCAAAGAGATTCACATAATCTCTATAAATCTTTAACTTAATTTCAATAAACAATTTCGCTTCGTATACAGTGCACTCGCGGTAATGTGAACACCGCCTAACGTGAAAACCGCATAACGTGAACACGCTTTTTCTTACACTAACTACTCCGTAACGCTGAAACACTTGAAATTTGGCGTTAAAGGCAGATTCGCCATGCCAGGCACAATTTCTAGTTTGACTTTTTATACACTCCACCATAGGATGGGGGTATATTAACTTTGTCATTCCGTTTGTAACACATCGAAATATTGCTCTAAGACTCCATAAAGTATATATATTCTGGGTCGTGGTGAAATTCTGAGTCGATCTGAGCATGTCCGTCCGTCCGTCTGTTGGAATCACGCTATTTTCGGAACGAAACAAGCTATCGACTTGCAACTTGGCACAAGTTGTTGTTATTGATGTAGGTCGGATGGTATTGCAAATGGGCCATATCGGTCCACTTCTACGTATAGCCCCCATATAAACGGACCCCCAAATTGGGCTTGCCGATTCTCTAAGAGAAGCAAATTTCATCCGATCCGGGTGAAATTTTGTACATGGTGTTAGTATATGGTCTCTAACAACCATGGAAAAATTGGTCCCCATCGGTCCATAATTATATATAGCCCCCATATAAACCGATCCCCCGATTTGGCTTGCGGAGTCTCTAAGAGAAGCAAAATTCATCCGATCTGGTTGAAATTTGGTACGTGGGGGTAGTATATGATATTTAACAACCATGACAAAAGTGGTCCATATTAATCAGTCCATAATCATATATAGCCCCCATATAAACCGATCCCGAGATTTGGTTTTGGAGCCACTTGAAGGAGCAAATTTCATCCGAGTCAGTTGAAATTTGGTACATTGTGCTAGTATATGGCCGTTAAAAACCATGCCTAACTAGGTCCATATCGGTCTATAGTTATATCACACAAAAATTGGTCCATATCAAGTTCATAATTGTATATAGGCCACATATAAGCGACCCCTATATTTCAATTCTGGCTCCCTAACATACGTACCGTGCAAAAGTCCATATCAATTCGTAATTATTTGTAGACTTACCTATACATACTTTTTTGTCAAATATATACCACGTATGGACTAACTAACAATTTAGAAAACGATGTTAAGAAGATGACAGTCTTTCGTAGAAGTTTCTACGCAGTCCATGGTGAAGGGTACATAAGATTCGGCCTGGCCGAACATACGGCCGAATATATTTGTTTTCGTTAATTTTAATTATTAATTTAAATTGCTTTATAATTCCATACCCACTGATATTTTTCCGATCTCTTTTTGATTAATTTTTTCATGAAATTAAATTAAGTTTTTAATATTACTAATAACAAAAATAAAAGACTATCACGCTAGAACGTGTAAACCTCCCGAATATGGGTATGTTTTGTTCTGAAATTCGCTGAAGTTCGCCATCGTGAACGTTTTCGCTAACTTTAGCTATCTTGGTTTGGTTTTAATTAGTTCACGTTACCACGAGTGCAACTGTAAGTGATACTTGACATTCATTAAGTTTAGTAATGCACTCAAAAAAAAGTTTACTTGGATCCAAAGATTTTGACCTTCCCTTAAGGATTTTGGTATTGAATCCGAGCCAAAGTTGCGGTTTCTTTAAAATAAAGAAATTTTTAGCGACATATCTGGCTTTAAATCTAGGACCAATAAAATTAAAATTATAATACAGATCTCATTTATCAAACATTCATTCACTTTTCGCGATTTATTAATAAATTACTCACGTACAAACAAACAAAATGTTTTCTTAATTCCAAAAAACTTTAACCTAAAGATACTAAATAATCAAAATAAGGCTTAGCCTATATGTGAAGCGTTTATATAAAAGTTTCAGTTAATTTAAGGACAATTTCTTTACATCAAAAATGTGTTTCTTTACTTTAAGGAAAATTAGCCTTAGTTCAAAGACATGCGACTTTAGCGGAGGGACGCAAATTTTCAAAATCTGTGTCCTAAATTTAATGAAAATAATTTTTGAAACAAAGATTATAAACTTTATTTTAATTAAAATTTCATTATTTTAAAGAAACGTGTCCTTAATATTTTGTAAATTTCGCATCCTAAAATTTAAGTAGCATAATCTTTAATACCATGTAAATATTTTTTTCAGTGTGGGCAAAATGTTAGCAGCAGTTTGTTCATCAACACACTCTGTGCAAAATTTTACGTGAATCGGTGTTAAAATTCGGCCTCTGTGGTCATATTAGTCTAAATCGGACGAAAGATATATATGAGAGCTATATCTAAATCTGAACACATTAAAATTAAATTTGTCACAATTGCCGACAATATCAATTGTACTCCTTGTACAAAATTGTGATCAAATCAGGGTAAAACTCTGACTTCTGCGACCATATAAGTGCATATCGGGAGAAAGATATATATGGGAGCTATATCTAAATCGATTTGGCTGATATTTTGCATGTTTTTTGAGTCTCGTAAAATATTCGGATATACGGAATTTGAAGTAGATCGGTTGATAAACACGCCAATTATGACTAGATCCGTGATAAATATATAGGGAAGTGTCCAAACTTACAAGTTTAGACTTACATGGTTTATATTATATCTTGTAAATTAATTATTACGTTGGAATAATCAAAGATACAATGAATTACTCTAATTTTACTGTGCGTTATTGTGAATTGTCAATTATTATTGAAATATTTCTTAACAAGTGAAAGAAGAAAACTTAGCCACTTACATTTACCCATTAAAACGGTGAGCATATACAAGAATCCCAAATATACACGAACTTAAAACCAAAAATACCCTCTTTTTTATCCATTCTCTATCCATTGCCCATGATATCTCTTTCCGAGAGATATTATGTCTGGCTCCGTATTCAAATATTGAATTCCTCTTTATTATTGAAGTCCCCTGCACCTCGGAAGCCGACTTCAGCGACCTTCTCCCAATACAGTCCACTCGAACATCGGTAAAGAGGTTTACGTCTCCACAGCTCATCACAGCTCTTGTCCCTATTAGCCGTCTTACTTATCTTAAGGTATATTTAAATCTGGACCGATTTTTCCCAAAATCAATAGCGATTGTCTTTGTCCCGAAAAAAAGACCCTATGCCAACTTTAAGAACGATCACACTTAAACTGTGACCTGTACTTTGCACACAAAAATACATGAACAGACAGACAGACGGACGGACATAGCTAAATCGAATCAGAATTCAATTCTAAGACAATCGGTTTACTAAACGATGGGTCTCTGACATTTTCTTCTTGGCGTCACATACAAATGCACAAACTTATTATATCCCGTACCACAGTTTAGCAGTGATGCAAATTCAGTGCAACGGCTGTTGAAATGGTGGACATCCGTCCTATGACAAGCCCATATTAAATTAATCGCTACTGCGCCAATTTTGCACCTCTGCCGGATCCAAAAAGAACATTTTCGCTACTTTTTTGGCGACGTTTTTTTTTTTTTTGCTGGGAAATTGGTCTTAAACCTCCTGGAAAAGCACATTTCATCCGATCCGGTTAAAATTTGGTTCATGATGTCAGTATATGGTTTATACTAATATTGCAAAAATTGCTACATATCGGTTCATAATTATATAGTCCCAACACCGAAGGAATTTTCTTCGTAAAAAGAACGAAAAATTTCGTTAAAAGTACGAAATTTGTCATTGTTTTACAACCAAAGAAACTTTTCATTATAAGTACGAAATATTTCGTACTTTTTACGAAGAAACATTCTTCTAAAATTTTCGTAGTTTGTATGAAAAAAATTCGTACTTTTTATGAAGAATCTTGGTACTTTTTATGAAAAATTTTCGTACTTTTTATGAAACAATTTCGTTCTTTTTATGAAAATGTTTCGTACTTTTTATGAAAAATTTTCGTAGTTTTTATGAAAAAATGTCGTCCTTTTTATGAAAAACTTTCGTACTTTTTTCATAAATGTTCAAACTTTTAGAAAAAAATTTATAGTCGAAAGTGCATTTGGTTGTAGTTACAAGTGTGAAAAATGACATCACTACTTTACATTTTAAGTTTTTGAATAATTTTTAGTTTTATTGGTTCACTTTTATTCAAAGCGCGCTATCACCCAAATGAGAAGTAGCATAGACTTGCATTAAAAATAGAATAAAGGAATACACTCAAGCACATTATAAAAGACAATTTAATGCTGCGAACGGAAATTTTACAACTTCAATGAAACTTCTTCGTTATTTCAAAGAAAATATTTCGTACTTTTTATGAAGAAATTTTAACGCAGAATGTTTCGTAAAATATTCGTAAAAACTTCTTCACAAAATTCATGAAATTTGAAGGAAGTTTCGTTAAAAGTACGAACTTTTTACGAAGAAAAGTTAATGTAGAATATTTCGTAGAAGTTTCGTATATTCGTAAAATGTTCTTCGTAAAATTTACGAAAAAGAATGAAAATTTCGTTATTTTAATGAAGAATTCACGAAGAATAGTTAATGAAGAATTCTTCGTAAAATTAACGAAGATAATTCTTTCGGTGCATATAAGCCGACCCCCAAATTTCAGTTATGAGCCTCATGGAGGAACAAATTTCATAGGGTCTGACACAGAAATTTATTGGGGAAGTAACAGTGGAAGAAAATTAGTTTGCTTAAATTTGGATAATACCGGAATGACAAAAACACGTGCTGTCGGCGGATGACTTCGGCGCTGACCTTGACCTTCAACATAATAACTAGAGCGAAATCGTAACCGAGAGGAAGAGAAATTGACGGGACTGTGACGTTCGGAACCCAAGTCGGGATAGCGTGACAGAGAGAAAGGGAATGTGCCATGACGTTGACATCGTGATTGCCGTGGCATTGTGACGTGGCCGCGTTCGGAACACTAGTCAAAGCAAAGGTGACTACGAGAAACCCGACACATTTGAATGTGACCGCGTTCGGAACACTAGTTGCGATAACGTGAGGAAGACAACGGGGAAGTGACGTCACCGTGTCCGGAATGACAAAGTTAATATAACCCCTATTCTCTATTGCTGTGGCACTGAATAGTGCCTGCCACAAATTTCTGGTGTAGTGGCGCTCTTAAGCGCCGGCCAATCCCGGGTAGGTAGGGATCTTAAGATTCTCTTTATTCCATTTCATGAAACCAACCCAACCAACTTTACATCAGTTTTACGGTCAATGAATTTTATATTCATGTTTAGTTCAATAAATACTTAGGATAACTAATACTGCAATGGCCGGTGGTTAGAAAATATACTAAAATTACACTGAAACCAAGTAATTTTATGCAAAAAATAAAATGTGGCATAAATTTAACAAAGAACTATGTGTGTGTATGTAAGGATATATGGACAATTTAACTGCAAGCACTCAGATTTTATATTGTTTCAGTGAATTTTTTGTTCCTATCGTAATCAATTCTTACTTTATCGAAAAATGTCCTAAATGAAGATTCTTTATGTGGTTATTGATAGCTATTCCTTTCGTTAAATGTATAACATACATGTATAAATATGTATCCATATATATGTGTGAGTGTATTGCTTGTGTATATTGTTTATTAGCTTTATGCTTCTTCGCAATTTCCATATCCTTTGTAGCTTCTCATTGTGTTGAAAATAAAAAACGTTCATTTATTTGGATTTTGCTCTTAAATTACGATACAAATTCAATAATGAATTTTTGTCTATTTGACAGTCTACTTCGAGTTTGATACCCTACACCACACCATAGTACATTAAAATTTTCTGTTGTGGTTGTTGAAAATTCGTACACGACTAGCCACGTTTTATATGTTGCGACAGAATTATAATTTTTGTAACACATCGAAATATCGATTTCAACTATATAAAGTATAGCGGGATCCGGCCCTCTTCTCTGCGGTTTGCTGATTTTTATACCCTCCACCATAGGATGTGGGCTATATTAACTTTGTCATTCCGTTTGTTACATATCGCAATATTGATCTCAGAACCCATATAGTATATATATTTTGGGTCATGGTGAAATTCTGAGTCGATCTAAGCATGTCCGTCCATCCCTTTCTCCGTCCTCCGCTAACTTCCGAACGAAACAAGCTATCGACTTGAAACTTGGCACAAGTAGTTGTTATTGATGTAGGTCGGATGGTATTGCAAATGGGCTATATCGGTCCACTTTTACGTATAGCCCCCATATAAACGGACCCCCAAATTTGGCTTGCAGACCCTCTAAGAGAAGCAAATTTCATCCGATCCGGCTGAAATTGGGTACATGGTGTTAGTATATAGTCTCTAACAACCATGCAAAAATTGGTCCACATCGGTCCATAATTATATATAGCCATCATATAAACCGATCTCCAGATGTGGCTTGCGGAGCCTCTAAGAGAAGCAAATTTCATTCGATCCGGCTGAATTTTGGTACATGGTGTTAGTATATGGTCTCTAATGACCATGCAAAAATTGGTCCACATCGGTCCATAATTATATATAGCCGCCATATAAACCTATCACCAGATTTGACCTCCGGAGCCTCTTTGAAGACCAAAATTCATCTGATTCAGTTGAAATTCGGTACGTAGTGTTAATATATGGCCTCAAGCACCCATGCAAAAATTGATCGAAATCGGACCATAATTATATATAGGCCCCATATAAACCGATCCCCAGATTTGACCTCCGGGCCTTTTGGAGAAGCAAAATTCATCCGATCTGGTTGAAATTTGGTACGTGGTGGTAGTATATGATATTTAATAAACATGCCAAAAGTGGTTCATATCAGTCCATAATCATATATAGCCCCCATATAAACCGATCCCGAGATTTGGTTTTGGAGCCTCTTCATCAGAGTTAGTTGAAATTTGGTACATTGCTAGTATATGGCCATTAAAAACCATGCCTAACTAGGACCATATCGGTCTATAGTTATGTATAGCCCTCAGATAAATCGATCCCCAATCACACAAAAATTGGTCCATATCAAGTTCAAAATTGTATATAGGCCACATATAAGCGAACCCCATATTTCAATTCTGGCTCTCTAAGACCGTGCAAAACTCCATATCGATTCGTAATTATTTGTAGACTTACCTATACATACCTTTTTTGTCTAATATATACCACGTATTGACTAACTCACAATTTAGAAAACGATGTTAAGATGTTTTAAGATACCACAACCCAAGTCTGAACCGATTTCAACCAAATTTGTCATATTTACCGATACACTCAGTTGTACCCTTTGTGCAAAATTTGAAGCAAAGTAAGGTGAAAATCTGGCCTCTGGGGCCATATAAGTGTATATCGGATGAATGATATATATGGGAGATATATCTAAATCTGAACCGATTTTTCCAAAATCAATAGCGATTGTCTTTTACCCGAAGAAAGACGCTATACCGAGTTAGTAGACGATCGGATTTAAACTGCGAGCTGTACTTTGCATATAAAATTACTTATACAGACAAACGGACATCGCTAAAATCGACTCAGAATTTAATTCTAAGACGATCGGTATACTAAACGATGGGACTAAGACTGCTCCTTCTTGGCGTTACATACAAATGCACAAACTTATTATACCCTGTACAACAGTAGTGGCAAAGGGTATAAATACTTCGAGGGCAGTTCGGAAACTTCTTAGCCTAGCACAAAAAGCGCGGTATAAACAGAAAAAAATTAACCCTTTCACTACCGAAATAAAACTAATGATAAAAACTTTTGTTTTTCTCCTGTTTTTACTTGTACTAACAGCATTTAGAACAAAAATTGTCATTTTGAAAACCTACCTCTATTACTTCAATATGAGCTTGTTCTTGATTCTTGAATTGTGACCAAATAGCCTTACGAAAATAAGCGCTATTTGGCCTATAATATCTTTCAAAGTGTTTAGTTTTTGTATAAATGCCCATTTACTAGAAACATGCAGTACAAAAATTGTCTCAAATTTTCGTATTTATCGTTTATTGTTAAAGAAGTTTATAAAAATGTATTTTAGACGTATGTTAGCCTCTACTTTAAAATAACATCGAGAAATAAATCGAAACTAAGTGGGAAAATAGAATTTAATGCCTTTTTCGAATGTCCTTCTAAGTGGACATCGATAGTGAATGGGTTAAGTGTTTTGGAAACTTCCATCACATGTTAAATTTTGTTTCGATCTGGCAACTCCTTCATATAGAAACAGGTGTTCACAAAAGACGCAATGGAAAAATTAAAAATGCGTGCTGTTATTAAATATTTATGTAAAAAAGGTTTATCGGGACAAGAAATTCATAATGATATGGTGAATGTGTTAGGTGAAAATGCTCCTTCATATGCAACAGTAAAAAATTGGGTTGCTGAATTTAAACGTGGTCGTACAAGCATTGAAGATGAACCACGTAGTGCACGTCCAAAAACAGCAACAAAGTGCATGATATGGTATTAAATGATCGACGAATAAAAGTGCGTGAAATTGCTAATATCATGGGCATCTCAAATGATCGAGTCCATTTAATTTTGCATGAAGAACTACAGATGAAAAAGCTTTCTGCAAGATGGGTGCCGCATCCAGCGCACAAGAGTGTTTTAACAATGGCTAAAATCAACGAATTAAAGTACGAGTTGCTTGACCACCCACCTTATTCTCCTGATTTAGCTCCCAGTGACTTTTACTTGTTCCCAAATCTAAAAAAATTCCTTGCTGGCAAGCGTATTACCTCAAATGAAGATGCAATTACAGTTGTAAACCACTATTTTGAAGACCTTGAGGAAAACTATTTTAATCAAGGGATAGAATTGCTAGAAAAGCGTTGGACTAAGTGTATTGAAGTTTCAGGAGATTATATTGAAAAATAAAAATATTTTTGAAAAACTAACTATTCTCTTTCATTGATAGGCTAAGAAGTTTCCGAACCGCCCTCGTATCACATTAAATCGATTTTTGATTGAGTGTGTCATATAGACGGCATTGTACCAACATTGTTTACGTCTTCCCCATCATTTTATTGGATATATAATTTCATCTTTATTTACTTTTATTTACATCATTTGATTACATTATTCGTTTCATCACCAATGGTATTAGATTTTCTTATGAAAATTGGTATTTATTGAATTGATCATTTCCCATCTAACTGGCTATGTCCTTTTGGATATTAATTTATATCGTTTTTCCATGCTTTCTTATGATTTTCATCTTTTATGCCATTTTATGAATTGATATTGCAGATGAATTGTTATATCTTTATATTTGCTTTATTTGTTTTTTTTTTTTGTTTTTTTTTTTTTTTGGTTACGTTTATTATTTTACTTGAGGTCGTAATAAAATATTTTTATCGTGATGTATTTGCTACAGTGATTCCGATAGCAAGTAATACGTTGACATTTATTACATTATCTGAAACTCTTGATTGAGTAAACTTGGTAATATACAGAATTCTGGCAACACCTTAGGGAGGAGGAATATGTTTTTGTCCTAATTCACTGCAAAAACTATTGACTTATTATGATATAATATGCATTACAAACCCAAAGCTCATTTAATGGAAACTACACGCAGTATCAAGGACAGATTCCTTTAAAACAAGCTAATTTTAATTAACCAGATACACTCATAAAGGTTGATACGGTCAAAATTTGGTCAATATAAACTTGACGTATTTCTTTCAATTTTGCATTTAAAAAACCTGAACACTAGATAGGGTCGCGAAAAAAAGTTCATGCAGTCACCCCCCAGTTTTGTAGCATATTTGAAGACAATTTCAGAACACTAAAACTTTTTTTTTTCCGTGCACCCTACGACCCCCCGAAATACAATTTACTGTGCTGTGTCGTCATTTGAAGTCCGATCGAAAAGAAACGCATATCGTTGTTCATGGTTGATCAGGGGCTATATTTCGTGCATTGGTCAGTTTTGACTCCGACGTCAAATTTGATTTTTAATTTTTTTATTTCGCTTCGTATACCCCTATGATGCCCATTTCTTATAACCATTATAAAGATCTTATCAAAATATGAAACTTTTGCTTTGGAAGTATTTAATTATATTCATAAACAAAAAAGTTACAGAGATTTTAAAAAGTCAATAGGTCACCCTACACCATCAAATAGCTTTTGCTGTGTTGTCATGATATCCGATCGAAACCACATGCACATCGTTATTCACATCTACGAAATTAATTTGAAAGGTATTTAATACACACAAACTGTTTATCTGTAAATTTCTAACCGTATCATTGTATACATACTCGTTGTGTGCACTACGGCATTTTCTGCGTTATGCAAAGTTCTTGTGTTTTTGCTTGAACAACTTGAGAGCCTACTGTTTTAAAATCTAACAATCAATCTAAACAATAAAAGTAAGTGGTAACGGAATTGTGGAAAATTACGAAGATCGTTATGCTGCTTACACATTGGTTAAATTTCTGCCTTTCAACATCTGACTACGCCGTATTTTTTTTGCGTTTTCTTGTCATCTTCACAATGGTGAGCAATGTTGTCACATGAGTAAATACTTTAAACAAGAAAATATTAGATTAGATTTGTATTTGATTTGAGTACATTTCATGTTTTTCCACAATTCCGTTACCACTTACTTTTATTGTTAGATTTTAAAACAGTAGGCTCTCAAGTTGTTCAAGCAAAAACACAAGAACTTTGCATAACGCAGAAAATGCCGTAGTGCACACAACGAGTATGTATACAATGATACGGTTAGAAATTTACAGATAAACAGTTTGTGTGTATTAAATACCTTTCAAATTAATTTCGTAGATGTGAATAACGATGTGCATGTGGTTTCGATCGGATATCATGACAACACAGCAAAAGCTATTTGATGGTGTAGGGTGACCTATTGACTTTTTAAAATCTCTGTAACTTTTTTGTTTATGAATATAATTAAATACTTCCAAAGCAAAAGTTTCATATTTTGATAAGATCTTTATAATGGTTATAAGAAATGGGCATCATAGGGTTATACGAAGCGAAATAAAAAAATTAAAAATCAAATTTGACGTCGGAGTCAAAAATGACCAATGCACGAAATATAGCCCCTGATCAACCATGAACAACGATATGCGTTTCTTTTCGATCGGACTTCAAATGACGACACAGCACAGTAAATTGTATTTCGGGGGGTCGTAGGGTGCACGGAAAAAAAAAGTTTTAGTGTTCTGAAATTGTCTTCAAATATGCTACAAAACTGGGGGGTGACTGCATCAACTTTTTTTTTTGCCTTAGGCCGTGACCCTACCTACTGAACACCCCTCATTTTGAAGGTATGTGTGTAGAATGTTGCTCCTATTTTGATTTTGGAATTCACTCTTCAGTTGTCAAAATGCCGTCCAAGCAAGAAGAGCAGCGTATCAAAATTTTGCTCGCGCATCGCGAAAATCCGAGCTACTCGCACGCAAAGCTGGCAAAATCGCCAAAAGTTGCCAAATCAACCGTTACAAATGTAATTAAAGTGTTTGGGGAAGGTTTGTCGACAGCCAGGAAGTCTGGATCATGGGGAAATCGAAAACCGGAAGCCGGTGAGACGACAAAGAGAGTTGCCGGTAGTTTCAAGCGAAACCCTAACCTCTCTCTCCGAGATGCCGCAAATAAGCTTGGTGTATCGTCTACAACCGTGCATCGAGCCAAAAAACGAGCCGGACTATCGACTTACAAGAAGGTAGTGACTCCAAATCGCGATGATAAACAAAATACGACGGCCAAAGCGCGATCCCGGAGGCTGTACACGACGATGCTGACGAAGTTTGACTGCGTGGTAATGGACGACGAAACCTACGTCAAAGCCGACTACAAGCAGCTTCCGGGACAGGAGTTTTATACGGCAAAAGGAAGGGGAAAGCTAGCAGATATTTTCAAGCACATAAAACTGTCAAAGTTCGCAAAGAAATATCTGGGTTGGCAAGCCATCTGTACCTGTGGCTTGAAAAGCAGCATTTTCATAGCTTCCGGGACTGTCAACCAAGAAATTTACGTGAAAGAGTGTTTGAATAAACGTCTGCTGCCTTTCCTGAAGAAACACGGTTGTTCCGTACTGTTTTGGCCGGATTTGGCATCTTGCCATTACGGTAAAAAGGCCATGGAGTGGTACGCCGCCAACAACGTGCAGGTGGTTCCCAAGGACAAGAACCCTCCCAACACGCCAGAGCTCCGCCCAATTGAAAAATACTGGGCTATTGTCAAGCGGAACCTAAAGAAGACCAAAAAAACTGCTAAGGACGAGCAGCAGTTCAAGGCAAACTGACTTTCTGCGGCAAAGAAGGTGGACAAGGTGGCTGTACAAAATCTGATGGCAGGTGTCAAGCGTGAGGCCCGGCAATTCGGATTTGGAAAAGCGAAAGCCTAACTGAATATTTTTCCTGAATTTTATACTAATTAAACTTGAAAAAGAAATTTAATTTGGTTTTTTAAATAAACGATTTCACCGATTTACACGCGTTTTCCCTTGACCAAATTTTGACCGTACACCCTATAGAAAAAATTAAGCACGGCGTGCTCATTTCAAAACGATTCGTTCAAGAAAGTGAATAAACACACACGTGGGGTCAAACTTTGAACAGGCGGTGTCAATCTGACAACGATAAAATGACACCATGCGTTGTCAAAATAACAACCAGCGTTCATGATCTGAAAACGTTATGGTTACAACTTTATAAACAAAATTAAAAAAAAATTTCCGCTAGCGTGACTCGAACCTGTGTTTTCTGCACCATTCGCGTTAACAGTCGCCTTAGCACATTGCACCATTGGCGGAGTTGCCATAATAACGTCTAACGATTATTATAAGACTTTTCATTTCCAAAGAAAACCGAATGCCGGTCATGAAATCGTGAACGTCCATGGATGAAATTGTTAACATTCCGTTTTGATTTTTTGTGAAAGTTTCCGTTTCATTTTGTCGCCGTCCGTTCACGACTATGGAACGTACTTTTTTCTATTAGTGTATACGACAGTCGTTATGGCCGGGCCGAATCTTAAATACCCACCGCCATAAATCAAATACAATATTTCCTTTGAAAACCTCTCGTCGTATCGGGTTACTTGAAAATATATAGAATTTTAGGTGATTTGATGACAGATACTCTTCCAAGCTCATCGATTCAAATGGTAAGCTTCCCGAAGCGAAATTTATAGTTTCTATTTATGAAGACTACATAAGATTCATGTTTTAAAGGACAATATTTGTTTGAGTTTTAGAAGAATCTTAAACATAGTGTTTAACGTGAAAACGATCCGATGGAACAAATTCCATATGATTTCAAATCTAAATTCTGTCGATTTTTACCCCCATTACTCGAGTGAATTTCCAAATCCGATAAAAATTGCAGAGAAATTAAATTGGAAGAGAGACTGATATAAACCAAATCCACAATCGAATTACTTGGGTTGTAGTATCTTAAAACTTCTTAACATCGTTATCTAAATTGTGAGTTAGTCCATACGTGGTATATATTAGACAAAAAAGTTATGTATAGTTAAGTCTACAAATAATTAGGAATCGATATGGACTTTTTGCACGGTACGTAGAGAGCCAGAATTAAAATATGGGGGTCGCTTATATGGGGGCTATATACAATTATGAACTTGATATGGACCAATTTTTGTGTGATTGGGGATCGATTTATCTGAGGGCCATATATAACTATAGACCGATATGGACCTAGTTAGGCATGGTTATTAACGACCATATACTAGCACAATGTACACAATTTCAACTCACTCAGATGAAATTTGCTCCTCCAAGAGGCTCCAAAACCAAATCTCGGGATCGGTTTATATGAGGCTATGTATGATTATGGACTGATATGGACCACTTTTGGCATTTATGTTAAATATCATATACTTCCACCACGTACCAAATTTCAAGCAGATCGGATGAATTTTGCTTCTCCAAAAAGGCACCGGAGGTCAAATCTGGGGATCGGTTTATATGGGAGCTATATATACACTCATAGAAAAAAGTCTGCTAAAAACAGCAGTCGATGTCTGCTGTTATATTTTTGTACTTCAGGGCCTAATGAACAACAATTTATAAAATTATTAGGTTATAAAATTTTCCCCAAAGCATATTTAAGAACCAAAAGTAGTTTTTGGTATATTTTTGCTTTGTAATATACTTACAAGCTCCTAAATACGATCAGCAAACATTTTGTTTGCTGTTATGCCTCAATTCGATAAATATTCAGATTTTTGGTCAAATACTATAGATATTCATAAAATATTGTTTTAATTATGTTAGGATAGCTCCTAAGTTGACATTTTAATTTGTTGTAGCCAAAATAAAACATGTTTTAGTGTAATCGAGCTTAAAAAATAGCAGGAAATATTTGCTATTTCAGCAAACAGTGATAGCTGTCCCTTTTTCAGCAGACTTTCTGCTGTTTTAGCAGACTTTTTTGCTGTCCCTACTAACAAATTTCTTTGGGTGTAATTATGGACTGATAGGAACCAATTTCTGCATGGTTGTTGGATACCATATACTAACATCACGTACCAAATTTCAACCGAATGGGAAGAATTTTGCTCTTCCAAGGGGCTCTGGAGGTCAAATCAGGGGATCGGTTTATATGGGGTCTGTATATAATTATGGACCGATATGGACCAATTCTGGCATGCTTGTTAGAAACCATATACTGACACCACGTTCCAAATTTCAACCAGATCGGATGAATTTTGCTTCTCCAAAAGGCACCGGAGGTCAAATCTGGGGATCGGTTTATATGGGGGCTATATATAATTATGGACCGATATCGACCAATTTTTGCATGGGAGTTTGAGGCCATATATTAACACCACGTACCAAATTTCAACTGAATCAGATGAATTTTGGTCTTCCAAGAGGCTCCGGAGGTCAAATCTGGTGATCGGTTTATATGAGGCTATATATAATTATGGACCGATGTGGACCAATTTTTGCATGGTTGTTAGAGACCATATACTAACACCATGTACCAAATTTCAGCCGGATCGGATGAAATTTGCTTCTCTTTGAGGATCCTCAAACCAAATCTGGGGATCGGTTGATATGGGGGTGTATATAATTATGGACCGATATGGACCAATTTTGGCACGGTTGATAGATACCATAAACACGCATCATATACCAAATTTCAGCCGGATCGGATGAAATTTGCTTGTCTTATAGGCTGCGCAAGTCAAATTTGGGGTACGTTTATATGGGGGCTATACGTAAAAGTGGACCGATATGGCCCATTTGCAATACCATTCGACCTACATCAATAACAACTACTTGTGCCAAGTTTCAAGTCGATAGCTTGTTTCGTTCGGAAGTTAGCGTGATTTCAACAGACGGACGGACGGACGGACATGCTCAGATCGACTCAGAATTTCACCACGACCCAGAATATATATACTTTATGGGGTCTTAGAGCAATATTTCGATGTGTTACAAACGGAATGACAAAGTTAATATACCCCCCATCCTATGGTGGAGGGTATAAAAATATGGGAAACATTAAATCTGAAGCAATTTTAAGGAGACTTCGGAAAAGTTTATTTATGATTTATCGCTCGATATATATGTATTACAAGTTTAGGAAAATTAGAGTCATTTTTACAACTTTTCGACTAAGCAGTGGCGATTTAACAAGGAAAATGTTGGTAATTTGACCATTTTTGTCGAAATCAGAAAAACATATATATGGGAGCTATATCTAAATCTGAACCGATTTCAATCAAAATTTGGCACACATGGTATATTACCAATTGTACTCCTAGTGCAAAATTTCAACCAAATTGGGCCAAAACTCTGGCTTCTGGGGCCATATAAGTCCATACCGGGCGAAAATATGTATGGAAGCTATATCTAAATCTGAACCGATTTCAATCAAATTTGGCATACAAGACTATACTACCAATTGTACTCCTTGTGCAAAATTTCAAGCTAATCAGGATAAAACTCTGGCTTCTGGGTCCATATAAGTGCATATCGTTCGAAAGATATATATGGGAGCTATATCTAAATCTGAATCGATTTCAACCAAATTTGGTACACATAGCTACAATGCTAACAATCGGGCGAAAGATATATATGGGAGCTATATCTAAATCTGAACCGATTTCAATCAAATTTTCCACAATTGCCCAGCAAAAAATTTGGAAGTTCTTCCAAAGGCACAGCTTTAGAAGCACTTCCAGAAGATGCACTCCCAATGATGTTCTTTATTTTAACAACCCAGGAAGTTCTTTTAATTCAGTTTTTTATAACTTGGGTTTTTCATATTTTTAATGGGTAATTTTAACTTTTTTTGTTTCAAATAGGTTAAAAACAGAGTAAGAATTCATAAAATGGTACAAATCATTTAAATGTTGTCGAAAAAAATGCTAAATCCAATCTGAAAAAATTTTGAATTTTTGAAAATATTTGAGGTCAAACGTTTCCGACAAGCGTTAGAATCCATTAAAAATTATAAAAAATTATAAAAATTATTTATTTGACAAAATATAACAGAATTTTTTTATTTACATCCAAAACATTGAATTCAGATCACACCAAAAGAAGTGATGCAAATTCAGTGAAACGGCTGTTGAAAGGGAGGACTTCCGTCCTATGACAAGCCCATGTTAAATTCATCACTTCTGCGTCAATTTTGCACCACTTCCGGATCCAAGAAGAACATTTTCATTACTTTTTTGGCGACGATTTTTTTGCTGGGTGACTATACGACTAAGTGTTATGTTTGTACAAAATTTCAAGCAAATCGGTATAAAACTCTTGCTGCTGGGTCCATATTAGTGCATATCGGGCGAAAAATATATATGGGAGCTATATCTAAATCTGAACCGATTTCTTCCAAAATCAATAGGGTTCTATTCTGACCCAAATTAGGAACATGTGCCAAATTTGAAGGCGATTGGACTTAAATTGCGACCTAGACTTTGATCACAAAAATGTGTTCAGAGACGGACGGACGGACATGGTTATATCGACTCAGGGACCCACCCTGAGCATTATTGCCAAAGACACCATGTGTCTATTTCGTCTCCTTCTGGGTGTTACAAACGTATGCACTAACTTATAAAACCCTGTTCCACAGTGTGGCGCAGGGTATAAAAAAAAAAAAAAAAAAAAAAAAAACAAATAAATAAAGTTAATTTTGTGTTTTCTTTTCTCAAGTGGATTCCTCTTTTCGACGACGAAAAACGTTTTTTCATAAAGATCAAAACATTTTATGTTGTGACCATGTTCTTTTAACTGGAAAAAACATTTTTGACGAATACCATAACATTTTAGATCGTGATCATTGTCTTTTAATGGAAACAAAATTCTTTTTATCAATATAATAACCTTTTAGATGAAGATAATTTTATTTTTCTTAGAACCATGTTCACTGAGCCAACATGGATGCTGGTGAAAATGTTATGGTGTGCACGTGACACGAAATCGTCGTGACTCACGAAAACTTTCGTGACTCACTTGAGTCGCTGATGGGAACGGCGTGAGTGTGCGTGAGCGTAATTAACAAAATAAATGTCGTGCGTGAGCGTGAGTACCGAAAATAGTTTCTTCTTGAGTGTGTGTGAGTAACGAATTTCGAAAAAATACGCTCACGAAAATAATTCCGCCCATTCAACGCTTACGAGTTGAATTTATTTACAATTTTAGTGACACCTGAAATGGTAAAAGTTAAATAATGCTGTCGATTGTAATCATGCTCATGTTTTCGAACGTGTCCCTAATGTAAATTATTCATACAATTATTCGTGAGTCACGACATTTTTCGTGAGGTACGGTACTTTTCGTGAGTCACGACATTTTCGTGCGTGAGTGTGCGTGAGTACAAATTTTTCTTTTCGTGAGTGTGCGTGAGTCCTACTAAACAATTTCGTGCGTGAGTCAGATTTTTCCGTCGTGAGTGTGCGTGAATAAAATATTACTCAGGTGCACACCTCTTGTCTATACGTAACCTATAAAAATACTTTTTTCTCTGCAAAAAAGTAAAAAAAAATTAATGGTCAGGTACATGATTTTCCCGACCATGTAATGGTCTCAAATTCTATCATTTAAATAAAAGAACATGTTTGCTGCATTTGAGAACCATTTAAATGCTTATTGCCAACATATGTTTTTCTCCGCTCGAAAATTATTTTTACAATGACAAAATACATGATTTTCCCGACAATTACATGCTCTAGATAAACATTAAGTGGACGCGGCAACCATGTCTGTCCAAACATGTTTTTTCTGTGCGTGTATAACACAGTTTGCATTTTTTTTTCTGTGTGGGCATGTCATAGACCGAATGTCCACCATTTCATAAGCCATTACACTGAATATGCACCATTTCTTAATGTGTGATCCGAATTCAGCGTTTTGGATGTGAATTAAAATAAAACATTTCCAGATTTAGATATAGATCATATATATCTTTCACCCGATATGCACTTAAATGGACCCAGAAGCCAGAGTTTCTGCTTAACTTGCTTAAAATTTTGCAGAAAGAATTCAGATGAGGATATCGTCAAGTATGATAAATGAAAATGGTTCAGATTTAGATATAACTCACATATGTATTTTACGCCTGATATAGATTCATATGATCACCGGAGGCCAAAGTTTCATTCCGAATTAGTTGAAATTTTGAACTGAGAGCTACCATTTTAGTAATATGTATCAAATTTGGTTTTTTGGTTCCAAAGATTTTGTCTTTACTTTAAAAATTTTGGTATTGATTCCGAGCCAAAGAAGCGGAGAATACAAGTAAGGATACTTTTAAGACACAATTCTCTTTTAAATCTGGCTTTTGTGTACTTGCTTCTAGGAAGTAAATTTTAATTTTTCGCTTTTTCAGCTTTTTTCTTAATATGCTATCAAAGTCCTTTAAAAACGAGTTAACGACAACTTTATTTTCCAAATTAAGACTCGACGTCCAGTAGAAATTATGCTAGGTTAGGTTAGGTTAGGTGGCAGCCCGATGTATCAGGCTCACTTAGACTATTCAGTCAATTGTGATACCACATTGGTGAACTTTTCTCTTATCACTGAGTGCTGGCCGATTTCATGTTAAGCTCAATGACAAGGGACCTCCTTTTTATAGCCGAGTCCGAACGGCGTTCCACATTGCAGTGAAACCACTTAGAGAAGTTTTGAAACCCTCAGAAATGTCACCAGCATTACTGAGGTGGGATAATCCACCGCTGAAAAACTTTTTGGTGTTCGGTCGAAGCAGGAATCGAACCCACGACCTTGTGTATGCAAGGCGGGCATGCTAACCATTGCACCACGGTGGCTCCCAGAAATTATGCTATGTTTTAAGTAAAAAACGTCTTTAAAATAAAGAGATGAAAAACATGTCCTATATTTGAACGATTTTTTGCTTTGTAGTCAAGTAGCAAAAAGACGACAAATTTAAAGACAATTTCATTAAATTTAAGGAATTTTTCTGAATTATTAAAGTCAAGTTGATCTTGTCCCAAACATTTTTATACCCACCACCATAGGATGGGGGGTATATTAACTTTGTCATTCCATTTGTAACACATCGAAATATTGCTCTAAGACCCCATAAAGTATATATATTCTGGGTCGTGGTGAAATTCTGAGTCGATCTGAGCATGTCCGTCCGTCCGTCCGTCTGTTGAAATCACGCTACCTTCCGAACGAAACAAGCTATCGACTTGAAACTTGGCACAAGTAGTTGTTATTGATGTAGGTCGGATGGTATTGCAAATGGGCCATATCGGTCCACTTTTACGTATAGCCCCCATATAAACGGACCCCAAAATTTGGCTTGCGAGGCCTCTAAGAGAAGAAAATTTCATCCGATCTGGCTGAAATTTGGTACATGGTGTTAGTACATGGTCTCTAACAACCATGCAAATATTGGTCCACATCGGTTCATAATTATATATAGCCCCCATATAAACCGATCACCAGATTTGACCTCCGGAACCTCTTGGAAGACCAAAATTCATCTGATTCAGTTGAAATTAGGTACGTGGTGTTAATATATGGCCTCAAACTCCCATGCAAAAATTGGCCGATATCGGTCCATAATTATATATAGGTCCCATATAAACCGATCCCCAGATTTGACCTCCAGAGAAGAGCAAAATTCTTCCCATTCGGTTGGAATTTGGTACGTGATGTTAGTATATGGTATCCAACAACCATGCAGGAATTGGTTCTTATCAGTCCATAATTATATATAGCTCCCATAGGAACCTCTTGGAGGAGCAAATTTCATCCGAGTGAGTTGAAATTTGGTACATTGTGCTAGTATATGGTCGTTAACAACCATGCCTAACTAGGTCTATATCGGTCTATAGTTATATATGGCCCTCAGATAAATCGATCCCCAATCACACAAAAATTGGTCCATATCAAGTTCATAATTGTATATAGCCACCATATAAGCGATCCCCATATTTCAATTCTGGCTCTCTACGTACAAAAAGTCCATATCGATTCGTAATTATTTGTAGACTTAACTATACATAACTTTTTTTGTCTAATATATACCATGTATGGACTAAATCACAATTTAGAAAACGATGTTAAGAAGTTTTAAGATACCACAACCCAAGTAATTCGATTGTGGATGATAGTCTTTCGTAGAAGTTTCTACGCAATCCATGGTGGTGGGTACATAAGATTCGGCGTGGCCGAACTTGCGGCCGTATATACTTGTTTCTTTTATATTATTATACCCATTTTTAAGTGAAATCACTTAATTATAAGAACAATACGACTTCATTGAAAAGTTTATCGGCTTTTGGACAAGGAAAAAAACTTTATATTAGAGAAATGCGTCTTGTATGCACCCAGAGAAGGAATATGATCACCTCAAACATGTTTTAAGAGCAAAATGTTATTTTTGGGTGGTAACATGGTTTTCGCAACCATGTTATTTTCTCGGAAATCATGTATCTGATTTCGGCAAGCAGGTTATATTTGACGAGAAAATACAATTTTAGTGACAAACATGTTCTTGAAATATGTTTGAGGTGATCATATTCCTTCTCTGCACCCTCACAAAAAATTGCTTCTGTAACATATACTCCCAAACATATTTTGCTTCAAGCATATACATTTTTGGGTATTGCCCAAACATTTATATGTTTGATCTCTACCAATATATAATATGTTTGAAAGCATATTGGTCTAAACAATATATGTTTGGGTAGTCTAAGTTCCAAACATTTTGTATTTTTGCATCCAAATTCAATAATGTTGTCTTCCAAAAAACAATATGTTATTATGTGACCATATAATATGTTTGGAAGCATTTTGCACCCAAAAATATTATATGCTTAAAATTCTCCCAAACAATATTGTGCTCAAAATTTTATTTATTTATTTATATATTTACAATCATAATGAATTATGAAAATAAACAGGTAATATAGGTGTTAACAACATAGGTTTTCGACCTGAATGCTCAAAATTTTGTTTCTGCCCAATTGTATATTCCACGACATCTTTCTCACTTCCACGAGATTTTTTAGTTCTTAGCACCTTTTTCTGTAATAAAAACATTGTAGAAAAAATTATTAAATTTTATGATTTTTTTTTATTTTTTTTTATTCGAACAGCGGACCACACAGTTTGTAAGGATCAAAGAAGTAGCTGATCAATTGCCCAAGGAAAAATAAAATGTTAATTTTGTAATAACAAGCAACAACCACCAACTTAATTCAATATCGCTCCCTGTTAAATAGCGCTCCAAGCTACTAAACACATATATGTTCATAGGCTATTTCTAAATTAATATATGTTTGCATTCAAGCATATTATATTTACAAACATTTTATGTCCCAAACATAATATGTTCTAACATATTAACATATATGTCCCAAACATGTTATGCTAGTTTATGAACATTATATGCTTGCACTCAAAAATATTGTGTTTAAAAATTTGTGTTCCAAACATATAATGTTTATAGCCAAACATATGAAAAACAGTCATTTTCAACCGTGTGGGTGTGCTAAGCAAAATTTGCATTCGTATTTTAAAGACATGAAATCTTTGACCTCACGACAATATTTTTTTCAGTGTAGTATTCAGATGTAGCTCGCATATATATGCACGCCTCTTTTAGGGATATATGGTAGAATATTTCATATTTTATACCCATTTTTAATGGGTTTTAATGTTAAGTCCCAGGGCGATATCCTATTTAAGTTTTACTTGTAGAGAATTTTTTGGAGAAATAATATTTACACTTTTATGAAGTTACCAATAAATTTGATGGAAGGGTCTACACGGTGGTGAAGGGTATAATATAGTCGGCCCCGCACACCTATTTGTGGACCTAAAAAATCAGATTTTCAGGCCAATCGTATCAAATTTCCAGTATTCAGACATACTAATATTTTGGCCACATACCATGGACATTCTTCCAACACGACTCACCACCATCACCTCTGCACGCGCCAACCAAGACCGACTAAAAAAAATAGGTTCCTCCCTTCATTTCTACCGCACAATGGTCAACAAAATCAATCTCCGGATTTCAAACCGTTGGATTTTTGTGGGTCATTTTGGAGAGTAAGGTTGGCACTATAAAATACCAAAGTGTCGCCGAGAATTGGCCAAATACTGCCGAGACAATTTTGAACAGCGTGTGATGACTTTGTTGGAGGCCATAATTCGTGTCAAAGGTAGCCAATTAAACAAATCTAATCTGGCTCTATAGTTTAATGTTAGTTCAGACATTTGTATTTGTTTATAACATATAATAATAAACCTTAAATGCTTATGTCTAGTTTTCAGTAGGAGAGGTTTAGAGTATGATAAAATCGCCCCCCGCAACTTTTTACTTTACTCACTTGTTGACTCCCTACTCCATCTTCTTCTCATCGATCATGTATTCTGCATTCAAATAAAATGAAACAAACAACTTTTTATATATATTTTGTTTTCAATTTTTATTCAGATTTCATTTATGACGATCATCAGTGTATTTACATTTACATTGATTTATGTTTTCCATAAAGTTAAGTTTAATTGTAAATTATGGCTCACACAAAAAATTAAATTTACTGGACTGCTTTGGCATATTTTTTTGTATTTATTTTTTATTGTTTATTTATTCATGCAAAGTTTTTTTACTTTGGTAAAAAAAATTGATTTCGAATCTGGAAATTAAAACATATTCTACAGGATGGAGCAATTAAAAACAAGCGACGGAATTTTAAAAATTATTTGCATAACATTGATTTTGAAATTGTTTTAACATTGACCAACAAAAACAAAGCGTAGCCAAAATAGCTAAGGAAATTTTCGTTTTTACAGGGCTTGCTTGGATGTTAAAATTGTGAAGCATTTGCTGCATTTCTTTCGGAGTAATTATTCAGTCGTGATGCTATCATTGTTTCAAATTCCATTAAAAAAAAATAGAAATATTTTCTTCATACCTGAACCTTTAGATGCTTTGTAGCCAACTTAACCCTCTAATGCCCAAGCCCGCCTTTAGGCGGTCTTCATTTAATAAGGAAGGTTTTAGTAAAACGCACCTTAAATGAACAAAAATGGGTAAAATAAAAAGAAAACTTACTTAAAACTGTTCAAGAGGCTTTGCACCATATATTGAATTTTTCTTGTTTAGTTTTCTTGCTATCGTGCCGTTAACATTGAACATTTAAAAAATTTGGGGCATTAGAGTGTTAATTGATACGTTTGAGCTGTGTAATGTGTGATAAACGACCATAGTGTCTCGAAAGGCGTTCCATAGTGATGAGTATCCAAATTCCGAATCGGCAGATCTTTTGTTCACATATACTTGTACGGTTGGCCTTTTTGATTGTTTGAAAAAACAAAAAAATTTAAAGTCGAAGTAATCTTATATATCGGAAATTCGTGTCATCGTCATTCATTCCTCTGATTTAACCCTGAAAATTCATCTTTAGTTTTTGTACACTAATGTCATCCTAAGTAATTTTGGTTACGGCCTATTTCAAGGAGCTTTAAATTGCATTGTGAGCAAAAATGAAAACCAACATTTAGTTTAGTATTTTTTTTATTCAGTTAATTTTTAATAAACATTAAAGAAAAAAATCATAAAAAGGTTGTTTAAATTATGGAGTTTTCTTATAAAATTCTATAAAATGTGCGCACATTATTTGCATTTTCCTGTAATACACCCAAAGAAAAAGTACTTTTCCGCGGAAAGAAATTTTAGACAATTGAAATTTCCCTTTCCTATTGAGTATTTTCTTTTAGGACAAATAAACCCCAATTTACTATAAGCCATTCAACAATTATCTCTAATCTTTGTTTATTTGCTGTTAAGGAATAATTTTTTGGCGTCAAAAGAAAACTTTCTCGTCTAAAATTTCGTTCCTCAGAAAAGAAAACTTTCAGTGTATGATGCGGGTTGCTTCTTTAAATGAAGACATTTTTTACGGACCTATCTTGCCGTAAATCTAGGGTAAATAAAATTAAAAAACACTCAAAAAAGTGAACCTTCTATTTCACTGAAGCCAATTTAATTTTATTTTAGTTCATGGAATTTATATGTTTGGAGAAAATTTCCTTTACTTTAATAATTGTTTGCCTATGTTAGTTAAATGAACCAAAAACAAGTATATACGGCCGTAAGTTCGGCCAGGCCGAATCTTATGTACCCTCCACCATGGATTGCGTAGGAACTTCTACTAAAGGCTGTCATCCACAATCGAATTACTTGGGTTGCGATAACACTTGCCGATGGCAAGGTATCGTAAAACTTTTTAACACTGTCTTCTAAATGGTAAGTTAGTCCATAAGGGGTATATATTAAACAAAAAAAGGCCGATTAAATACGTATATAATTCAGTTTGACAAAATTTTCTATAGAAATAAAATTTTGACAAAATTTTCTATAGAAATAAAAACTTGACAAAATTTTCTATAGAAATACAATGTTGACAAAATTTTCTATGGAAGTAAAATGTTGACAAAATTTTCTATAGCAATAAAATTTTGACAAAATTTTCTATAGAAATAAAATGTTGACAAAATTTTCTATAGAAATAAAATGTTGACAAAATGTTCTATAGAAATAAAATGTTGACAAAATTGTCTATAGAACTAAAATGTTGACAAAATTTTCTACAGAAATAAATTTTTTACAAAATTTTCTGTAGAAATAAAATTTTGACAAAATTTTCTATGGAAATAAAATGTTGACAAACATTGCTATAGAAATAAACTTTTTACAAAACTTTCTATAGAAATGAAATTTTGACAAAACTTTCTATAGTAATAAAATTTGACAATTTGTACATGGCTGTTAGAGGCCATATACTAACGAAATGTACCAAATTTCAACCGCATCGGATGACTTTTGCTCCTCCAAGAGGCTCCGGAGGTCAAATCTGGGGATCGGTTTATATGGGAGCTATATATAATTATGGACCGATATGGACCAATTTTTGCATGGTTGTTAGAGACCATATACTAACACCACGTACTAAATTTCAATTGGATCGGATGAATTTTGCTCATCCAAGAGGCTCCAGAGTTCAAATCTGGGGATCGGTTTATATGGGAGCTATATATAATTATGGACCGATATGGACCAATTTTTGCATGCTTGTTAGAGACCGTATACTAACATCAGGTACCCAATTTCAAACGGATCGGATGAATTTTGCCCCTCCAAGAGGCTCCGGAGGTCAAATCTGGGCATCGGTTTATATGGGAGCTATATATAATTATGGACCGATATGGACCAGTTTTTGCATGATTGTTAGAGACCATATACTAATACCACGTACCAAATTTCAATCGGGTAGGATGAAGTTTGCTCCTCCAAGAGGCTCCGGAGGTCAAATCTGGGGATCGGTTTATATGGGAGCTATATATATTTATGGACCGATATGGATCAATTTTTGCATGGTTGTTAGAGACCGTATACTAACATCAGGTACCAAATTTCAACCGGATCGGATGAATTTTGCCCCTCCAAGAGGCTCCGGAGGTCAAATCTGGGGATCGGTTTATATGGGGGCTATATATAATTATGGACCGATATGGACCAATTTTTGCATGGTTGTTAGAGACCATATACTAACACCACGTACTAAATTTCAATTGGATCGGATGAATTTTGCTCATCCAAGAGGCTCCAGAGTTCAAATCTGGGGATCGGTTTATATGGGAGCTATATATAATTATGGACCGATATGGAGCAATTTTTGCATGCTTGTTAGAGACCGTATACTAACATCAGGTATCCAATTTCAAACGGATCGGATGAATTTTGCCCCTCCAAGAGGCTCCGGAGGTCAAATCTGGGGATCGGTTTATATGGGAGCTATATATAATTATGGACCGATATGGACCAGTTTTTGCATGATTATTAGAGACCATATACTAATACCACGTACCAAATTTCAATCGGGTAGGATGAAGTTTGCTCCTCCAAGAGGCTCCGGAGGTCAAATCTGGGGATCGGTTTATATGGGAGCTATATATATTTATGGACCGATATGGATCAATTTTTGCATGGTTGTTAGAGACCGTATACTAACATCAGGTACCAAATTTCAACCGGATCGGATGAATTTTGCCCCTCCAAGAGGCTCCGGAGGTCAAATCTGGGGATCGGTTTATATGGGGGCTATATATAATTATGGACCGATATGGACCAATTTTTGAATGGTTGTTAGAGACCGTATACTTAGACCACGTACCAAATTTCAACCGGATCGGATGAATTTTGCTGCTCCGGAAGGCTCCGCAATCCAAATTTGGGGATCGGTTTATATGGGGGCTATACGTAAACGTGGGCCGATATGGCCCATTTTCAATACCGTCCGACCTACATCAATAACAACTACTTGTGCCAAGTTTCAAGTCGATAGCTAGTTTCGTTCGGAAGTTAGCGTGATTTCCACAGACGGACGGACAGCCGGACAGACGGACAGACGGACAGACGGACAGACGGACGGACGGACGGACATGCTTAGATCGACTCAGAATTTCACCACGACCCAGAATATATATACTTTATGGGGTCTTAGAGCAATATTTCGATGTGTTACAAACGGAATGACAAAGTTAATATACCCCCATCCTATGGTGGAGGGTATAAAAAACAAAAACACGGGAAAAAAATTATACACAAATGAAACATAAAGTTTTACTTAATTCGTACTTCTCATAAAAAAGTTCATTATTTCTTTAAATTTGCAAAGTTTACTACAAATGCGCCCGTCTTGAACTTCGTATTTCACACACAAAAAAAAAATTTCTGATTCAATCACCAAATTAATTGATCCAATTAATTTTTTAATTGAAATGTCTTCAATCACGAAAATGATAGTATCAATCACAGTTTTAATTGGGCATAGAAAAAATTCTTGATTAAAAAATTAATTGATTTTTTCAGCAAATTTCAATTAATTTTTTAATTGATTCAATTAAAAATTTAATTGATGTTGATTGCAAAACTCAATTAATTTATTAATTAAAAAAGGTAACTATTTTTAATTACTTTCTGAATTGGCTTAGAGTTTTTACTTGGATTAACAAATGATTGTTTGAAATACATCTTTAATTAAAAATTAAAAAAGAAATCAGCGCATTTTTTAACTGAATTAGTCTTCCGAATTTGATTAAAAAGTTAATTGTATCAATTAATTTTTTAATTAAAAATTTTAAAATTTTCAATCATTGACTTAATTATCTTAATGTTTCTATCATGATTAAAAAGTTAGTTGTATCAATTAATTTATTAATTGAAAAAAATTTTCAACTTCAATTAACTTTTTAATTGGAAATATTTTGGTGATATTTTTTTCTGTGCACTAAAGACATTCTTGCAATTTTGAACTCCAATTTTTACCAAAAAACTACAACATTTTCTTTAACAAGTGAAAACAATTAATTATGTCTAAAAAAATTTTGTTGAATTTGTCGAAAAATATTTAATATTTTTGTGATATCGGCGTGATATCAGCGTTTTCAATGCTGTTTAGTTAATTTTTTCTAAAAATAATTTAAATTTTTTAAAATTAACAAACCTTTTCGCCCTCTTTGGTTCACTGTTTTTTTTTTTCAGTATAAGATAATTTTCACTCTCTCCATATATTAATAAAGCACGTATAAATAAATGCCAGTTTAATAATTCAAATTATAACAGATACTCTAAAGTAACAAATGTGTTCTAATTTGCAAGGAAAAACTTTAAACCAAATATGTCAAAATCCTCAAAATAAATCATAGCCTACACTCAAAAAAAAAAGATTTTGACCTTCCTTTAAGGATTTTGGTATTGATTCCGAGCCAAAGATGCGGCTTCTTTAAAATAAAGACATTTTTTGGGGACCTCCCTGGCTTTAAATCTAGGATCGATAAAATTAAAATTGGATACAGATCTCATTCATCGACTTTTTATTCTCGGTTTGCGATATATTAATAAAGGTATTCATGTACAAACAAATACCAGTTTCAAAATCCAAATTATGCCAAGTACTTCAAAGTACAAACTGTTTTCTTAATGCTAAAAAAAACTTTAAACCAAAGATGCAAATCCTTAAAATAAGTCTTAAATTTAAAAATTTAATATGTCAGTTGGGTTAAAGACGATTTCTTTAAACTAAAAATGTTTTTCTTGTTCCTTAAAATAGAACATTTGCCTTACATCAAAGATCTACAACTTCAACAGAGGGAAGCAAAATTTCAAGATTTGTGTCCTAAATTTAATAAAAACAAGTGAGGAAAGTCTAAAGTCGGGCGGAGCCGACTATATTATACCCTGCACCACTTTGTAGATCTACATTTTCGATACCATATCTCATCCGTTAAATGTGTTGGGGGCTATATATAAGGGTTTGTCCCAAATACATACATTTAAATAACACTCGATTTGGACAGAATTTGATAGACTTTTACAAAATCTATAGACTCAAAATTTAAGATGGCTAATGCACTAGGGTGGAACACAATTTTAGTAAAAAAATATGGGAAACATTTAAATCTGAAGCAATTTTAAGGAAACTTCTCAAAAGTTTATTTATGATTTATCGCTCGATATATATGTATTAGAAGTTTAGGAAAATTAGAGTCATTTTTACAACTTTTCGATTAACCAGTGGCGATTTAATAAGGAAAATGTTGGTATTTTGACCATTTTTGTCGAAATCAGAAAAACATATATATGGGAGCTATATCTAAATCTGAACCGATTTCAATCAAATTTAGCACACATGACTATGTTACTAATTGTACTCCTAGTGCAATATTTCAACCAAATTGGGCCAAAACTCTGGCTTCTGGGGCCATATAAGTCCATATCGGGCGAAACATATATATGGAAGATATATCTAAATCTGAACCGATTTCAATCAAATTTGGCACACATGACTATACTACCAATTGTACTCCTTGTGCAATATTTCAAGCGAATCGGGATAAAACTCTGGCTTCTGGGTCCATATAAGTGGAAATCGGGTGAAAGATATATATGGGAGCTATATCTAAATCTGAATCGATTTCAACCAAATTAGGCGCGCATAGCTACAATGCTAAATCTACTCCCAGTGCAAAATTTCAACCAAATTGGGCCAAAACTCTGGCTTTTAGGACCATATTAGTCCATATCGGGCGAAAGATATATATGGGAGCTATATCTAAATCTGAACCGATTTCAATCAAATTTTGCACACTTAACTATACGACTAAGTGTTATGTTTGTACAAAATTTCAAGCAAATCGGTATAAAACTCTGGCTGCTGGGTCCATATTAGTGCATATCGGGTGAAAGATATATATGGGAGCTATATCTAAATCTAAACCAATTTCTTCCAAAATCAATAGGGTTCTATTCTGACCCAAATTAGGATCATGTGCAAAATTTGAAGGCGATTGGACTTAAATTGCGACCTAGACTTTGATCACAAAAATGTGTTCACAGACAGACGGACGGACGGACGGACGGACAGACGGACATGGTTATATCGACTCAGGGACCCACCCTGAGCATTATTGCCAAAGACACCATGTGTCTATCTCGTCTCCTTCTGGGTGTTACAAACATATGCACTAACTTATAATACCCTGTTCCACAGTGTGGCGCAGGGTATAAAATTTTTTGAAGCAAGGATTATAAACTTTCTTTTAATTAATATGTCATTTTTTTTAAAGAATTAAAGAAGATACATTTAAATCAAAAATGTTTATTTTAAGGAAAAACTTCTTTAGTTCTAACACATACGACTTAAATGGAAGGACGCAATTTTCCAAGATTCGTGTCCTTAATTTTATTAAAAAATTTTTTTGAACTACAGATTATAAATTTTCTTTTAACTAAAATTTCATTATTTTAAAGAAATTTGTCTTTGATATTGTGCAAATTGCGTATCGTAAAGTTTATGTTGCATAATCTTTCTTAATGGGCCAATATTTTTATCAATCTAGTCTACGATGCAGATGGTTACACTTTCAAATAGCTGTTGAAGACGCTTTTATTCTTCGACCTAAATAATAGCGTTGTTGAATACAAAAGAAAGTGTATGACGCATGTATTGTGATTGCTTTTTAAAAGAAAAGCAAATGTGTTTGCTTAACAAACAATCTAAATATTTCGGCGAATTTTGTTTTATTTTCAAACCAATTTTTATTCCCGCCACCAAAGGATGGGGGGTATATTAGCTTTCTCATTCCGTTTGTAACACATCGAAATATTGGTTTAAGACCCCATAAAGTATATATATTCTGGGTCGTGGTGAAATTCTAAGTATATTTAGCCACGTCCGTCCGTCTGTTGAAATCACGCTAGCTTTCGAACGAAATAAGCTATCGACTTGAAACTTGGCACAAGTAGTTGTTATTGACGTAGGCCGGATGTTATTGCAAATGGGCCATATCGGACCACTTTTACGTATAGCCCCCATATAAACCCCCAGATGTGGCTTGTCTCTAACAACCATGAGAACTTGCTCCATATCGGTCCATAATTATATATATCCCCCATATAAACTGATCTTCAGATTTGACCTCCGGAGCCTCTTGGAGGAGAAAATTTCATTCGATTCGGTTGAAATTGTGTACGTTCTGTTAGTATATAGCCAAATTATATGGCATAATTATATATAGCCCCTAGATTTTATTTCTTGAGCCTCCTGGATAAGCAAATTGTCCACGTAAACCGACCCCCATATTTCACCTCTGGCTCTCTAATTATCTCGTAAAAATCGGTTCATATCGGTTCGTAATTATTTATAGACTCTCCTGTATATACCAAGGTCAAGAATTGAATTATATACGAATTTAATCTGCCTTTATTTGTCTAACATTAGGGTTTTATTTTTCCCGGACTTTTTGCATTCCCGGGAAAGAGGATTTTTTTTCGAATTTCCCGGGATCCCGGTCAAAGGGAAACCTTCTTCTACATTTAGACATTTGAATGAATTAGAAATCGCCTAAAGCTACGGTTGTAAGGCGCTCTCTGGACAACTACCAATATATATTATGTTGTTCTCTTACACTGAAAAAAAAGCATACTCGGTTCCAAAGATTTTCTCTTTACTTTAAAAAATTTGGTATTGATTCCGAGCCAAAGAAGCAGAGAATACAAGTAAGGATACTTTTAAGACACAATTCTCTTTTAAATTTAGGTTTTGTGTACTTGCTTCTAGGAAGCAAATTTTAATTTTTCGCTTTCTCAGCTTTTTTTCTTCATATGCTATCAAAATCCTTTAAAAGCAAGTTAACGGCAACATTATTTTCCAAATTAGGACTCGACTTCCAGTAGAAATTATGCTAAGTTTGAAGTAAAAACCTTCTTTAAATAAAGTTTTGCAAAACGTGTCCTATATTTGAACGATTTTTTGCTTTGTAGTCAAGATGCAAAAAGACAACAAATTTAAAGACAATTTCATTAAATTTAAAGAATAAAGTCAAGTTGACCTTAGCCTATAAATTTTTTCTTTCATGTTAAGATACCCATTTTTAAGTCAAATCACTTAATTATAAGGACAATACGACTTCATTGAAAAGTTTATCGACTTTTGGACAAGGAAAATATCTTTATTTTAGAGAAATGCGTCTTCTATGCTAAGCAAAATTTGTATTCGTATTTTAAAGACAAGAAATCTTTGACCTCACGACAATATTTTTTCAGTGTACATCAGCCATAAATCATACTAAAATACGAAATATTTTGTAATACAAAATATTGTGACAATGGTTAAGGCAGTCAATTTCGGTATAGTTTTCGGAAGATTTTTTGTAACACTAAAAAACTGTTTGGAAAATGAATGAAATGCACATGTTCAGTCAATATTCCCAAGAGAGAAACACTACCATGTAATACGACATTCACATTGCACTTCCAAAATCCACTTTAACTAGATTTCAGTTATCGTACACTGAAAAAAAGCATGCCCGGTTCCAAAGATTTTGTCTTTACTTTAAAAAATTTGGTATTGATTCCGAGCCAAAGAAGCGGAGAATACAAGTAAGGATACTTTTAAGACACAATTCTCTTTTAAATTTAGGTTTTGTGTACTTGCTTCTAGGAAGCAAATTTTAATTTTTCGCTTTTTCAGCTATTTTCCTTTAAAAACGAGTTAACGACAACTTTATTTTCCAAATTAAGACTTGACTTCCAGTAGTAATTATGCTATGTTTCAAGTAAAAAACGTCGTTAAAATAAAGTGTTGAAAAACATGTCCTATATTTGAACGATTTTTTGCTTTGTAGTCAAGGTGCAAAAAGACAACAAATTTAAAGACAATTTCATTAATTTTAAAGAATTTTTCTGAATTATTAAAGTCAAGTTGACCTTAGTCCAAACATTTTTTCTTTCATGTTATGATACCCATTTTTAAGTCAAATCACTTAATTATAAGGACAATACGACTTCATTGAAAAGTTTTTCGACTTTTGGACAAGGAAAAAAACTTTATATTAGAGAAATGCGTCTTCTATGGTAAGAAAAATTTGCATTCGTATTTTAAAGACATGAAATCTTTGACCTCACGACAATATTTTTTTCAGTGTATGTTCTATAATAAAGAGCTTTAAACCCCAATTGTAATAGATTTCAAGACAAATTTCAAATTAAAGTAACTGTCTTAAAAAAGGTTCGAATTTCTTTATTTCATAAAAAACATCTTTGCAATAATAATGAAATTTTTAAATTATGCAATTGCCAACGTAGGTTACATAAGGTAAAATGTCCCGTTGTTTTGAAAGGTATACTCAGTCTACCAGTCTATCGGAATGTTGGTTTACAGAAATATAAATTAGGAAGTGCAAACTTCTTTCTAACAATTGGGAACCCGTTGGCTTCTGGATTAGAACCCACTACTATGTATGTTCCACAAGGCAAGTACTACGACTTGGTACCATAGTTATTCACGTTACACTTCCAAAATCCACTTTAACTAGATTTCAACTGTCATTTGCCATGTAAAAACCTCTACTATACATAAAATATTGTAAAGAAAAATTCCCGGGAATTCCCGCACTTCATTCCCGGGAAAGCGGGAGCGAAAAAATAGCAATTTTCCGGGAATTCCCGGGATGGCGTTCCCGGGAA
The DNA here is from genome assembly GCF_050003625.1 of Haematobia irritans. Classification (NCBI taxonomy): domain Eukaryota; kingdom Metazoa; phylum Arthropoda; class Insecta; order Diptera; family Muscidae; genus Haematobia; species Haematobia irritans. The sequence continues at coordinate 93,631,930 of NC_134400.1, read as the reverse complement.
AAAAACGTTATCTAACATACATCCCATATGCACAGAAAAAATATCACCAAAATATTTCCAATTAAAAAGTTAATTGAAGTTGAAATTTTTTTCAATTAATAAATTAATTGGTACAATTAACTTTTTAATCAAGATAGAAACATTAAGTTAATTTAGTCAATGATTGAAAATTTTAAAATTTTTAATTAAAAAGTTAATTGATACAATTAACTTTTAATCAAATTCGGAAGACTAAGTCAGTTATAAAAGTGATTAAATTTTTGATTAATTTTGTTTTTTTCAAACAATCAATTGTTAATCCAACTAAAAAATTCTAAGCCAATTCAGAATGTAATTGAAAATAGTTACCTTTGTTTAATTACTAAATTAATTGAGTTTTGCAATCAACATCAATTAAGTTTTTAATTGAATCAATTAAAAACTTAATTGAAATTTGGTAATGAAATCAATTAATTTTTTAATCAAGAATTTTTTCTATGCCCAATTAAAACTGTAATTGATACTATCATTTTCGTGATTGAAGACATTTCAATTAAAAAATTAATTGGATCAATTAATTTCGTGATTGAATCAGAAAAAAATTTTTTTGTGTGTGGACTAACTTCCAATTTAGACGACTATGTCAAGAATTTTTACAATACTTTGCCATTTGGCAAGACTTTCCACTATCCAAGTAATTCTATTAGAATTAGTAGAAGCTTCTACGCAATCCCTGGTGAAGGGTACATAAGATGCGGCCTGGCTGAACTTACGGCCGTATATATTTGTTTTGTTTGGATTTTGTACCAGTGTTGTGGTAACACCATAAAATGTTGTAACATTTGTATGCAACACTTTTTTCCCAGACGAAATCACCATTAAATATTTACACTCTGTATTTTTTTTTTTTGTTTTTCACAAAAGAAAACACCCTTAAATTTGTCATTTCCCAGTCGACAAAAAAAATATTTATTAAATCGAAAATAAAATAAGCAAAGTCATTTTGAAGAAGGTTGACTGTTTACGAATTAAAAAAAAAAATCTATTTTAATAGCACATACAGAAAATGTTTCCTTATAAATAGGCTTTGCTTATTTATAAGGTCCAAAATAAATCTCTGTGTTGTTTTTCAATTGCACCACCCTGTATGAAATTTTCATATTTAGCGATTCACACACACACATATATATATATGTATTTTCGGATTGTTGGGTTTGCAAGCATTTAAGCGATACTCATTATAATATATATTTAATTCTAAACTATAATTAGATATCTTATTACTAAATATTTAATTAGGAAAAATATATATGAAAACTAAGAATAACCAAAACACAAAAATTGCAGACATGTTTTTTGTTTTTTTTTTTTTTTTATTAAAAGAAAGAACATTCATCCATCAAAAATAGGTCTTACAAGTATTGTTGATAGTTTTTGTTTTTTTTTTTTTCAATTTTTGTTTTTTGTGGTATTTGGTTTATTTTCCTTTTTTTTATTTTGTGTGTGGTTTTAAGGTTTTCCTGTTTGTATGTTTTTTGGTTTCTTTATTAACTATTCACTCTTATTTTTTCATCTGTTTTATTTTCTTGTATATTATATAATATAGTACATCTATAGGTAAAAAATGAAGAGCACAACACAAAGGGGACTTACTCTCGTACAATACGATAAGAACACAAGGTGAATTTCGAAATAATTTCATTTTGGAGAATTTAGTATATATACCATCAAGTTTTATTAATATATATATATTTTTTTTTTTAATTTTTTGTTTTGTTTGTTTTATTGAAAAATGTTTTTGTGTATATTTTTTTATCAATAATTTTGTATAATGACCCTCGAAAATTAATGTTTATTCAAACCCTCATATAAACCCTGTTTCCAAAAAAAAAAAACTAAATAAAGAATCTAAATCATAAACACAACTGCAGCTTTTAGGTGCAAAAAGGCTTCGAGCTACAACCCTACCTATTTTATCTGTCAGCATCTTAACCGACCTGGGTGCCATAGACAATGGCTAATATCAGCAAAAGAATGCCATGCATACCCATTGTGGCGAAAGAGGCCGCATTGGTTGGCGCCAGTACTTGGACATTACTACTGCGGACATCCATTAAATCGCGCGACAACGGTAATTCGGTCGGATCACTCAATTCATCGTGACAGGGTAAACGATCAGCCTTCAATATGAAGAGACGCACCTGTATGCCCAAAGGCTGTTTGGGCAATATTTCGACTGCATCCAAAGTATTGTCCTGGGCGGCGGAGGGTATATCATTGGTCTGTTGGAATAATGCATTGTGCTTCATCATTTCCAATTCGTCTTCCATTTTGACGGGATGTGTCGACAAACGGCCCACATTGCCAGCCTCAAAGTAATCATTGTGCATGTCCAGGCTACTGCTGCTGCTGCTACTGTCGGGGCCACCGAATATGTAATGGCTTTCGACGGGGGTTTTGCTGCTGGCACTAGCAGCCACCAACGAGTCTCCCTTGTAGTGGGGCAGTGTAAGAGCTCGTTTCTTTTTCAATGATGCTGAATTTCTCTGTGACATTTGTTGCTGCTCCATATCCTCGGTTAATTGCATTTGTCCATCAAATTTATTGATACCACTGATGCTGCTACTGCCTCGCCTCTGTGATCCTTGACGGTTTTTGCCCAAACGTTTTTTGTTTCCAAAACCATTGCTCGTTGTACTACTGCTACTACTGCCTGAATTTAAACCACCCACATTGAGTAGTTGGAGCACATGGGTGGGCACCGGTTCGATGAAATTGTGAATGCGAGGCTCTTGCAAGGTGCAAATGAAATCTTCCAATGAGTCACGCAACTGCTGGTAACGAGTCCGATTTTTCAATTCATACAGCCATTGCAGACGGCAGTCACAAATGAAATTGTTATCTGAAATGAATGGAAGAAGAACAAATAAGAACACAATAAGAAAGAAATTCACAAAAAACAACACTTGAAAAAATATCTTAGCGAGGAAAAAAATAAATAGAAACATAGAACATTTGTTGCATCCAGCTGATTTCACATACACCCAGAGAAGGAATATGATCACCTCAAACATGTTTCAAGAGCACCATGTTACTTTTTCACAGCGACCATGTAGCATTTTTGTCGCAAAAATAGTCTTTTCTCGTCAAACATAACATGCTTTCCGAAATCAGATACATAATTTCCGAGAAAATAATATGGTTTCGACAAACATGCTACATGTTTTCGGTGAAAAAGTAACATTTTGCTCTTGAAACATGGTTGTGGTGATCATATTCCTTCTCTGCATGTTCTGGTATAGATGGTAATCAAATTGCAGTTGCAGCATTAGCAACAATCAGAAACTAGAACAGTTTTCTTCTTTCAGGAACGAAATATTAAAAACAAGATCTCACACCAAGCATGCCACCAACTTAACACTACGTTCTAAATTTCCGCAGGAAATCAAATCTGGGAATTGGTTCATATCGAGGCTATATAATTATGGGACGATATGGATCAGTTTTTGCATGGTTGTTAGAGGCCATATATTAACATCACGTACTAAATTTCAAACGGACCGGGTGTAATTTTGCACCGCTGGGAAGCTCCGGAAATCAAATCTGGGAATCGGTATATATATGGAGAATATATATAATTATGGGCTAATTTTTGCGTGCTGATTAGATACCATATACTAACATCACGTACCAAATATCAACCGGATCAGATGAAATTTGGTCTTTCAAGAGGATTCTCAAATTAAATCTGTGGGTCGGTTTATATGAGGCTATATCTAAAAGTTGTCCGATTTGGGCCAGTTGCAATACCATTCGACCTACAACAATAACAACTACTCCTTTCAAGTTTCAAGGCGTAAACTTAATTCTTTCGGAAGTTAGCGTGATTTCAACAGACGGACGGACGGACATCGGTAGATCGACTTTGAATTTCACTACGACCCAGAATATACATATTCTTTATGGGGTCTGAGAACGATTTCTCGATGTGCTACAAACGGAATTACAAAGTTAGCATACCACCGATCATACGATGGAGGTTAAAACAGTGTTTTCATAATTCCACAAAAAAATTAAATCCACGTTTCAAAATTCTCAAAATAAGCCTTAGTCTATATTTGAAGCATTTTTATCTTTACTCCAACGATTTAATATCTCAGTCAAAGATGATTTCTTTATATAAAAATTTCAAAGATATGTGTTCGAAATTTAATGAGAAAAAATTTAATATAAAGAATTGAAGTAAAATTTATAAACACACTTAATTAAAATTTCATTATTTTAAAGAATTTTTTGCGTAACATTGTGTAAAATACGTGTCCTTAAATGTATGTTGGATAATCTTTGACATTAGGTCAATATTGTTTTCAGTCTATGAATCGTGTCATATAAGAAAAAACAAAAAATAATAAAAACAAAACTCTCATTACCAAGTAATCTCGGAGGTAGCTTTGTTTAAAATTGTTAACCAATTTCAATTATATAAGTTCGGTGCGAAAGTTTTCGAATACTTTTCCTTTTGAGCTGAGTGTTTGTCGAATGACATTCGAATCACTGTTGCTCTTTACCTGGTTTTGTCAAATATCGAATGACCGATTTGTGTTATAAAACTCCCAAAGGAGGAAACTATCTTCAATTTTCTTCAAATCTTAGAGAAACAATTGGCATTTTGACAACAGTAAATTGGAAAAATGCCTTGACAGGTTAAATGCTCTTGACACATAAGAGCCCAAGGTATTGCTGCAACGAATGCATGGGCGCCATGGAAGGATGCCATCATCAACGCCATTTTTGTTTTTTTTTTCTGTTTGCTGAAGACCACTTCATATAATCCTTTAGGTGATGGACGAAAAGTTATGTGCTATGAAAATTGAAATTCTTTGAATTTTATGTCTGTGTCGTTTGTCCATAGCAATTGCATTTATCCTTAGGCAATTATCTGCATTTTGCACTTTAAGAGCTTTCTATTAGTTTGACTGTTTTAGATTTTTTTATCATTTTGATTAGAAAACAAGTAAGTAAAGTAGAAAGTCGGGCGGGCCGACTATATCATACCCTAAACCACCATTACAGAATTAGTAGTCATAAGCATTTGTGGGGTAACATATAGGTCTGGGAGATAAACCGCAGTTGCATATTTAAGAAAATTAAGGGGTACATGTCTATGGGTGCTTTGTGTCAATCTGACTACAGCTCATAGTCAATGTTCCCAGGGAAAATGTTCGGTTTACCCTACAAGGACAAAAAAAGTTCCTACTTTCCCATACATTCCCAAACAATTTTCCCTACTATATTTTTCGTTAAAATTAAAAAATTTTACAAAACAAAAATGATTCTAAGTACTTTATTATCTTAAAATGTGAATATGCAACGTATATAACATAGAATATAAGTTTGTATTACCACCACGGTTGCCACAGTTGGTAGAATTCTACCCAAATTAGTAATCTTTTTTGTTAAATCTCTATAAAAATAAAATTTTGGAAAAAGTTTCTATAAACAAATTTTTGTGAGAAATTTTTCTATAGAAATAACATTTTTAGAAAAAATTCCATAGAAATAAAATGTTGACAAAATTTTCTACAGGAATAAAGTTTTGACAAAAATTTCTATAGAAATATTTGTTTGGTAGATTTGTGGTAATTTGTGATAATTTTCAAATTTTGTTCGATTTTTTTTTTGGCACGAGTGGTAACTGTACTATAGGGGACTGGATCTAGCCAACTTTGAGTAAGATCGGTTAATAAATAAGGGTTTTATGGGCAAATTTGGGAAAATCGGGCATACATATATATGGGAGCTATATCTCAATCTGAACCGATTTCCATGATTTTTTGCACATATAGTAAGTGCTATAGAAGATTACATTTAGCCAACTTTGAGTAAGATCGGTTGATAAATAGGGGTTTTATGGCCAAATTTCCACAAATCGGGCGGTACATATATATGGGAGGTATAGCTAAATCTGAACCGATTTCGATGATTTTTTGCACATCTAATTAGTTCTATAGAAGATTACACTTAGCCATCTTTGAGTAAGATCGGTTGATAAATAAGGGTTTTATGGCCAAAAATAGGACGGTACATATATATGGGAGCTGTAGCTAAATCGGAACCGATTTCGATGATTATTTGCACATATAGTTAGTGCTATAGAAGATTTCATTTAGCCAACTTTGAGTAAGATCGGTTGATAAATAAGGGTTTTATGGCCAAATTTACAAAAATCGGGCGATACATATATATGAGAGCTATATCTAAATCTGAACCGATTTGTATGAAATTTTGCAGACTTGAAGGGCGGTGAAAAAGATTACCTTCTGCTAAATTTGGTGACGATCCGTTTGAAAAAAAGCGCAATGTGACCCCATTTGCCGAAATCGGGCGATACATATATATGGGAGCTATATCTAAATTTGATCCGATTTCTTCCACATTCAATAGCGTTCGTCCTTGTGCCCAAAACACTCTCTGTACCAAATTTCATCAAAATCGGTTAATAATTGCGACCGGCATCCTGTGAACAACAAATACATGGACAGACGGACGGACGGACACCATGCGCTAGATCGACTCAGGAGGTGATTTGAGTCGATCGGTATATATTTTATGGGGTCTAAAACCACTATGTGGTTTAGGGTATAATTAAACATGTTTTCTTAAAAGCATATTCGATTAAATATGGTTGTTAGAAAAAAAATTTAATTCAATGAACGAATAAAATTTTCGACAATGAATCAAATGCGCAATCCAAGGTGGAGGATGTAGGAATTGACCATGGCCTATTTTCGACTTTATATTAATAATTTTTCCATGTAATACCCTCCACCATACGATGGGGATATATTAACTTCGTCATTCCGTTTATAACACATCGTAATATTCCCTTACGGACTCTTGGAACAGCAAATTTCATCCGATCCAGTTGAAAATTGGTACGGAGTGTAAGTCTATGGTCTCTAGCTTCAATGCAAATTTTAGTCACTGCATTGCAAATGGGCCATATCGGACCACTTTGGCTTGCGGAGCCTTGTAGGAATTGACCGTGGCCTATTTTTGACTTTATATTAATAATTTTTCCATGTAATGCCCTCCACCATAGGATGGGGGTATATTAACTTTGTCATTCCGTTTGTAACACACCGAAATATTGCTCTAAGACCCCATAAAGTATATATATTCTGGGTCGTGGTGAAATTCTGAGTCGATCTGAGCATGTCCTTCCGTCTGTTGAAATCACGCTAACTTCCGAACGAAACAAGCTATCGACTTGAAACTTGGCACAAGGAGTTGTTATTGATGTAGGTCGGATGGTATTGCAAATGGGCCATATCGGTCCACTTTTACGTATAGCCCCCATATAAACGGACCCCCAATTTGGCTTGCGATTGCTCTAAGAGAAGCAAATTTCATCCGATCCGGCTGAAATTTGGTACATGGTGTTAGTATATGGTCTCTAACTACCATAACTTACGCGTCCTTGGGTCTGGGCTAGATGTGGCAGCGACTCTATGTTTAATATAAACACCGCATGTCGTCTTGGTTCATCCACCTCATCCAAACGACCAACCTTCCAATCGGCGGTTGGAAGATCTGGGTTACATTCTTTTAGTCTCTCTAGTATTGACTCAGGATCAGGAGGGTTTGCCGGTATCCATGCATGTGCTCTAGGTTTAGCCGGTATGTCTTTTTTATCGACTAACTCCAAAGCGGCTCCTTCCCAAACTTCACCAATTAGCATCAATGCAGCTTTAAAGCAATCCATAGACCTCTGGTCTGCAAAAGCTATTAACTTATATCGTCCTTGATACCATCCAGCATCTTGCCGTCGAGAACTTGGTCCGGGAAACTTTTTTCGCACCTCTGAGTAGACACCAGACATCGCGTTCTCAATTTCCCCCCATTTTTGCCTTGGAATCATACCGTCCAATGCTCCTTTATTAATAATAGCCATCACAAGGCTGTCTTTTGCAACTGAGGCAAACGATCTTTGATCCCGTTTAGAGGATGGCAGCTCATCCGGTGATCGTTCCCTTTTTCCAGCTTCAAGAATTCCTTGAGCCCATTTTAAGGAATCGCTTTGTTTAGCCGACAACGTGCTTGAGTCGACTGATCCTAATTTCTTTAGGATAAACAAAGCATTTCTTCGTTCCTTGAATCTCTTTCGAGAGGGATTGCCACCTTTTGATGTCGTCACCATAGAAAAGGTTCGACTTGCTAAAGTGTCACCGCCAGTCGACCGCAACCCAAGTAATTCGATTGTGGATGACAGTCTTCAGTAGAAGTTTCTACGCAATCCATGGTGGAGGGTACATAAGCTTCGGCCTGGCCGAACTTACGGCCGTATATACTTGTTTAATTTCCTTTTTGTGAATGTTTGGACTTCTCGATTTGTTTAGACGCCACAAGAAGAAAAACATGATTCTGATGTAGGTAAATAAAATACATGCACACAAAAAAAATTTTTTTGATTTCAATCACGAAAATCGCGGATTCAATCATTTTTTTAATTGAAATGTCTTCAATCACGAAAATGATAGTATCAATCACCCATTTTGATTGAAAACCAACACGATTTTCAATTAAAAATTTAATTGACTTTTGTCACGGAATCAATTAATTGTGTGATTGAATCAATTAAAAACGTGATTGATTTTTATTCAATCACAGTTTTAATTGAATCAATTAAAATTTTAATTAATTTCGCGACAAAAATCAATCAACTATTTGATTCATTCAATTAAATAATTAATTGAAATTGGTTATAAATTTCGATCAAAAAATTTATATATTGCGACCCCAAAACCGTATTTAGTTTTATTGGAAATAAAAGAAAATATGTGTTTCTTATAATATTTAATATTTTATTATTGTTTTAATTATGCAAAAGACAAATAAATTTGGTTCTTTTCATTTGTGTTTTGTTCTAACATAACTTACAAATACAATTACTATCAATAACAACTATAGGGTGAAAAAATAAATTATATAAATCATTAGCTTCCTTATAATAATAACCATGTTAGCATGTTCCTTCTAATATGTAGATGCGCCTAGATTTCCAATAAATCAGCAGACTGTAAGCTAAATTAATTTTTCTGAAAGTAAACAGAATAATTCGAATTTAATTTTGTTCAATTAAAAGTTAATTTTGTTAAATATTACCTGCATAGAATATCAAGTTCAATTCTTAGTTCCAGGTTGCAGATTTATAATCTTATTTTGCAGTTGTAGTCTTCTAGCATATAAAGGTGTATTAAGGAGCTCGGTAATTTAATTTTAGTAACAATTCCTTTCCAAAATTTCCGCACATTGAAATCGTCTATTAAAATTTGAACCAATCAAAGACAAAAAATTATGGGAAAGCAATGTAATATTTGGTATTATATTGATGATACTTTGCAAATTCTGGAAATAGTTAAAAATATAAATGGAAAATACATATTTTTATTATTTTCGGATGTTTTCATTTTTTTAAATCCAAAAGGAAGAACTTTTTTACCATTACATAATTCAGCTCATTAGTTTATATACCAGATATACTACTCTCTACTTGGGTTCAAACTGAAAAAGGCAGGTAAAACAAAAATGCAATTTAATTATAATGCCACTTCGCAACTTCAAGGTGAATCTTCCAACAAACCCATACCGCTCTTGGTTTTAAGAAAACTACACCCTAAAAAAAAATCGCTTCTCTAACATATGTTCCAAACATATTTTGCAGGAAGCACATATATTATTGGATACCGCCGAAACATTAATATGTTTGTTTTATGTGACCATATTATATGTTTGGAAGCATTTTGAGTCCAAGAATAGTATATGCTTGGAAGAATTCCCCAAAGAAGATTATGTTCATTCCCTCACATAATTTTCACTTCCACGAAATTTTTGAGTTCTTCGCATCTTTTTCTGTAATACAAATATGGTGTTTTTTTCAAATGTCTATTCTCTTGGTTCCGAATATCTATTCTCTTTATTCCGAATACTCATTCTACTATTCAAATTAAATAATATTTAGACATAAGCATACCAAATTTTTGGCCTTATTATAAAACAGTTTTCCGAAACAACATACATTTACAGAAATTGCTCTCATTTCATTCTCTCGCTGTGTTATGATGATATTTTTTATTCAACCCTCCCGGTTTCCATATCTATTTCTTTCTCTATACTAACTCTCTCTCTCTCTCTCTCTCTGTCGCTCTCTGAATAAAGTATCACAACATATATATGTTTACTCGAAATTTGTAAATTTATATATGTTTACATTCACACATATTATTTTTATGAAACATTCATGCCCCAAACATAATATATTCTAACATACTAACATATGTGTCCCAAACATTTTGTGTTAGTTTAGGAACATTACATGTTTGCACTTAAATATATTGTGTTTAAAAATTGTGCCCGAAACACATTTTGTTTATATCGGAACATATGAAAAACATATTTTTCTAACAGTGTAGGAGTGAAAAAAAATTTATAATTTTAAAAGATCAATACGGTACCCACTTTTTTATTGCAAACATATTCTTATATATTTGATAAAATGGTGGAGTTGATGGGATTGATTGGTCAATTTCACGAAATAAAATTGGTCACTAAACGAAATGAAAAAAAATATATATTCCATTGAAGCCGTTTAATGTAAACAGGCTTCAATGGAAAACGGTATTCACATTTCATAATTTCTTACCTTCAATAAACGTAGATTGTTTTCCATTTTTACAATACCACAAAACACAAACACAGGTAATTTCAAATGCGTTCTCTCATATATATTTTTCAAACCTTTACCACGTGGCCATTTGTTGTTGCACACTTTATTTATTTCAACCCTTTGCTATGATTTGTTGTTGCGTTCAAAATATTTATGCACACATTTTGAATGCAGCAGACAGAATATCGCCAATCATGTTTTTCAATTTACGCGAAAAACAAAAACCCAACCGTTCGTTATGAGTTACTTCAACAGACTGATCTCTCCATCATACCTTGTTGAATAAATACCCATTCTCTTGTTCTCTTTTCGCTCTTTCCATTGCTCAAAATTATTCAATTTCAATCACAAAGGTGATTGGATCAATCACATGTGTAATTGGAAACGGAAAAAATGTCAATCACGTTTGTAATTGAAAATTATTTCCGAATTGATTAACAAATTGATTGAATCAATTAATATTTTAATTGGAAACGTAACAAATATCAATCATTTTTTTAATTGGTTTTTATTCGGATTTGATTAATAAATAATTGAATCAATTAACATATTAATTGAATCCGTTTCCAAATTCAATTAAGTGTTTAATTGAAAAAATTTTGGTCATAATTTTTTGTGTGTGCCCACACATAAATCAAATGCTACTCTCTTGTCAAGAGTACAATCTCAGTGTTTTCCAAATGTCTATACTCTTGTCGCTCTCTTTTCTCCGAATACACATTTTAATATTCAATTTTTATATATTATTTAGACTAAAGCGTATTAAACTTATAAGGAAGCATCATACCAAACGCATAGTCATAACGAATGCATTCACACTAAACAAAAAGTAAACCCTCTATTTGACTAAAGCCAATTTAAATTTATTTTAATTCATGGAATTATTATGTTTGGAGAAAGTTTCCTTTACACTAATATTTTTTTTGCGTACGTTAGTTAAATAAAAAAATGGGAAAAATTACACACAAATGAAGCATAAATATTTACTAAGGTCATACTTTGTACAAAATAGTTCATTATTTATTTAAATTTGTAAATATTTTCTACAAATGCGCCCACCTTAGATTTCGCATTCTTACAATTTTGAACTCCAATTTTTGCCTTCAAGCTACAAACTTTTCTTTAACAAGTGAAAACAAGTTAGAAAAGTCTAAAGTCGGGCTGGTCCGACTATATTATACCCTTCACCACTACGTGGACCATCTTAACTCTTTTAAATTTGTTGGGAGCTATATAAAGGTTTACATTCCCATATACAAATACTTAAATTAGAACCGATTTGGAAAAACTTTTTTAAACTTCTACAAAATCTCTAGACTTTAATTTTAAATCGTCTAACGCCCTGAAACGAAACACAATTAATTGAAAAAATGTGGGAAATATAAAGCTAAGATCATTTTATTGCACGAAAGTGCGTTCATGATTTATCCGGCGATACACATGTAAAGGGTGATTCTTTTGAGGTTAGGATTTTCATGCATTAGTATTTGACAGATCACGTGGGATTTCAGACATGGTGTCAAAGAGAAAGATGCTCAGTATGCTTTGACATTTCATCATGAATAGACTTACGATCTGCCACAACGTCGAATTTTCAGTGAATGGGCCCTAGAAAAGTTGGCAGAAAATCCGCTTTTTTATCGACAAATTTTGTTCAGCGATGAGGCTCATTTCTGGTTGAATGGCTACGTAAATAAGCAAAATTGCCGCATTTGGAGTGAAGAGCAACCAGAAGCCGTTCAAGAACTGCCCATGCATCCCGAAAAATGCACTGTTTGGTGTGGTTTGTACGCTGGTGGAATCATTGGACCGTATTTTTTCAAAGATGCTGTTGGACGCAACGTTACGGTGAATGGCGATCGCTATCGTTCGATGCTAACAAACTTTTTGTTGCCAAAAATGGAAGAACTGAACTTGGTTGACATGTGGTTTCAACAAGATGGCGCTACATGCCACACAGCTCGCGATTCTATGGCCATTTTGAGGGAAAACTTCGGAGAACAATTCATCTCAAGAAATGGACCGGTAAGTTGGCCACCAAGATCATGCGATTTGACGCCTTTAGACTATTTTTTGTGGGGCTACGTCAAGTCTAAAGTCTACAGAAATAAGCCAGCAACTATTCCAGCTTTGGAAGACAACATTTCCGAAGAAATTCGGGCTATTCCGGCCGAAATGCTCGAAAAAGTTGCCCAAAATTGGACTTTCCGAATGGACCACCTAAGACGCAGCCGCGGTCAACATTTAAATGAAATTATCTTCAAAAAGTAAATGTCATGGACCAATCTAACGTTTCAAATAAAGAACCGATGAGATTTTGCAAATTTTATGCGTTTTTTTTTTTAAAAAAAGTTATCAAGCTCTTAACAAATCACCCTTTATTACAGGTATAGGGCAATTTGAGGAATTTTTATTTTTGCTTCTTAGCAGTGGTTTCACAAGGATATTGACTAAATTTCACCAAGATAGGTGGTCAATTGTGGGGGTTGTGACCAGGGATCCGGAGCGGTCCATTTTTTTCGCTCCGCTCCGCTCCCGCTCCGGAGAAAAAAAAACCGCTCCGCTCCTCGCTCCGCTCCGAGAAAAAAAAAATCGCTCCGCTCCGCTCCACGCTCCGCTCCGCTCCTCTTCGAGAAAATTATAGTGCAAACATTGTATTCAATTGAGTTTTATTTTATTTAGAAAAATCGAGCGGTACATATATGGGAGCTATAGCTAAATCTGAACCGATTTCGATGATTTTTTGCACATATAGTTAGTGCTATAAAAGATTACATTTCGCCAACTTTGAGTAAGATCGCTTGATAAATAAGGGTTTTATGACCTAATTTGACAAAATCGGGCGATACATATATATGGGACCTATATCTAAATCTGAACCGATTTCGATGAAATTTTCAGACTTAAAGGGTGATACAGAAGATTATTTTGTGCTAAATTTGACGACGATCGGTTAGTAAAAAAAGTGCAACGTGACCCCATTTGTCGAAATCGGGCAATACATATGGGAGCTATATCTAAATTTGATCCGATTTCTTCCAAATTCAATAACGTTCGTCCTTGTGCCCAAAAAAAACTCCCTGTACCAAATTTCATCAAAATCGGTTAATATTTGCGACCGAAATTCTGTGAACAACAAATACATGGACAGACGGACGGATGGACGGACGGACGTCAAGCGCTAGATCGACTCAGGAGGTGATTCTGAGTCGATCGGTATATATTTTATGGGGTCTAAAATCAAAATTTCTTGTAGGCACATTTTTTGGCAGATCAAACTTGTTATACCCTAACCACTATGTGGTTTAGGGTATAATAACTTTAAAACAATGTGTTGAAATATTTTATTAATTTTGAAGATTTTTTCAGAAATATTAAATCCATTTTGACTTCATTAAAGGAAGCATTCTAGGAAGCATATGTTAATTTTTCATTTTTTTTAGATTTTTTTCGTCAGTTGTTATCAAAATCCTTTAAAAACGAGTTAACGAGTTATTTTTTTTTTTCCATATTAAGACTTGACTTCCAGTAGAAATTATGCTATGTTTCAAGTAAAAAGCGTCTTTAAAATAAAGTGTTGAAAAACATGTCCTATTTTTTAACGATTTTTTGCTTTGTAGGCAAGATGCAAAAAGGAAACAAATTTAAAGACAATTTTATTAATTTTAAAGAATTTTTCTTAATTATTAATGTCACGTTGACCTTACCTCAAAAATTTTATCTTTCATGTTATGATACACATTTTTAAGTAAAATCACTTAATTATAAGGACATTACAGCTTTATTCAAAAGTTTATTGCCTTTTGGACAAGAAAACAAGTATATACAGCACTAAGTTCGGCCGGGCCGAACCTTAAATACCCACCACCATGAACCAAATATTAGGGTTTCCTTTGAAATTTTAGGAGGGCTTGAGGACTTGAGGACACTTCCCGAAGATAAATTTAAAGATTTCACCTATGAGGACTATATCAGATTCTGGATTTATAAGAACCATTTTTGTTTGAGTTTTAGAGGAATCATTAACATCTCTTGTAAGTGTGCAAGAAAATTATAAAATAACGTCTTGATTTGAAATCTTAAATATGTAGAAGTCAAATCTGGAAATTTTACATTGAGTTTCAAGCAATTCAAGTGAAGTCGGTCTATATGGAGGCATTACCAAATGGACCGAGCCTAAAATACCAGAATATTTACAATTTCAGGCAAATCAGATAAAAATTACGGTTTCTAGAAACCCAAGGAGTTAAATCGGGAGATCGTTGTTATGGGGGCTATACTAAAACATGGACCGCTACTCACCGTTTTCGGCACACCTCTTTATGACCGAAAATACCTCTAGATTTCCAATTTCAGGCAAATAGGATAAAAACTTCGGATTCTAGAAGCCCAAGAAGTAAAATCGGGAAATCGGTCTATATGGGGGCTATACCAAAATATGGACCGATGCTCGCCATTTTCAGCACACCTCTTTATGGTCCAAAAATACCCCTAGATTTCCAATTTCAGACAAATTGGATAAAAAATACGCTTTCTATAAGCCCAAGACCCCAAATCGGGAGGTCGTTTTATATGGGGACCATACCAAAACATGGACCGATACTCACAATTTTTGGCACACGTATTTGTAGTCCTACAATACCTCTAGATTTCCAATTTCAGGAAAATAGGATAAAAACTTCGGATTCTAGAAGCCCAAGAAGTAAAATCGGGAAATCGGTCTATATGGGGGCTATACCAAAATATGGACCGATACTCAAAATTTTTAGCACACGTATTTGTGGTCCTACAATACCTCTAGATTTCCAATTTCAGGTAAATTGAATTAAAACTGCGGTTTCTATAAGCCCAAGAAGTAAAATCGGGAGATCGGTCTATATGGGGGCTATACCAAAACATGGACCGATACTCACCATTTTTGGCACACCTCTTTATGGTCATAAAATACCTCCAGATTTCAAATTTCAGGCAAATTGGATAAAAAATACGATTTCTATAAGCCCAAGACCCCAAATCGGGAGGTCGGTTTATATGTGGACTATATCAAAACCCGGACCGATATAACCCATCTTCGAACTTGACCTGCCTGCAGACAAAAGACGAGGTTGTGCAAAATTTCAGCACGATTGCTTCATTATTGAATACTGTAGCGTAGACAGACAGACGGACATCGTTATATCGTCTTAGAATTTCTCCCTGATCAAGAATATATATACTTTATATAGTCGGAAATCGATATTTCGATGTGTTACAAACGGGATGACAAACTTATTATACCCCCGTCACCATTCTATGATGATGGGTATAAAAAACTTTATTTTAGAGAAATGCGTCTTCCATGTTAAGCAAAATTTGCATTCTTATTCTAAGGACATGGAATCTTTGACTTCACGACAATATTTTTTCAGTGTAGAAAACTAAAAAATTAAATATAAATAAGATCGTTTAATTGCATTTATTTGACGTTCATTACAAACATCTTTGTAGTAATACGGGATGAAATTGATCGAAAGTACTGTTGTTACTTTTACAACACATACTAGATATATATTTTGACATTTGCCGTTTTTGAAAACAATTACTAAAAAACACGTTGTGTTTTCCCCAATGTACGTACGTACAAAAATACATATCGTACATTTTAAACGTTTACTCACACTACGCTAAGTACTAGCTAAATTTGAAATTACCTACACAGTGTAATTTCAAAGTTACACATTTCATTCAAGTAATATTTTATTCGGAGCGGAGCGGTTTTTCATTTGGAAACCGCTCCGCTCCCGCTCCGCTCCGGATTTTAGAAATGCCGCTCCCGCTCCGCTCCCGCTCCGGCAAAAAAAGGGCTTGCTCCGCTCCGCTCCGCTCCGGATCCCTGGTTGTGACAACATTTGGCCACATCGAGCGACATTTACACAGCCGGAAACTTATCTAAATCTTCTGTGGAAAGTATTGGGACATCTTCTCAGCGTTTGTAGTTTTGTTTAGTTAAAATTTTCTGGTGTGTTCACTGTTTTTTATTTATTTTTCAGTGCATACAAGCACAACTTTCCGAAACACCATATAAGCAGTTTCGCAACAACCACTAATTGGTCTCATCTGAGTTTCTCGTTTGATATCTTTCGGCAACTCTCTCGGTTTTTATAAATACATTGCCCGAATTTTACAAATTGAGCGATTTTATGCTTGATGATGGTCTGTACCAAACTTTTTATACCCTCCACCATAGGATGGGGGGTATATTAACTTTGTCATTCCGTTTGTAACACATCGAAATATTGCTCTAAGACCCCATAAAGTATATATATTCCGGGTCGTGGTGAAAATCTGAGTCGATCTGGGCATGTCCGTCCGTCCGTCCGTCCGTCTGTTGAAATCACGCTAACTTCCGAACGAAACAAGCTATCGACTTGAAACTTGGCACAATTAGTTGTTATTGATGTAGGTCAGATGGTATTGCAAATAAGCCATATCGGTCCACTTTTACGTATAGCCCCCATATAAACGGTCCCCCAAATTTGGCTTGCGAGGCCTCTAAGAGAAGCAAATTTCATCCGATCCGGCTGAAATTTGGTACATGGTGTTAGTATATGGTCTCCGGCTGAAATTTGGTTCATGGTGTTAGTATATGGTCTCTAACAACCATGCAAAAATTGGTCCACATCGGTCCATAATTATATATAGCCCCCATATAAACGGACCCCCAAATTTGGCTTGCGAGGCCTCTAAGAGAAGCAAATTTCATCCGATCCAGCTGAAATTTGGTACATGGTGTTAGTATATGGTCTCTAACAACCATGCAAAAATTGGCCCACATCAGTCCAGAATCATATATAGCCCCCATATAAACCGATCCCCCGATTTGGCTTGCGAGGCCTCTAAGAGAAGCAAATTTCATCCGATCCGGCTGAAATTTGGTACATGGTGTTAGTATATGGTCTCTAATAATCATGCAAAAATTGGTCCACATCGGTCCATAATTATATATAGCCCCCATATAAACCGATCCCCCGATTTGGCGTGCGAGGCCTCTAATAGAAGCAAATTTCATCCGATTCGGCTGAAATTTGGTACATGGTGGTAGTATATAGCCTCAAACTCCCATGCAAAAATTGGTCGAAATCGGTCCCTAATTATATATAGCCCCCATATAAACCGATCCCCCGATTTGACTTCCGGAGCCCCTAGGAAGAGCAAAATTCATCCGATTCGGTTGAAATTTGGTACGTGATGTTAGTATATGGTATCCAACAACCATGCAGGAATAGGTTCATGTCAGTCCATAATTATATATAGCACCCATATAAACCGATCCCCAGATTTGACCTCCGGTGCCTTTTGGAGAAGCAAAATTCATCCGATCTGGTTGAAATTTTGTACGTGGTGGTAGTATATGATATTTAACAACCATGGCAAAAGTGGTCCATATCAGTCCACAATTATATATAGCCCCCATATAAACCGTTCCCGAGATTTGGTTTTGGAGCCTCTTGGAGGAGCAAATTGCTTCCGAGTCAGTTGAAATTGTGCTAGTATATGGCCGTTAACAACCATGCCTAACTAGGTCCATATCGGTCTATAGTTATATATAGCCCTCAGATAAATCGATCCCCAATCACACAAAAATTGGTCCATATCAATAATTGTATATAGCCCCCATATAAGCGACCCCCATATTTCAATTCTGGCTCCCTACGTACCGTGCAAAAGTCCATATCGATTCGTAATTTTTTGTAGACTTACTTACACATATTTTTTTTTGTCTAATGTATGGACTAACTTACAATTTAGAAAACGATTTAAGATACCACAACCCAAGTAATTCGATTGTGGATGACAGTCTTTCGTAGAAGTTTCTACGAAATCCATGGTGGAGGGTACATAAGATTCGGCCTGGCCGAACTTACGGCCGTTTATAGTTGTTTAAGTTTGTGACTGTCGCGAAGCCGTAAATGTAGAATAAGTAACAAAAGTCCCAAACTCAAAATACATCAGTCGCGTCAGCGAATTCGATTTTATCCAAAATGATGATATGTGAGAAGAAGTTTCAATTCTCAGGTATTTTCCCTATTGCCCTTTGCACGAGTATAAGGTAATCATGGCTGTACAATACTCCTGGTTGTATATCGAAGATACAGGAGAAGGAAGAAAAGGAAACGATGTGCACGCCTTGATGGTTTAATGGAAACTCAATTTATTGTTAAATTTACAATGATATAAGTCATTCTAAATTAAACAATAGTAAAATACTTCTCATTCTAATTATAGTGTTTGCTGTTACCTCTTCTTGTGGAAAATCTTCCACATGGATTTTATTATTATACGCATGTGAAGCATACTCATTTGTTTTATCAGCTCTAATGGTTTATTACATTTAGGTAGACCGCTGATAACACTTCTGCCTATAGACAAGAACCAGTGTTGCCAGGTTAGGGGTTTCCCCCCAAATTTAGGGGTTTTACACGTTTGGGGGGATTTTTAGGGGTAACATTTATTTGGGGGGTTTTTAGGGGTAAACAAATATTTAACATCTAATAAAGTTAAACAATTCTCAACCAAATTCGAAACATTTCTCGGAGAAAAAACATACGCGGGAGATCAACACAAATCCCTAGATATAAGCAAGTATGCATTAATATTGCTTTCGGAACCCTTCTTTTAGCACTGGATACCCTAAGTCGGGAAGGACTAAAAGAAAACAGAGTACTCGTTTATCCAGGACAAATCCAAAAATATGCAACACTGTCA
This sequence comes from Haematobia irritans, assembly GCF_050003625.1. NCBI lineage: Eukaryota > Metazoa > Arthropoda > Insecta > Diptera > Muscidae > Haematobia > Haematobia irritans. The sequence continues at coordinate 93,612,480 of NC_134400.1, read as the reverse complement.
TCAGCTGTTTAAAAACAATCGCAGAAAACAAGTGAAATCTTGCATTTTTAATGTATGAAATGCTGAAATAATAATAAATATTTACTTCTGCGATTTTTTATGACACTGTACTACTTTGAATTTCTTGTTTTTCGATAAATTAGTCACAATAAATTGCTATTGTGAATCGAAGAAGCGCACTTTATCAAAATACAATCTGGCAACATCGGCGCGATTTGCACTGATGAGATGTTCTGGATAGAACACCAGTGCTACGATGTTCTGGATAGCCCATACAAATATTGCATCCAGTGCTAAAAGAAAACAGCCCAAATGTTTGGGTAAAGCAAACTATGCTGGTGGCAATTTGGAAATTATATTGATAGTATGATAGAAAATATGAAACATAAAAATCCACTGTACAGAACTGTACAGTGGCTTTTCTTCAATATTAAGCTAAAACTTCAGCTTCTGTCCAATATAACCCCAAGGTATTTTGCACACTCCCTAAAGGGAATTTTAATACCACATCAGGAAAGGAGCTTAACCGTTCGAAACCTTTTACAAATTTTTGCAGAAACTGACAGCTAAGTCCTACATAAGTCCTGCATAAGTGAGCTGCTGTTTAGAGAGAATTTTATAAAAGCACTTCTCGCCTTATTAGAGCTAATTTCCATAGTAATTGCAAATTGTCAAAATTCTAGCTAGTGATTCGCAGATGCAACAAAACCCAGAATAGTTTGAAGTTGAGGATTAGATATGTAAAACTAGTTAAGTTTTCAATACATACAATATGACAGCATAATATGCTGTTATATTGTATTTATTGAAAAATATTATTTTTTGCATTCCTTTTATCGGGCAGCCAAACTAAATTGAAAAATGTTCATAATTCCTTTTATTCAAAATTAAGTTTTCTACAGTAGGTTTACGTCAAGTCACAGTTTGTGACAGGCCAAACCTGCTCAATTTTAGTGGCCTACAAACACTGTGGGTGTAAAATCAAGTATACACTCAAAAAAAGTGAACTCTCTATTTCGCTAAAGCCAATTTAACTTTATTTTAGTTCATGGAATTATTATATATGGAGAAAGTTTCCGTTACTCTAATAATTTTTTGCGTACGTTAGTTAAATGAACTAAAATACGGAAAAAAATTATACACAAATAAAGTAAAAGTTTTACTAAATTAGTACTTCTCACAAAATAGTAGTACTACAAATGCGTCTATCATGAACTTCGTATGTCACTAAAGACATTCTTGCAATTTTGAATTCCAATTTTTTATTTCAAACTACAAAAGTTTCTTTAACAAGTGAAAAAAATTAATTACGTCTAATAAATTTTCTTGAATTTACTTATTTTTGTTATATAGGCGTGATGCCAACGTTTGTAATATTGTTTAGTTAAAATTTTCTAAAAATATTAAACATTTTCTAAAATTAGCCAAATGTTTTCTTCCTGGTGGGTTCACTGTTTTTCAGTGTAGCTCCTAATACCAGGCGTTTTTGTTCAGATCGAGATAAAACTCTCAAAAACATGAACCTCTTAATGTTCTTAAGTAAGGAAATAGGGGTTCGTTTCCAAACAATGATGCCCCAAAAATGCAGATGTTTACTAATTCAGTAGCGGTGGTTTAGGGCATGATATAGTCGGACCGCCCGACTTACTCACTTTACTGACTTGTTTTCCAGTTTATTCGAAGAAAACGTTTAGTTTTGTACATTAAAACATTAGATTTTCCTTCCCTGCGTATGTAACGCATGCTCGGTTTCGCATAACATATACATACATATGTAGACCTTATGTTTTCATAAATGCTGCCATACATTGACATTCAAACCATTCTCCATAATGTATTCAAATTATGAACAATTTTACTGGCGAGTTATTCACATTAGAAAAGTAAGTGGGCTAAGATTTACACGCACATTAACCAAAATTAGCATTGAAATGAGGCTTTATCGCTTTCCGCTTTTTTCCCCCAAACGGCTTGGAAGAGTTCTTCTTTTGTTGTTTACCTCTTTCAATTTAGCATTGTGATTTTGGGGCCTTTGTTTGTATTTCATTATGTAAAACCATCGACCATAAAGAAAGATTTACTCATAAAAAGGATTATGAACAAAGCATTGGCTTAGGGCAAGAGCCGAAAAGAGCGGGAGAAAAGTGAGAGCTCAAAAAGTTGCTTTCGAAGTTAATTTGGCCCTTTTTTGTTTTCGTATATTATTATTTTGTTTTTTTTTTTTTGTTTGCTCCAAAAATTACAGTTTTTGTTTTGTAGCTCTCAGGAAATTGTATATGTAGTTGGGTGTTTGTCTTTCGAAGACTTTTCCGGTTTCCGCTTAGCATTTTAATTTCTTTGTTGAAATGAAAGGATTTGACACCGTTTTTTTGCTGTTGTCACGGTATTTGTATTTTTTTTTTTTGTTTTATGGAAAGCTGTGAACATGTGAAAAAATAAAGTCAAAAAGGAAGTAAACTGACATATATTGCTTTATGGAAATTCGTTGCCTCGCTCATGTTTGTTTTTTTTATCGTTAGTGACGAGAGTATTTTATATTTTCCATAGACTCAAACGACATTTCAAGGAGTCTCTCTAGTTCCTTTACCTTCAAAACAATAAAACATAAAAGTAATTTTGAAGAAGGTTTACTTGTAGTGTATAAATGAAAGTTATGTTAATGGACCAAAGGACTCCCACTGTGAATTGACTAAATTATAGAGGTAAAGTTTTAAAGTAAATTTCGATTTATTGTGAAATTAATTGTTTATTAAAAAAAAAATAGTGTGCTAATGTAAGAACACAAAATTTACACAATATTTAAGACAAATTTCTTTGAAATTTTTATTAAAGGAAAATTCATAAATTTATCTTCAAACACATATTTTCATTTAATTAAGAAATTTGTGATAACATGTCGAATAATTAATTTGGACGTAAATACAGACTGCATTGATATCAGGCTAACAGCTATTTAAGATGGGGGTATATTAACTTTGTCATTCCGTTTGTAACACATCGAAATATTGCTCTAAGACCCCATAAAGTATATATATTCTGGGTAGTGGTGAAATTCTGAGTCGATCTGAGCATGTCCGTCCGTCCGTCTGTTCAAATCACGCTAACATTCCGAACGAACAAGCTATCGACTTGAAGCTTGGCACAAGTAGTAGTTATTGATGTAGGTCGGATGGTATTGCAAATGGGCCATATCGGTCCACTGTTACGTATAGCCCCCATATAAACGGACCCTCAAATATGCCTTGCGATTGCTCTTAGACAAGCAAATTTCATCCGATCCGGCTGAAATTTGGTACATGGTGTTAGTATATGGTCTCTAACAACCGTGCAAAAATTGGTCCATATCGGTCCACTTTTACGTATAGCCCCCATATAAACGGACCCCCAAATTTGGTTTGCGATTGCTCTAAAAGAAGCAAATTTCATCCGCTTCGGCTGAAATTTGGTACATGGTGTTAGTATATGGTCTCTAACAACTATGAAAAAATTGGTCCACATCGGTACATAATTATATATAGCCCCCATATAAACCGATCCCCCGATTTGGATTGCCGAGCCTCTAAAAGAAGCAAATTTCATCCGATCCGGCTGAAATTTGGTACATGGTGTTGGTATATGGTATCTAACAACCATGCAAAAATTGGTCCACATCGGCCCATAATTATATATAGCCCCCATATAAACCGATCCCCAGATTGGACCTCCGGAGCCTCTTAGACGAGCAAAAGTCATCCGCTCCGATTGAAATTTGGTACGTGATGTAAGTATATTGTCTCTAACAACCATGCCAAAATTGGTCCATATCGGTCCATAAATATATGTAGCCCCCATATAGCCGATCCCCAGATTTGACCTCCGGAGCCTCTTAGAGGAGCAAAATTCATCCGATCCGGTTGAAATTTGGAACATCGTGTTAGAATGTGGTCCGATCCGGTTGAAATTTGGAACATGGTGTTAGAATGTGGTCTCTAAAAAACACGCAAGATTTCTTCAATATCGGTCCATAATTATATATAGCCCCCATATAAACCGTTCCCCAGGTTTGATCTCCGGAGCCTCTTGGAGGAGCAAAATTCATCCGATCCGGTTGAAATTTGCAACGTGGTGTTAGTATAAGGCCGCTAATAACCATACCAAAATTGGTCCATATCGGTCTATAGTTATATATAGCCGATCCCCAATCACACAAAAATTGGTCCATATCGGTTCATAATCATGGTTGCCACTCGAGCCAAAAATAATCTACCAAAATTTTATTTTTATAGAAAACATTGTCAAAATGTTCTTTGTATAGAAAATTTTGTCAAAATTTTATTTCTATAGAAACCTTTGTCAAAATTCTATAGAAAGTTTTGTCAAAATTTTATTTCTATAGAAAATTTTGTCAAAATTTTATTTCTATAGAAAATTTTGTCAAAATTTTATTTCTATAGAAAATTTATCCAAATTTTATTTCTATAGAAAATTGTTTCTAAATTTTATTTCTACAGCCGTATATACTTGTTATACCCTCCATCATAGGATGGGGGTATATTAACTTTGTCATTCCGTTTGTAACACATCGAAATGTTGCTCTAAGACCCCATAAAGTATATATATTCTGGGTCGTGGTGAAATTCTGAGTCGATCTAAGTATGTCCGTCCGTCCGTCAGTCCGTCCGTCAGTCCGTCCGTCCGTCCGTCCGTCTGTTGAAATCACGCTAACTTCCGAACGAAACAAGCTATCGACTTGAAACTTGGCACAAGTAGTTGTTATCGATGTAGGTCGGGTGGTATTGAAAATGGGCCATATCGGTCCACTTTTACGTATAGCCCCCATATAAAGGGAACCTCAGATTTGGCTTGTGGAGCCTCTAACAGAAGCATATTTCACCCGATCCGGCTGAAATTTGGTATATGGTGTTGGTATAATGTCTCTAACAACCATGCAAGAATTGGTCCACATCGGTCCATAATTATATATAGCCCCCATATAAACCGATCCCCAGATTTGGCTTGCGGAGCCTCAAAGAGAAGCAAATTTCATCCGATCCGGCTGAAATTTGGTACATGGTGCTGGTATATGGTTTCTAACAACCATGCAAAAATTGGTTCACATCGGTCCATAATTATATAAAGCCCCCATATAAACCGATCCCCAGATTTGGTTTGCGGAGTCTCAAAGAGAAGAATACTTCATCCGATCCGGCTGAAATTTGGTACATGGTGTTGGTATATGGTACCTAATGGCCATGCAAAAATTGGTACACATCGGTCCATAATTATATATAGCTCCCATATAAACCGATCCCTAGATTTGGCTTGCGGAGCCTCAAAGAGAAGCAAATTTCATCCGATCCGGCTGAAATTTGGTACATGATGTTGGTATATGGTCTCTAACAACCATGCAAAAATTGGTCCACATCGGTCCGTAATTATATATAGACCCCATATAAACCGATCTCCATATTTGGCTTGCGAAGTCTCAAAGAGAAGCAAATTGCATCCGATCCGGCTGAAATTTGGTATATGGTATCTAATAACCGTGCAAAAATTGGTCCACATCGGTCCATAATTATATATAGCGCCCATATAAACCGATCCCCAGATTTGGGTTGCGGAGCCTCAAAGAGAAGCAAATTTCATCCGATCCGCCTGAAATTTGGTACATGATATTGGTATATGGTCTCTAACAACCATGCAAAAATTGGTCTACATCGGTTCATAATTATATATAGCCCCCATATAAACCGATCCCCAGATTTGGCTTGCGAAGTCTCCAAGAGAAGCAAATTTCATCCAATCCGGTTGTAATTTGGAACATGGTGTTAGTATATGATCTTTAACAACCGTGCCAGAATTGGTCCATATCGGTCCATAATTATATATACACGCCAAAAAATAATTCTTTCCTCCCAAACGAAATTTTAGACAAACAAAGTTCGTTTCTCATTTGCTTTTCGCTGTAAGGAAGTGTTTTTGGAAGAAAAGTATATACTTTTTGTGATAAACGTTTATTCTTTTCCAGGATGTAAGAACAATTTCATAAAGACTAACTCAAAAAAAAAACATTGTTTTCTTGCTAATTGCATTTCCCTCACATCTTTCTCACATCCACGAGGTTTTTTAGTTCCTAACACCTTTTTCTGTAATACCAACAATGTAGAAGAAATTATACGATTTTATAAATTTTAAAATTTTTTTTACCTTTCGCCTGGACGGAGAATCGAACCGCGGACCATGCACTTTGTAAGCCAACACACTAACCACTGAGCTATGTACCTGTTATGGTCATCAATAGATAATTATCCATATAAGTTATATTTATATAGCATAGCTTGCGGCGCCCACGAACCGAATAAACAAAGTTTATTTAACAGAAACAAACATTTAGTTTGGCACCGTGGAGCAGTGGTTGCTACGTCTGACTTGCTTGCCAAGGGTCGTGGGTTCGATCCCTGCTTCGACCAAAGTTTTTTTTGTTTGTTTTTTTTTTTTTACATTTATTCCAGATATGTTCGAGAGATTCCGAAAAAATGTTAAACATTACATTGTACTATATTAAATTTTGAACTGTAAAATGTGTCTTATTAAAGACCTAAAGTCAGAAAAGAACAGTGTTTGATATAAACGAAATGGACTGTGTTGTTGTTTCAAATATAACTTTTTTATTGAAAAAATAAAAATTTTGTAACAAACGAATTTTTTTGGTGATAAAAGTTTAAATTTTTCGAAGCAATTCAAAAAACTCTAACAAAAGAAAAACGTTTTCGGTACACGTTTTCCAAACGTTTTTTTTTCTTTGCGTGTAGCCCCCATATAAAACGTTCTCCAGATTTGACTTCCGTAGCCTCTTGGAGGAGCAAAATTCATCCGATCCGGTTCAAATTAGGAACGTGGTGTTAGTATATGGTCGCTAACAACCATACCAAAAATGGTCCAATCACACAAAAATTGGTCCATATCGGTTCATAATCATGGTTGCTACTAGAGCCAAAAATAATCTACCAAAATTTTTTTTCTATAGAAAATTTTGTCAAAATTGTATTTCTAGAGAAAATTTTGTTAAGATTTTATTCGGTTCATAATAAAATTTTCATCATTGTCAAAATTTTATTTCCATAGAAAATTTTGTCAAAATTTTATTTCTATAGAAAATTTTGTTCAAATTTTATTCGGTTCATAATCATGGTTGCCACTCGAGCCAAAAATAATCTACCAAGATTTTATTTCTATAGAAAATTTTGTCAAAAGTTTATTTCTATAGAAAATTTTGTTAAAATTTTATTTCTGTAGAAATTTTTGTCAAAATTTGTATTTCTATAGAAAATTTTGTCAAAATTTTTATTTCTATAGAAAATTTTGTGAAAATTTTATTTCTATAGAAAATTTTGTTAAAATTTTATTTCTGTAGAAAATGTTGTCAAAATTTTATGTCTACTTTGTCAAACTGAATTATATACGTATTGCATCGATCTTTTTTAATTTAATATATACCACGTATGGACTTACATACAATTTAGAAGATGGTGTTTGGAGGTTTTAAGATACCTTGCCATCGGCAAGCGTTACCGCAACTTAAGTAATTCGATTCTGGATGGCAGTGTTTAGAAGAAGTTTCTACGCAATCCATGATGGAGGGTACATAAGCTTCGGCCTGGCCGAACTTACGGCCGTATATACTTGTTTTTTTTTAGTTAGTCTTTTTGAAATTGTTTTTATATCCTGTAAAATAATTAACATTTAAATATCATAAAAAGTATGCCTACACAGAAAAAAGTGCTTCGTAAATTTAAGAAGATTTTTACAATAATTTATTACAAGAATTTCCAGAATTTTAGTTCATTTTTCGTATCTTCAACGAAAATTAACTACTCGAAAGGAAATTTTACAAATTCTAAGTAGCAATCGTTTAGTTCATGGCATACAAAATACAATGGAAATTTCCTTAAAAAATTTCTTAACTGGTAGTTAAAAATTCGTTTGTCATGCTATAAAACTACTTGTGAAATGTAAAGTATTTTCTAAATAATAAGTGCAATTTACTATAAGATTTTTTTGTATGAGAAAATATTTTTTTACGAAAAATGAACTTAAAAGTGGATAGCAATTTCTTACTGACAATTCCTATAGTTAATAATTGTTCATAAAAAATTACCCAATGAAATATTTCTAGTTCACATGTAATTAAATTTATAGACATTTTCGTCAAAAATGGTAGATAACATTTCACGAAAATTTTGCAAATTTTAAGTTAAACGTTTCATCGTTCATAAACTGGTGTGTCTTTACGAATATTATTCTTAGAGTAAATTGTCAGCAGATGCGATGAACTAATGCATAGTACAGAGATCTTTATCGGAATAGTGGAATGTGATTAATGTAAAGATGATGTTACTTGAGTTTTGTTGTGTATACATGAGCGTGGGGTTGTTTTTATTTTTGTTCATTTAGTGGTTTGTGTGTGTGTTTGTTATTCGTGGATGGTTTATTTGGCTGGATGAGGTGTTGTTTTCAATAAAGGTTCATGTGTTTTGTTGTTGTAGGGATGTTTTGGCTTTGCTTGGTTTTGTTTGGCATGCTTCAGTTGCATAGTTGGCGTTGGCGTGGGTTGTTGCATCTTTTAAGCAGGTATGCAACAAGGAAATATAAAGGCATGGAATATTTTGGATTTTTGACACATATATTGGTGTTTGTTTATTAAATGAAAGTTATTAATATTTTATCGGTAGTTTAGAAAAAATTTATTAATAATATTTAGTACAATATGTTGAAATAGAAGGTGTATTGAAATTTTCATTATTCAATGTAAAAAATTAATATTCAATTCCAGATGAATTTGGAAAATTTTTGCTATATCTCAGTATAGTTTAGTCATAAATTGGTAAGTATTTTTTAATATGGCTTTCTTTTAAAAAGAATATTTTTTATGTATATTATTATTTGTTAATTAATTTTTTGGAAACTAGTTTAATGTTTTTCTTTGTTGTAAAAGCAATATTTAATTTCAGAGCAACTCCAGATGGATTCAAACAAATTAAAAAAAAAAGAATTGGTAAGTTTTCTTTTAAAAATTGGCTTTCTTTCAACTAGAATATTTACGTTTTTATGACCTTTTTATCATCAAAATTACAAGTGTTTAATACCTTATTTTAGTATTTCTTTAATCAAATTTTTTTGGAAACCAATGTAATATTTTTAATGTAAAAAACAAATATTTAATTTCAGAATAACCCTTTAAAAATTTGGAAAAATTTTTAGTACTCCTTTGCTTGTAATTTAATAGTGAATTGGTAAGGATTCTTTAACTTTCTTTTAACCCTGTACAGTCATCCTTATTTTTTGTACATTAACGTCATCCTTCGTCATTTTGACTACGGCTCATTTCAAGACGCTATAATTTCCATCGTGAGCGAAAAAGTGAACCAAACTTGAATTTATTTTCTTACTCAATTTGGTTTTAATTAGTATAAAACAAAAATTCATAAAACGGTCGAATTAGTATAACTTAAATTTACTATTTCCCAAAAGACTAAAATGCATTTTAAATCGAAAATGAAATTACGTGGCGTCATTTTGACGAATAATGACTGTCTAGGGTTATCAAGAATATTTGTTTTTTTAAGCATATTATTATTTTTTTCATTAGATTTTTTGAAAACCTATTTAATAATTTTATTTAATGTAAACAATAAATATTTAATTTCAGAGTAACCCAAATAAATTTGGACAGCTTTTTATATTTCCCCTCAGCGTACAATTAAATAGAGAATTGGTAAATTTTATATTAAAACTTGGCTTTCTTTCAACTATAATATTTATTTTATTATATCCTTCACATCGATAACAGTTTTAAAAAGTTTTATGAGTTTATATAGAATACTTCATTATTTCTCTAATTGTTTCAGGTACAAATTTTATGAGATACGTTTTCCAAAGAAAAGTTGAATTCCTTACACCATTTGATAAAATGCCCCCAAATATGGTAAGTTACAAGCTAAAATGAAGAATTAAAAATTATATTTCATTACATGGTGTTAATTTTTAACAATTTTCATTTTTGTTTCCATTTTTTTCCAGCAAGATATGTGAAAAAATTACCTACGATGAATAAAAAAGGATAAGTCAAAATGTCCAAACAGCGGGTTCAAATGAAGTACTCTCTGTTCCACGTGGTCATAATTTTTATTCACAAAAAAACATTGTATTAAGAACTTTCATCATGAAAATTTGCATAATTGTAAAACGGTTTGTTGTTCCTTTAATTATTTAATTTCTCTGTACTGTGGAATGATTGATTTATTTATAGTTTAGTCGTCGACATTTTAAAGAGACTCTTAACCAATTTTTATTATCGGGTTTCCCACAAAATAAGCAAGTAAACCAAATAATACTGACTTTTTAACTTGGTAGGGGTATATAAATCTTATGGTGTTATGGGTATATAAATCTTATGGTGTGTAAATGAACTAAACTACAATGTTATAGATGAACTAAAATTTAAGAGAATTATAAACTAGACAAGTTGAAAAAAATCTTAAGGGCTAAATCATGGTCAATATTACTACAGTTTAGTTCATTTTGCAACGGGAAAGGGTTCACTGTTTTTTCAGTGTATACTATTCTTCCAAACAAACTTCTTTACAATTTTTTTTTGCGTGTACAGGTTCACATATTCACGTAATCTGTTGTGCGTGGTTGTGTTTATTTAATAATGAATAAATCTCTAAAATATTTTAGTGTTTTGCCTTAAAGAAATTATTCATAATCTTGCTTAGGAGATAGCTTAGATTTCTTAATAGAAAAACCTCTCAAACCAAATATGATTTCCAATGTCTTCTTGTATATCACAAGGCTTTTGTGCGTCTAGGTTTTGGTTAGAAATTAAATTTTGTTCTTGACAGCTGTCAGAGATATGTCCGCAAACACACAGATGCACACATCCGTATGTGGTTGTTAAGAACATTGTCGAAAATATTTCTCAAATTGCCATCTTACAATGATACAAAAGCTTATGTGGCTTACTTCAAAAGATTATGTAGCATGTTCAGTATATGAGTACGCGATGAAGCATAAGGTTTTTGTGTTTAATTGATATCAGTCTGGGTGGGTTATGTCAAGTCACTAGTGACAGCAAACTAGAAAAAAGCCAAGTAGTATAAAAATTCAATTTTTTTTTTTGGCGAAATTATCATTGTCATCACCATCTGAATGTTAATTTGTATTTTGTTCAAGGTTATTCTTAGGTGTTGTTTTAATGACGAATGCGAAACAAAAGATTATGTGATTTAGTTCTAGTGCCACTCAAGAGATTTGAATATGAATACAATATATCCTTGTACACGGATGAAAAAGACTGTTTTTCATATGTTTGGCTATAAACATTATATGTTTGGAACACAAATTTTTAAACACAATATTTTTGAGTGCAAGCATATAATGTTCATAAACTAGCATAACATGTTTGGGACATATATGTTAATATGTTAGAACATATTATGTTTGGGACATAAAATGTTTGTAAATATAATATGCTTGGATGCAAACATATATTAATTTAGAAATAGCCTATAAACATATATGTGTTTAGTAGCTTGGAGCGCTATTTAACAGGGAGCGATATTGAATTAAGTTGGTGGTTGTTGCTTGTTATTACAAAATGAACATTTTATTTTTCCTTGGGCAATTGATCAGCTACTTCTTTGATCCTTACAAACTGTGTGGTCCGCTGTTCGAATCCCCGTCCGGCAAAAGGTAAAATTAAAATAAAATAAAAAATCATAAAATTGAACAATTTCTTCTACAATGTTTGTATTACAGAAAAAGGTGCTAAGAACTAAAAAATCTCGTGGAAGTGAGAAAGATGTGGGGGAATATACAATTGGGCAGAAACAAAATTTTGAGCATTCAGGTCGAAAACCTATGTTGTTAGCACCTATATTACCTGTTTATTTTCATAATTCATTATGATTGTAAATATATAAATAAATAAATAAAATTTTGAGCACAATATTGTTTGGGAGATTTTTTTTAAGCATATAATATTTTTGGGTGCAAAATGCTTCCAAAAATATTATATGTTCACATAATAACATATTGTTTTTTGGAAGACAACATTATTGAATTTGGATGCAAAAATACAAAATGTTTGGAAATTGACTACCCAAACATATATTTTTTAGACCAATATGCTTTCAAATATATTATATATTGGAAGAGATCAAACATATAAATGTTTGGGCAATAGCCAAAAATGTATATGCTTGAAGCAAAATATGTTTGGGAGTATATGTTACAGAAGCGATTTTTTGTGAGCGTGTATCTATGCTCAAATATGCCTTATAATAATATCCCTATGAATAATAGCCACGGACCATAGACAGAAGAAACAACATTGTAATAGGCATAACGAGTGAGTCTACGTGCCTGAAAAACGAATGCCACTTTTGTGTCAATATAATTAACCCTAGCTTTGGCACTATATACAAATGTAAATATTTCATTTCATTTTTATCCGATTTTATATAATTTCATATGAAAATAATACAAATGAGAGAAGATTAAATTAAAACACAAAATATTTATCCTTTAGGCAACTGTAGTTTTTGCACGCAAAGAAAAAAAAACGTTTGGAAAACGTGTACCGAAAACGTTTTTCTTTTGTCAGAGTTTTTTGAATTGCTTCGAAAATTTTAAACTTTTATCACCAAAAAAATTAGTTTGTTACAAAATTATTATTTTTTCAATAAAAAAAGTTATTTTTGAAACAACAACACAGTCCATTGCGTTTATATCAAACACTGTTCTTTTCTGACTTTCGGTCTTTAATTCGACACATTTCACAGGTCAAAATTTAATATTCTACAATGTAATGTTGAACATTTTGCGGAATCTTCCGAACATATCTGGAATATATGTTAAAAAAAAAAAAAACAAAAATAAAACTTTGGTCGAAGCAGGGATCGAACCCACGACCCTTGGCATGCAAGTCGGACGTAGCAACCACTGCTCCACGGTGCCAAACTAAATGTTTGTTTCTGGTAAATAAACTTTGTTTGTTCGGTTCGTGGGCGCCGCAAGCTATGCTATATAAATATAACTTATATGGATATTTATCTATTGATGACCATAACAGGTACATAGCTCAGTGGTTAGTGTGTTGGCTTACAAAGTGCATGGTCCGCGGTTCGATTCTCCGTCCAGGCGAAAGGTAAAAAAAAATTTAAAATTTATAAAATCGTATAATTTCTTCTACATTGTTGGTATTACAGGAAAAGGTGTTAAGAACTAAAAACCTCGTGGATGTGAGAAAGATGCGAGGGAATATGCAATTAGCAAGAAAACAATATGTTTTTTTTTTTGGAGTTTGTCTTTATGAAATTGTTTTTACATCCTGGAAAAGAATAAACGTTTATCAGAAAAAGTATATACTTTTCTTCCAAATACACTTCCTTACAGCGAAAAGCAAATGAGAAACGTACTTTGTTTGTCTAAAATTTCGTTTGGGAGGAAAGAATTATTTTTTTGCGTGTGGTTTGGACCCAGCTGTGTTTTTTATTCCGATTTGCGTGAACTTTTTTTCAGAGGGAGTAGAATTAACATTATAAGAGAGTAGAATTAACGTTCACTGAAAAAACAGTGAACCCACCAGGAAGAAAACTTTCGGTTAATTTTAGAAAATTTTGAATATTTGTAGAAAATTTTAACTAAACAGTATTACAAACGTTGGCATCACGCCGATGTCATAAAAATAAGTACATATCTTTCGACAAATTCAAGAAAATTTATTAGACATGACTAAGTTTTTTCACTTGTTAAAGAAAATTTTGTAGTTTGAAGGAAAAACTTGGAATTCAAAATTGCAAGAATGTCTTTAGTGACATACGAAGTTCGTGATGGACGCATTTTTGGTAAAATTTACAAATTTAAAGAAATTCTGAACTATTTTGTGGAAGACACGAATTTAGTTCATCTTTATGCTTCATTGGAGTATATTTTTTCCTCGGGTTTAGTTAATTTAACTAACGTACACAAAAAATTATTAAAGTAAAGAAAACTTTCTCTAAACATAATAATTTCATGAACTAAAATAAAGTTAAATTGGCTTTAGTGAAATAGAGAGTTAAATTTTTTAGAGTGTTCTTGTAATGCTTGTCAAAGTTGGTCAAAATCGGTTCAGATTAAAGATATAACTTCCATATATACCTTTTAAATATATATTATTCATATAAACACGGAGCTCAAGTTTTATTTCAAAAATTTTGATGTTTTGCAAAGAGAGTGCAATCTAGCCATATCTAAATCTGAACCGATTTTAACCAAATTTGGCACAATTACCAATACTACTAAACGTACTCCTTGTGCGCAATTTGCAGCAAATCACGGCAAAATCCTGGATTTTGAGACCATATAAGTTCAAATCGGACGAAAGATATATAAGGGAGCTATATCTAAATCTGAATCGATTTTGACCATATTTAGCACATACAATAGTATCGTTAAAAGTACCGCTTGTGCAAAATTTGAAGTAAGTCAGGGCAAAACTCTGGCTTTTGGGACCATATAAGTCTAAATCGGGCGAAAGATATGTATGTGAGCTATATCTAAATCTGAACCGATTTTAACAAAATTTGACACACTTAACGATACTATTAAACGTACCCCTTGTGCAAAATTTGAAGCAAATCACGGCATAACTCTGGCTTTTATGGCCATATAAGTTCAAATCGGACGAAATATATATATGGGAGCTATATCTATATTTGAACCGATTTCAATCAAATTTACCAAGCATTGGTAGAATGTCAATTCTACTCTCTGTGCAAAATTTCACGAAGATCGGTAGTAAGCTTTGGTCTCTGTGGTCATATGAGTCTAAATCGGACGAAAGATATATATAGCAGCTATATCTAAATCTGAACCGATTTAGCTGATATTTTGCAAGACTTTCGAGACTCATAAAATATTTGGATATACGGTATTTCAAGAAAATCGGTTGATAAACACGCTAACTATGACCAAATCGGGGATAAATATATATGGCAGCTATATCTAAATCTGAACCGATTTTTTCCAAAACAAATAGCGGTTGTCTCTGTCCCAAGAAACGGCCTTATGCCAAATTTGAGGACGATCGGACCTAAATTGCGAGCTGTACTTTGTGCACAAAATTACATATACAGACAGACAGACGGACATCGCTAAATCGACTCAGAATTTAATTCTAAGCCGATCGGTATACTAAAAGATGGGTCTATGACCAATATTTCTTGGCGTTACTTACAAATGCACAAACTTATTATACCCTGTACCACAGTAGTGGTGAAGGGTATAAATATATTTGGGTGCTATATCTAAATCTGAACCGATTTCAACCAAATTTAGCACAATTAACAATACTATTAAACGTAATCCTTGTGCAAAATTTGAAGCAATCAGGATAAAACTCTGGCTTTTGAAGCCTTATAAGTGCAAATCGGACAAAAGATATATATGGGAGCTATATCTAAATCTGAACCGATTTGGCTGATATTTTGCATATCTTACGAAAACCCCAAAATATTTTCTGCCCGAAATTTTGAGAAAATACGTTTATAAATACGCTAAGTCGACTAGCGTACTCTGGAATGAGGACATCGATATATTCTTCCGATTTTAGCAAATATGGCCAAAATACCCACATTTTCCTTGTAAAATCGCAACTGCTAAGTCGAAAACTCGCAAAAATGATTCACATTTAACTATACTCTTATTCGTATGTATCGACTGATAAATCATAAATGCAGATTTGCGAAAATTTATGCAATTTAAATTTTTTAAGTAGCTAATGCTGGATTTTTCTCTATTATTCTTATATTTACTATAAGTTTAATAAATAAATAAATAAATAATGATAATAAATAAATATTTCAAATATTTTTTTACTAACATTATGGTCCGTCCCGGTCAATAACCAATTTAAATTTTGAATCTAGAAATTTTGTGAAAGTTTAAAAAAATATCAGTTCATATATAAATGTTTGTATATGGGAATATCAATTTTTTATAGCTCCCAACACATTTGAAGGTGTTAAGATGGTATAAAAAGTTTTTGGTCTATATAGTGGTTAAGGGTATAATAAAGTCGGCCCGAACGACTTTAAACTTCACTTACTTGTTTGCAATTGCTTTAGGGCCGTTAATGCGTAATTCACGAAAAATTTCATGTTTTCGTATCCATTGAGGATTTTTGTCCAATTTAAAAATAACAATGGAAACAAGCTATTTACATATGTAAATAGCGGCAGATAATGTAGAAGAAAATTGGTGCCAGAGTTAGGGTTAAGAAAACACTTATTTTTAAAAAATTAAATTCAATCCGAAATACAGAAATAGCATCACATCTGAAGAATTAATGTGAAAGCAATGCAGCCCATGTAACATTCGTTGCTTCTGACAAGCCCATGTGAGACAATCACATGTAAAATGCATTACTTCTGAGCCAATTGTGCACCACTTTCGACTACGGCTGTGCTCAAGGTTGAGTGATTCGACTTCCCAGCAAAAAAATCCAAATATATTCTTCCAAAGATGTTCTGTATTTTAACTACTCAGGAAGTTCATTCAATTCAATTTTTATAACTCGCTTTATTCATATTTTTAAAGGGTATTTTTATCTTTTTTTGTTTCAAAAATGTTAAAAACAGAGTAAGAGTTAATAAAATGGTACAAATTATTGAAATTTTGTCGAAAAAATGCTAAATCCATTCTAGAAAAAAATGCTAAATCCATTCTAGAAAAGAAAAGAAAAAAGAATTTTTGAAAATATTTGAGGTCACGCTTTTCAGACAAGTTAGAGTGCATTAGAAATTATAAAATATTTTAAAAATTATTTATTTATCAAAATATCTTAAATATTTTTAGTACACATCCAAAACAATGAATTCGTATCACACCTTAAAAAGTGATGTATACTCAGTGCAACGGCTGTTGAAATGGTGGACATCCGTCCTATGACAAGCCCATAGGTTAGGTTAGGATAAAGTGGCAGCCCGATTAAGATTCAGGCTCACTTAGACTATTCAGCCCATGACAAGTCCATGTTATCATCAATTTCAACAATTTCAACCATCATCGCTTCTGCGTCAATTTTGTACCACTTCCGGATCTAAAAAGAACATTTTCACTAATTTTTTGGCGACGCTTTTTTTACTGGGTTTAAAATCGTAATATGTACGGAATCGCCTTTAAACTCGATTATTATACCCTTCATCACTACTGTGGTATACGCAAAGAAAAAATGGTTGGAAAACATGTACCGAAAATGTTTTTCTTTTATCACCAAAAAAATTCATTTGTTACAAATTTTTTATTTTTTCAACAAAAAAAAATATTTTTGAACCAACAATACAGTCCATTTCGTTTATATCAAGCACTGTTATTTTCTGGTTTTAAGTCTTTAATAAGACACATTTTACAGTTTCATAGTAAAAATTTAATATAGTAGTATGTAATATGGAACATATTTTCGGAATCTTTCGAACATATCTGAAATATATGTAACAACAAAAAAACTTATAGGTGTTCGGTCGAAGAAGGGATCGAACCCAGGATCCTTGGTATGCAAGGCGGACTTACCAACCACTGCTCCACGGTGCCCAACTAAATGTATGTTTCTGTTAAATAAAATTTGTTTAAACGCCTCGTGGGCGCCGCAAACTATGCTATATAAATATAACTTAACATATAAGGACAATTGTCTATTGATGACAACAACAGCTACACGGATGAAAAAGACTGTTTTTCATATGTTTCGCTATAAACATTATATGTTTGGAACACAAATTTTTAAACACAATATTTTTGAGTGCAAGCATATAATGTTCATAAACTAGCATAACATGTTTGGGACATATATGTTAATATGTTAGAACATATTATGTTTGGGACATAAAATGTTTGTAAATATAATATGCTTGGATGCAAACATATATTAATTTAGAAATAGCCTATAAACATATATGTGTTTAGTAGCTTGGAGCGCTATTTAACAGGGAGCGATATTGAATTAAGTTGGTGGTTGTTGCTTGTTATTACAAAATTAACATTTTATTTTCCCTTGGGCAATTGATCAGCTACTTCTTTGATCCTTACAAACTGTGTGGTCCGCTGTTCGAATCCCCGTCCGGCAAAATGTAAAATTAAAATAAAAAAAAACATAAAATTGAATAATTTCTTCTATAATGTTTGTATTACAGAAAAAGGTGCTAAGAACTAAAAAATCTCGTGGAAGTGAGAAAGATGTGAGGGAATATACAATTAGGCAGAAACAAAACTTTGAGCATTCAGGTCGACAACCTATGTTGTTAGCACCTATATTACCTATTTATTTTCATAATTCATTATGACTGTAAATATATAAATAAATAAATAAAATTTTGAGCACAATATTGTTTGGGAGAATTTTTTTTAAGCATATAATATTTTTGGGTGCAAAATGCTTCCAAACATATTATATGTTCACATAATAACATATTGTTTTTTGGAAGACAACATTATTGAATTTGGATGCAAAAATACAAAATGTTTGGAACTTAGACTACCCAAACATATATTGTTTAGACCAATATGCTTTCAAATATATTATATATTGGAAGAGATCAAACATATAAATGTTTGGGCAATACCCAAAAATATATATGCTTGAAGCAAAATATGTTTGGGAGTATATGTTACAGAAGCGATATTTTGTGAGCGTGTACATAGCCCAGTGGATAGTGTGTTGGCTTACAAAATGCAAGGTCCTTGGTTATATTATATATTGGAAGAGATCAAACATGTAAATGTTTGGGCAATACCCAAAAATATATATGCTTGAAGCAAAATATGTTTGGGAGTATATGTTACAGAAGCGATATTTTGTGAGCGTGTACATAGCCCAGTGGATAGTGTGTTGGCTTACAAAATGCAAGGTCCGTGGTTCAATTCTCCGTCCAGGCGAAAGGTAAAATTTACACGCACAGAAAAAGCATGTTTGGACATGGTTGCCGCATACATTTAATGCTTATCTAGAGTATGTAATTGTCGCGAAAACCATGTATTTTGTCTTTATAAAAATAATTTTCGAGCGGAGAAAAACATATGTTGACAATAAGCATTCAAATGGTTCTTAAATGCCGCAAACATGTTCTATTATTTAAATGATAGAATTTGAGACCATTACATGGTCGGGAAAATCATGTACCTGACCATTCAATTTTTTTATTTTTTTGCAGAGAAAAAAGTATTTTTACAGGTTAGGTATAGAAATGTCTAGAACCATTACATGACCATAAAGACCATGTATATTGTTTTCGTAACCATTTAATTTTTGTAATTTTTTTGCAGAGAAAAGAATTTTATAATAACATTGAGTAGGTACACACGATTTTCATTTTGCGCGTCAGTCGCGTGTTGATTGTTGCTTGGAATGGACGGAGAATACGGAATTAATGTGTTTTGTGTTAATTTATTTATTCAGAAGAGGCACGTGGTTTTATGTGAACACAAAAAAGGAAAGTGTAATTTTGTTCTGCATTTTGCTTATGGTATAATTTATTTTTATTTGCAGTTACATGATGCCTGCATTTTTAAATTTGATGAGCACGAAGTAAATATGGAATGATTATTTATTGTTGAAATTGAACCAAAATAGAGTGTGTAAAAATATGTGATGTTTGCTTGCACGACATTATAAATACAAATAAACAATGAATTAATTTATAAATAAATAAAAACAAATAAATAAAGTTATTTTTGTGTTTTCTTTTCTCAAGTGGCGTCCTTTTTTCGACGACGAAAAATTTTTTTGATAAAGATCAAAACATTTCAGGTTGTGACCATGTTCTTTTAACTGGAAGAAAAACATTTTTGACGAATACCATAACATTTTAGATAGTGACCATTGTATTTTGATTCAAACCAAATTCTTTTTATCAATATAATAACATTTTAGATGAGGACAATTTTATTTTTCTTAGAACCATGTTCACTGAGCCAACATGGTTGCAGGTGAAAATGTTACAGGGTCGCCGCAAAAATAGCTCCTATCATATTATTTTGCTCTTCGAATATGATTGTGGCAATCATGTTTCTTCTCTGCGTGTAAAAAATGTATAAAATCGAATAATTTCTTCTACATTGTTTGTATTACAGAAAAAGGTGCTAAGAACTAAAAAAAACCTCGTGGAAGTAAGAAAGATGTGAGGGAAAATGCAATTAGCCAGAAAAGATTGTTTTTTTTTTGAGTTAGTCTTTATGAAATTGTTCTTACATCCTGGAAAAGAATAAAAGTTTATCACAAAAAGTATTTACTTTTCTTCCAAATACAGCTTATTTGCTTTTCCTTACACACAAAGAAAATTTCATTAAAATTGAGCCAATGAAAATTTTTCATTGATACAACGAAACATTTTCATTAAAAAAATGAAAATATTCGTTTATAGTACGAAACGTGTCGTTGACTAACAGAAAATTCGTTATAATAACGAAAAATTTCGTTATATCAATGAATTTGTTTCATTGGCTCAATTTTAATGTCACATTTCATTAATATAACGAAACTTTTTCTACCAGTGTACAGCGGAAAGCAAATGAGAAACGATCCTTGTTTGTCTAAAATTTCGTTTGCACTGAAAAAACAGTGAACCCATCAGGAAGACAAATATTGGTTCATTTTAGAAAATATTGAAAATTTTTAGAAAATTTTAACTAATCAGTATTACAAACGTTGGCATCTCGCCGATATCACAAAAATAAGTAAATATTTTTCAACAAATTCAAGAAAATTTATTAAACATAATTAATTTTTTGCACTTGTTAAAGAAAATTTTGTAGTTTGAAGGAAATATGTTAAGCGGAGTTCAAAATTGCAAGAATGTCTTTAGTGACATACGAAGTTCATGATTGACGCATTTGTAGTAAATTTTACAAATTTAAAGAAATAATGAACTATTTTTGAGAAATACGAATTTAGTAAATCTTTATGCTTAATTTGTGTATATTTTCCCAGTTTTTAGTTAATTTAATAAACGTACGCAAAAAATTATTATAATAAAGGAAACTTTCTCCAAACATAATAATTCCATGAACTAAAATAAAGTTAAATTGACTTTAGTGAAATAGAGAGTTCACTTTTTTTTTAGTGTGGAAGAAATATTTTTTTTGCGTGTAGAGTAGTTTGTGCATTTGTATGTAGCGCCAAGAAGGAGGAGTATGAGACCCGTTTAGTATAACGAACATCTTGGAATTAAATTCTGAGTCGATTTAGTGATGTCCGTCTCTCTGTCTGTTCATGTATTTTTGTCTACAAAGTACGGCTAGCAGTTTAATTCCGATTGTCCTCAAATTTGCCATAAGCTCTTATTTCCGTTCAAAGATAATCGCTATTGATTTTCAGCTCGGATCAGATTTAGATGTAGCTGCCATATATAGTTATCACCGATCTGCTCATAATTCGCGTGTTTATAAACCGATATTCTTTAAATTTTGTACATCCGAATATTTTATGAGTCTCGGAAAACTTGCTAAATATCAACCAAATCGGTTCCGATCTAGATAAAGCTACCATATATATCACTCGCCCGATATGCACTTATATGGTCCTAAAAGCCACAGTTTTACTCTTATTTGTTATGGCTCCCATATATAGCTTTCGTCCGATTTACGCTCATATGACCATGGGGGTCTAAGTTTTACTCCGATTTTTGTGAGGCTTTGCATAGGGAGTAGAATTAATATTGTAGCTATCCATGCTAAATGTGGTTATTCAATTTGGACATACATATACATAAATAATCTAAACCTATATATAAAAACCAATAAATTTGATAGATTGTATGGTTCCAGTCGGACCCGCCCGACTTTAGGCTTTCCTTACTAGTTTATGAAAATTATGTCCATCTCTAAGGAGCATTTTTGGATGCCCATTAGGGACTTAGGAAAATCTTTCAATTTTGTTTTGCTGGGTATATGCTCGTTGTTTGTCATCCACAATACTAGATCAAGTTAGAAAAACTCCTTATACGATATTCATTTGCTTAAAAGAGGTAAGCAATACAAAGGGCATTGTTGTTTCGTCTTTAAAAAAAAAAAAAGAAAAAAACATGCTATGACCTACGAGATAAATTTTCCCCTTAACTGGCAGCCACAAAAAAATTTTCATTTGTGCTATTATGGCAGAACTTACATGAGAATACTTTTGTTCTTAAAGTGGTAACACTACAAACCATTACATTTGACCGGTAAGGGTTGGTAACATAATATTTTTGGTTCCTCCCTAACAGCAATTCATAGAGATAAGCGTACTCGAAAAGTGCTATGCATTTTAAAAAGAAAAACTTGGACATTACAATAATGCTTATAGTATTTTGTTGTAAGTTGCGAACTGAAGAGCTGCACATACATTTCCAGACGATTTCCTTCCAAAGGATGTGAAATGTTCGCTTCATAGAAGTATTTATAGATTGTCTAAACTATTTTTGAAGTTGTAACCAAAAAGTTGGAAATCTATTCCAATTAGTTTGGGGCCGACTATATTATACTTTTCACCAATTTGTAGGCCAACATCGTATCTCAAGTCCTTCAAATTTGTTGGGAGCTATAACACCCTGAGACGTAACACAATGGCAGTAAAAAATAGGTATGTAAAGTGTAGAGCCAGACGGGGCCGACTTTGTTATACCCTTCACCACTGTGTAGATCAAAATGTTTGATACTATCTCAACTTCTTCAAAGTTGTTAGGAGCTATATGAAGGTTTAGATTCTCATAAACAAATATTGAAATTTGAACCGATTTCGACATTTTTAAACAAAAAACACAAAATCTCTGGACTTCAAATTTAAACCGGTGTAATCCCTGAGACGAAACACAATAATAGTAAAAACAAGTAAGTAAAGTCTAAACTCGGGCGGAGCCGACTATATTATACCCTTCACCACTATGTAGACAAACATTTGTGTTACCATCGCAACTACTTCAAATTTGCTGGGAGCTATATAAAGGTTTGCATTTCCAGATACAAATACTTTTAATGGAGACAATTTTTTGTACTTCTACAAAAACTCTAGAACTAAAATTTAAATCGGCTAACGCTCTGCGATGAAACACAATGTTAGTAAAAAACAAGGATATTGGTTAGATCTCGCCATGATATGTGGTCAAGTGTGGGTTGTGATATACTATTTGGTCAAGTCGGGCGACTTGGAGCCTTATTTAAAACTCAACCGTTCTGTGGAAATTTTGGCATTACAGTGTGTAGGATATGAATAAGATATGGGGAAATCATCATAGAATTTGGGAATTTTGGCAATATTTGTATAAACCGGAAAAATAAATATATGGAGGCTTTATCTAAATCTGAACCAAATGAGATCAAACTTGACACACTTAATATCATATTAAATATATTCTCTGTGGAAACTATCCAGTCAATTGGAAGAAAATTCCATTTGAAAATGGGTCTAAAATATGAAACAGTCTACCATATTTCCCCAACTCTGGTGTACGTATATATGGGAGCTATATATAATCTGAACCGATTTTGACTAAATTTGACATGCATAGTTAGAATAATAATTCTGCAATCTCTGCAAAATTTCACGTAAATGGGGTATAACTATAGCCTCCGTGATCATATGAGTGTAAATTGGGATTTCAACCAAATTTGGCACACATACCGATAAAGGGTGATACGGTCAAAATTTGGTCAATATAAACTTGACGTATTTCTTTCAATTTTGCATTTAAAAAACCTAAACACCCCTCATTTTGAAGGTGTGTGTGTAAAATGTTGCTCCTATTTTGATTTTGGAATTCACTCTTCAGTTGTCAAAATGCCGTCCAAGCAAGAAGAGCAGCGTATCAAAATTTTGCTCGCGCATCGCGAAAATCCGAGCTACTCGCACGCAAAGCTGGCAAAATCGCTAAAAGTTGCCAAATCAACCGTTACAAATGTAATTAAAGTGTTTGGGGAACGTTTGTCGACAGCCAGGAAGTCTGGATCGGGGGGAAATCGAAAACCGGAAGCCGCTGAGACGACAAAGAGAGTTGCCGGTAGTTTCAAGCGAAACCCTAACCTCTCTCTCCGAGATGCCGCAAATAAGCTGGGTGTATCGTCTACAACCGTGCATCGAGCCAAAAAACGAGCTGGACTATCGACTTACAAGAAGGTAGTGACTCCAAATCGCGATGATAAACAAAATACAACGGCAAAAGCGCGATCACGACGATGCTGACGAAGTTTGACTGCGTCGTAATGGACGACGAAACCTACGTCAAAGCCGACTACAAGCAGCTTCCGGGACAGGAGTTTTATACGGCAAAAGGAAGGGGAAAGGTAGCAGATATTTTCAAGCACATAAAACTGTCAAAGTTCGCAAAGAAATATCTGGTTTGCCAAGCCATCTGTACCGGTGGCTTGAAAAGCAGCATTTTCATAGCTTCCGGGACTGTTAACCAAGAAATTTACGTGAAAGAGTGTTTGAATAAACGTCTGCTGCCTTTCCTGAAGAAACACGGTTGTTCCGTACTGTTTTGGCCGGATTTGGCATCTTGCCATTACGGTAAAAAGGCCATGGAGTGGTACGCCGCCAACAACGTGCAGGTGGTTCCCAAGGACAAGAACCCTCCCAACACGCCAGAGCTCCGCCCAATTGAGAAATACTAGGCTATTGTCAAGCGGAACCTAAAGAAGACCAAAAAACTGCTAAGGACGAGCAGCAGTTCAAGGCAAACTGGCTTTCTGCGGCGAAGAAGGTGGACAAGGTGGCTGTACAAAATCTGATGGCAGGTGTCAAGCGTGAGGCCCGGCAATTCGGATTTGGAAAAGGGAAAGCCTAACTGAATATTTTTCCTGAATTTTATACTAATTGAACTTGAAAAACAAATTTAATTAGATTTTTTAAATAAACGATTTCACCGATTTACACGCGTTTTCCCTTGACCAAATTTTGACCGTATCACCCTTTACTATGAAACGTACTCCATGTGCAAAATTTGAAGCAAGTCAGTGAAAACTCTGGCTTTTGAGGCCATATAAGCCCAAATCGGACGAATCATATATATGGGAGCTATATCTAAATCTGAACCGATTTTAACCGTTAAACGTACCTCTCGTGCCAAATTTTAAGCAAGTCAGGGTAAAACTCTGGCTTTTGAGGCCATATAAGTGCAAATCGGACGAAAGATATATATGGGAGCTATATCTAAATCTGAACCGATTTGGCTGATATTTTGCAAGTTTTTCGAGACTCATAAAAAATGCGGATGTACGGAATTGAAGAAAATCGGTTGATAAACACGCCAATTATGACCAGATCGGGGATAAATATATATGACAGCTATATCTAAATCTGAACCGATTTTTTCCAAAATCAATAGCGATTGCCTTTGTTCCAAAAAACGACGCTATGCCAAATTTGAGGACGATCGGACTTAAACTGCGAGCTGTACTTTGCACACAAAATTACATATACAGACAGACAGACGGACAGACGGACAGACAGACAGACGGACATCGCTAAATCGACTCAGAGTTTAATTCTAAGACTAAATGGTATACTAAACGATGGGTCTCTTCCTTCTTGGCATTACATACAAATGCACAAGCTTATTATACCCTGTACCACCGTAGTGGTGAGGGATATAAATATGAGATATATAAAGTCATTTTTAAGTAGCTACATTTATCGGGCGATACATTTGTATTTCACAAGAGAACAAAATTGAACTTTTTTGTGTTGATTTAAAATTTAGGGCAAATTTTTACTAATTTGAGGTCGCTGAATCTAAATCTGCACTTGGTTTTTATACCCTAAACCACATAGTGGTCAGGGTATAATAACCTTGATCTGCCAAAAAATGTGCCTACCAGAAATATAGATTTTAGTCCCCATAAAATATATACCGATCGACTTAGAATCACCTGCTTAGCCGATCTAAATAGCCATTGATGTCCGTTCGTCCGTCCATTTATTTGTTGTTCGTACGATTCCGGTCGTAATTATTAACCGATTTGGATGAAATTTAGTATATGGCGTTTTTTTGGCACGAGGACAAACGCTATTGGATTTGGAAACAATCGGATCAAATTTAGACATAGCTCACATATATGTATCGCCCGATTTCGATAAATGGGGTCAGATTGCGTTTATTTACTAACCGATCGCCATCAAATTTGGCACAAAGTAATCTAATTAACTGCTATTTAAGCGTGCTAAATTTAATCGAAATCAATTCAGATTTAGATATAGCTCCCATATATATGTATCGCCCGATTTTCCCAAATTTGATAGGTCAAAATTTGGTCAATATAAACTTGACGTATTTCTTTCAATTTTGCATTTAAAAAACCTGAACACCCCTCATTTTGAAGGTGTGTGTGTGTAGAATGTTGCTCCTATTTTGATTTTGGAATTCACTCTTCAGTTGTCAAAATGCCGTCCAAGCAAAAAGAGCAGCGTATCAAAATTTTGCTCGCGCATCGCGAAAATCCGAGCTACTCGCACGCAAAGCTGGTAAAATCGCTAAAAGTTGCCAAATCAACCGTTACAAATGTAATTAAAGTGTTTGGGGAACGTTTGTCGACAGCCAGGAAGTCTGGATCGGGGGGAAATCGAAAACCGGAAGCCGCTGAGACGACAAAGAGAGTTGCCGGTAGTTTCAAGCGAAACCCTAACCTCTCTCTCCGAGATGCCGCAAATAAGCTGGGTATATTGTCTACAACCGTGCATCGAGCCAAAAAACGAGCCGGACTATCGACTTAGAAGAAGGTAGTAACTCCAAATCGCGATGATAAACAAAATACGACGGCCAAAGCGCGATCCCGGAGGCTGTACACGACGATGCTGACGAAGTTTGACTGCGTCGTAATGGACGACGAAACCTACGTCAAAGCCGACTACAAGCAGCTTCCGGGACAAGAGTTTTATACGGCAAAAGGAAGGGGAAAGGTAGCAGATATTTTCAAGCACATAAAACTGTCAAAGTTCGCAAAGAAATATCTGGTTTGCCAAGCCATCTGTACCGGTGGCTTGAAAAGCAGCATTTTCATAGCTTCCGGGACTGTCAACCAAGAAATTTACGTGAAAGAGTGTTTGAATAAACGTCTGCTGCCTTTCCTGAAGAAACACGGTTGTTCCGTACTGTTTTGGCCGGATTTGGCATCTTGCCATTACGGTAAAAAGGCCATGGAGTGGTACGCCGCCAACAACGTGCAGGTGGTTCCCAAGGACAAGAACCCTCCCAACACGCCAGAGCTCCGTCCAATTGAGAAATACTGGGCTATTGTCAAGCGGAACCTAAAGAAGACCAAAAAAACTACTAAGGACGAGCAGCAGTTCAAGGCAAACTGTCTTTCTGCGGCGAAGAAGGTGGACAAGGTGGCTGTACAAAATCTGATGGCAGGTGTCAAGCGTGAGGCCAGGCAATTCGGATTTGGAAAAGCGAAAGCCTAACTGAATATTTTTCCTGAATTTTATACTAATTGAACTTGAAAAACAAATTTAATTTGAGTTTTTAAATAAACGATTTCACCGATTTACACGCGTTTTCCCTTGACCAAATTTTGACCGTATCACCCTTTATTCAGTCATTGTGATGCCAAATTAACTAAAAGTATATTCACTCAAGAGCTATTTAATTGATTACTTTTCTTCCACATCATGACAGCGCATGCAGTAGTTATTATACTTCGCGCCTATAGTTTTTGCAAAATCGCCTATCAGTCAGCAATCCGTTTTAGCACATATCAGGAGTGATATCTGACGTCTTAGAACACACTAGTGTTCCGTTTAAGTTTAGATGGGACCATATTTTCTTAGCCTCGTTGGAACCCTTGCATCGGACATTTGTCATCATAACACGTAGTAAGAGCTTATAGGTAGCCAGAGGCATACCAACAGATTCTAGTTCCCCTGGAATATGTAAGGTAATTCTAGCCTTGCTAACTCATAACTAACTAACTCAGTTACCCATATTAGGTGAATATTGTACTGCTCATCCATCGCATTGAGAGATTTGCGGCAGCTGATAGGTTAGGTTAGGTTATGTGGCAGCCCGATGTATCAGGCTCACTTAGACTATTCAGTCCATTGTGATACCACATTGGTGAACTTCTCTCTTATCACTGAGTGCTGCCCGATTCCATGTTAAGCTCAATGACAAGGGACCTCCTTTTTATAGCCGAGTCCGAACGGCGTTCCACATTGCAGTGAAACCACTTAGAGAAGCTTTGAAACCCTCAGAAATGTCACCAGCATTACTAAGGTGGGATAATGCACCGCTGAAAAACTTTTTGGTGTTCGGTCGAAGCAGGAATCGAACCCACGACCTTGTGTATGCAAGGCGGGCATGCTAACCATTGCACCACGGTGGCTCCCTGCGGCAGCTGATGGCCGTATGTTTTTGAACTAAAGCAAAATTTCCTTAAAGTAAAACATTTGTTGTCCTTAAATAAATGAAATATTGAATCTTTAGATTTAATATATAAATGCTTTAAGACTTATTTTGAGGATTTTTCGTCTTTGGTTTAATGTTTTTTTTTTTTTTTTGGAATTAAGAAACCTTTAACTTTGAAGTATCTCTTGTGAGAAGAGAATATACGGAAATCGCTAAAACGGCATAGAATATAATTTTAAAACGATCAACATTATAAATAATAGGTCTCTGCTGCTCCTTCTTTGCATTATAACTAAATTTCCCAACTTATTGTACCATGTATCACAGTAGTGGTGAAGAGTATACTGAAAAAGCTATTGTCGTGTGGCCAAAGGTAGCATGTCCTTAAATTATGGGTAATGGGTAACGTTACATGGAAGAAAATTTTGTTCGACTAAGGTCAACTTGACTTTAATTATTTAAAAACAAGTATATACGGCCGTAAGTTCGGCCAGGCCGAAGCTTAAGTACCCTCCACAATAAAATTTTGACAAAATTTTCTATAGAAATAAAATTTTGACAAAATTTTCTATAGAAATAAAATTTTGACAAAATTTTCTATAGAAATAACATTTCGCCAATGTTTTCTATAAAAATAAAATTTTGGTAGATTATTTTTGGCTCGAGTGGCAACCATGATTATGAACCGACATGGACCAATTTTTGTGTGATTGGGGATCGGCTATATATAACTATAGACCGATAAGGATCAATTTTGGCATTGTTATTAGCGGCCTTATACTAACACCGCGTTGCAGATTTCGGATCGGATGAATTTTGCTCCTCTAAGAAACTCCGGAAATCAAATCTGGGGATCGGTTTATATGGGGGTTATATATATTTATGGACCGATATGGACCAATTTTGGCATGGTTGTTAGAGACAATATACTAACACCACGTACCAAATTTCAACCGGATCGGATGAATTTTGCTCCTCTAAGAAACTCCGGAGATCAAATCTGGGGATCGGCTTATATGGGGGCTATATATAATTATGGACCAATATGGACCAATTTTGGCATGGTTGTTAGAGACAATATACTAACACCACGTACCAAATTTCAATCGGATCGGATGACTTTTGCTCCTCTAAGAGGCTCGGGAGGTCAAATCTGGGGATCGGTTTATATGGGGGCTATATATAATTACTGGCCGATGTGGACCAATTTTTGCATGGTCATTAAAGAACATATACCAACACAATGTACCAAATTTCAATTTGGGTAGGATGAAATTTGCTTCTCTTAGAGCAATCGCAAACCAAATTTGGGGTCCGTTTATATGGGGGTTATACGTAAAAGTGGACCGATATGGACCAATTTTTGCATGGTTGTTAGGGACCATATACTAACACCATGTACCAAATTTCAGCCTGATCGGATGAAATTTGCTTCTTTTAGAGCAATCGCAAGCCAAATTTGGGGGTCCGTTTATATGGGGGCTATACGTAAAAGTGGACCGATATGGACTAATTTTTGCATGGCTGTTAGGGACCATATACTAACACCATGTACCAAATTTCAGCCTGATCGGATGAAATTTGCTTCTTTTAGAGCAATCGCAAGCCAAATTTGGGGGTCCGTTTATATGGGGGCTATACGTAAAAGTGGACCGATATATACTAATTTTTGCATGGCTGTTAGGGACCATATACTAACACCATGTACCAAATTTCAGCCTGATCGGATGAAATTTGCTTCTTTTAGAGCAATCGCAAGCCAAATTTGGGGGTCCGTTTATATGGGGGCTATACGTAAAAGTGGACCGATATGGACTAATTTTTGCATGGCTGTTAGGGACCATATACTAACACCATGTACCAAATTTCAGCCTGATCGGATGAAATTTGCTTCTTTTAGAGCAATCGCAAACCAAATTTGGGGGTCCGTTTATATGGGGGCTATACGTAAAAGTGGACCGATATGGACTAATTTTTGCATGATTGTTAGGGACCATATACTAACACCATGTACCAAATTTCAGCCTGATCGGATGAAATTTGCTTCTTTTAGAGCAATCGCAAGCCAAATTTGGGGGTCCGTTTATATGGGGGCTATACGTAGAAGTGGACCGATATGGACCAATTTTTGCATGGTTGTTAGAGACCATATACTTACACCATGTACAAAACTTCAGCCGGATCGGATGAAATTTGCTTCTCTTAGAGCAATCGCAAGCCAAATTTGGGGGCTATACGTAAAAGTGGACCGATATGGCCCATATGCAATACCATTCAAGTCGATAGCTTGTTTCGTTCGGAAGTTAGCGTGATTTCAACAGACGGACGGACGGACGGACGGACATGCTCAGATCGACTCAGAATTTTACCACGACCCAGAATATATATACTTTATGGGGTCTTAGACCAATATTTCGATGTGTTACAAACGGAATGACAAAGTTAATATAC
Source organism: Haematobia irritans (assembly GCF_050003625.1). Classification (NCBI taxonomy): domain Eukaryota; kingdom Metazoa; phylum Arthropoda; class Insecta; order Diptera; family Muscidae; genus Haematobia; species Haematobia irritans. Next base: position 93,581,635 of record NC_134400.1, on the reverse strand, counting down.
CCCCATCCTATGGTGGAGGGTATAAAAAATCTTCAATTTGTTGATTTTTTGTGCCTTGTGCAACACAGCGTTTAAAAATATATGTTTTTCAATACTTTATTTTAAAGACTTTTTATCTGAAACATATGATAATTTCTGCTTGAAGTCGAGCCTGAATTAGAAAATTTAAATTTTCACTAACACATTTTTAAAGACTTTGCAAAAAAGCTGAAAAAGCAAAAAAAAACATAATTTTTTTTAGAATCAAGTACGGAAAACTCAAACTTAAAAAGGAATTGTGTCTTAATTTAATTCTCCGCTTCTTTGGTTCGGAATCAATACCAAGATCAATAGTGTTCTTCTTAGTCGGTTCTTATGCTAGTAAGCAATACCGATGACATTAAGGTAAATACAACATAATTGGAACAAGTTATTTTTTTCAGTTTATAGAGTGTTGCAATCGGCTATATTATTGGGGTATTGTAGTGGATACTACACTGAGTACTCCAAGCATTATCGTAAATTGTTCCAATAATGAGGCATTTGGGTTTTATAAGTTCTCATATTGATTTAAGTTTCAAGAGCTTTAAACAAAAATGTTTTTGTATAGTATTTTTCACTTCACTGAATAATTTGCTTGTTTGGAGGCTCTTTCTAGTTCAAGCATACGATAAAAGGCTTGTTTGTTAACTAGTCGACGGAGGCTAACGTTTATTAACAAGAAAAGAATGCATGGAAGCCAAAGAAAAACTAACAAGAAGGCTAGCTTTAGATTTTAATTCTCCACGGGAATGGTGAATGGTATATGAGACGTCCACAGAATCAGCGGGTACGAGATGAAGTTTATGTACCACGAAAGACCTCGGGCTTTTGCGTTTATGTACTTCACTAACAATATAAGGTAACAAAGTCAATTTGGTTTTCATTCGTTTGCTCAGAACTAGGACCACCCCACTCTCACATTCACCGCGTTTCATGTGTGGCTGATGAAAGAAAAGCTTCAGTTTCAGCATCCATTTCCTCTTCAACATCATCGTCATCACACCAAATCAACATTCTTGCTAACGCCACTACCCCAACACCGCATACAAGAACTTTGGGCATGAAACGATGCAGCAATGCGGAAAAATATACCATGTGATTTTTCATAGCTTCCTTTTGTATAGTCCGCACCTACAATAAGCAAAACTGGAGTATAAGGGGACCATCTAAAGAACACCCAAAATGTTCAACAAATATAACAAGCTCACCCCCACCCCCCAACCAAAAAAATAACAAAATTTCCAAAGAGTGCTAACATAATAGTTCTTGGTTTTGGAGAGAAAATTTGAATGGATTTTGAAGCATGGGGGTGGGTCCATATAGTTTAGATCGAATGAAAGAACCAGTCAGCCATTCAGCCCATGCTAACAAGTATTCTCTCTATACAACTCTTCATATTTTTCATAGAAGCAGCGGCAATTTTGGCCAAAAGTTTTAAACAACCATACAAAAGGACTAACAAAAGAAGCTATGCGAACCCAAGGGCGAACGGAAAAAATTAAATTGTTCCATTCTTTGCATAAGTGAAAACCGAGTCAGCGACTGGACCATAATATGCAGAACAACTCTTGGGGATTGAGAAATTTACCGATGGGCTGAAGATGATAGGAGACTAAAAACCAACAAGTGCCTACAAAAACAAGTCCACCTTTAAAGGAAACCAGTAATTTCCAAAAGAAAAATCCAACCTCATTATAAACAAAAAATTTCTGGTAAATACCCACAGCGCCCATAAACGAAGTAAGGGGACTTTTATCCAGCAAAAAAAAAAACAGATTTTACATTAAAAGATGAAGATAATAACGCACAGTGGGTACAATTCAATTTTATTTATAAGCAGACCCTGTGCTATATTAGGATCAAATTGGAATAGGATCTCACCCCGCCAACTTGCATTAGCCAGCAATGAAATATATGTCTAGTTAGGCTTGTGAGATTGGTATCTGTGATAATATATAAAGGAAAAGTTGTCATTCCCTAAACCTTATAGGTAGAATTACATGTGTCGGAACACTAATAAATTTGCTGATTACATTCCTTGCGTCTGCGCTTTTTATTATGTTTTTATATTCCATGCTCTTTTAAAAGAAATGGACTTTATGTTTTTTTTTAACTTCATATTTTATATTGTCTTTCGTTTCTTGATTTGTTTACAAGTTGTTTAATGTAGTCAATGCATTGAAAAGTTAAAAGTTCGTCAACTTTGTGCGTCATTTTCATACGTTACTTTTGTCGTGTAACTCAAACAATAGTAGTTCGCCCATTTTAATTTTTTATTGGCAATATCATACAACGTACGCATGAGGTCATGGTACACCAAGAAAAGGTGCCTTCGGAACTAAAGGAAAAAATGTTCATCAATTTAGTTTAGCCAATTTATTTCCATTAAGTTACATTTTTGCTTAAAATGATCAAATTTACTTGTTTCAGTAAAAAAATCCTAAACTTAAAGCAGGGGGCTAATCACGGCATTCGATATCGAATTCATAATCGTATCGAAAAAAATGTCGATACGATTAAAAGTTTGGATCACGGGATTCGATCGAAATTTGAACGAAGCAGAACAAAATGAAATGACAAAATCAAGTTAGCGTCACAAAATAGAATGTAGAAAAAAACATGTTTTTGGAGGTTTCAAAATAAAAGTAAATTGTATTGCATTATATCTTATGGACCCATACGTTCCTCCGAATTCCTTCCTAATTGGAGGATGAGATGAATATAAAATAATTCGGCGACAAATAAGGAATAAAAGTGCACATTGTTATTGGTGTAAGTACATGGGTTTGAAATGGTGTGCACTGTTAGAAAGTCACCTTTTGCAGGCTCAATGGACGATTTCGGCTGACGAAGGAGGCGTTCAAATGGAAAATAATTTTTGGTGGCATGTCAACGTCAATTCTATCACTTTATAATTGTCTGCCGTCTTACAATTTTTTGCGAGTGGAAGCCTTCATAATTCACTATTCTTACAAGGTGGTCCAGAAGCGTTATGTGGTCACGGAATGGTACGCTATTTGGTTGATCACAATCTCTTGGAAATCGATCTAGCATGTGCACTTTATATATGGTTCTTTGCCAAGCTAGAATGCTCGCTCCCGAACTCGACTATAACCAATTTTTGATTAACTTTTATTGGAGTTGCATTAGTCCTAAATATTCAAAATATGTTCATTATATGTAAATTTACTATAAATTAGCAACAATTCGAACTAAAACTAATATATTTACTATTCCTATATGGCGAAAACAATGTAAAAAACAAGTGAAAAATGTTTTACGACTGCAATTTACCAATCGAAAAAATTGTCGATCCAAAAAACTCGATATGGACTCCCGTGATCCGAAAAATTGAGATTACGATCAAAAGTTCTCGATATCGAATGCCGTGATTAGCCCCCAGTTAGGAATAGTTCATTAACTAGAATAAGGCATGGAATTTTACTAATACTGTTTTCTTCGCTGGTTATAAGAATTTACTACTGAACAAGAAAATTGTATTCACTGACAACAAAGCATTCGTAAAAATAAACAAAATATGAACTAAAACCAAGTTTCCTCAAATTTAGTAAAATTTCTTACAAAATGATAATTCTGACTTCCTTTATTATAGAAAGCTTATCATACATACGAATAACACTTGGCATAGAAAAATATTTTAGTTTATTCGTACTAAGAAGTATTCAATCCTTTCAAAACTTAAGGAAACATACTTGTTAGAATATAGGAAATTTTCCTATATTTCTTTTATCTACCTGTAATCGATATCTGTCATCGAAGTAATCGATATGTTTGCGCGTGGGTTGTTTTTTAGTTGGAATCGCGTTGTTATGGTATACGGAGGGATTGTTAAAAAAGCTGAATTTTAGGCTTAATATTGAAGAGAGGGCGAGAAAAGCCACTGTAGCTTTGTACTCGTGCAAAAAGGCAATAGGGAAAAAGTGGGGACTAAAACCAAAAATTGTGCATTGGCTATACACGGCAGTAGTTAGACCTATAATGCTATATGGTGTTGTAGTCTGGTGGCCGGCACTTGAGAAACCGACCTGTTTAGATAAAGTTCAGCGTATGGCGAGCTTATGTATCTCAGGCGCATTTAGTAAGACAGAAACAGACTCCTTTAATGTCATGCTACATCTATTGCCTTTAGACATTTTGGCCAAACAGTCAGCTGTAACAACGGCTGTGCGGTTGCGCGAGCTATCGCTGTGGTCGGAAAAAATGTACGGTCATAGTTCGGTCCTCAAATTAATGCCAGATGTGCCTAACGTAGTGGATTACACCCTGGCAAAACCACTTTTCGACAAAAAGTTTGAAACTCTAATTCCCACCAGTGAGGCGTGGTGTACACAGACCCCGGGGAATAAATGATATATAGATTTCTATACTGATGGCTCCAAATTGAATGGACAAGTGGGGTTCGGAGTATATTCTAAAGATCTGGAAATTCGAATAGCGAAAAGATTACCTAATCATTGTAGTGTTTTTCAGGCTGAAATATTGGCAATAAGAGAGGTGGTGAATTGGCTGAGAAGTAATGTTCCAACAAATATTGGCATTAATATATACTCAGACAGTCAACCTGCAATAAAATCCTTGGACTCTGTGTTCCTCAACTCGAAAACGGCCATCGACTGCCGCAAATCTCTCAATGAGATGGCTGAGCAGTACAATATTCACCTAATATGGGTGCCTGGCCATAGGAACATACCGGGGAACTGCGAAGCGGATGAGTTGGCAAGGCTAGGGACTACCTTACATATTCCAGGGGAACTAGAATCTGTTGGTATGCCCCTGGCTACCTGCAAGCTCATGCTGCGTGAGAAGGCTGTTATGATGGCAAATGATCGATGGGAGAATTGCAAGGGCTGTAACGACACCAAGCAAATATGGCCCCATTTAAACTTAAACCGCACACTAGATATGCTATTATTCTCGAGACGTCAGATATCGCTCCTGATATCTGCTATAACGGGTCGCTGCCTGATAGGCGATATTGCAAAAACTATAGGCGCGAAGTATAATGACTATTGTATGAGCTGTCATGACGTGGAGGAAAAGGAATCAATTAAACACCTCTTGTGTGAGTGTCCTGCATTTTGTGTAAGGCGTAAGCGAATTTTAGGAGCGTATAGCTTTAGATTACTGGCTGACCTGGAAAACGTTAACTTAAGCAGTTTGTTAATGTTTTTGGAGCAATCTGGTTGGTTCAACAAAGAAAAATAATCAAGAAGGTTCAGCGGTTAAAACTAGAAGTGCCCATATGTAATAGGTACACAGAAAAAAAGTGTCTCGTAAATTTAAGAAGATTTTTACAAAAATTTATTACAAGAATTTTCCAGAATTTTAGTTCATTTTTCGTATCTTCAACGAAAATTAACTACTCGAAAGGAAATTTTACAAATTCTAAGTAGCAATCGTTTAGTTCATGGCCTACAAAATACGATGGAAATTTCCTTAAAAAATTTCTTAACTGGTGGTTAAAAATTCGTTTGACATGCTATAAAACTAATTGTGAAATGTAAAGTACTTTCTAAATAATAAGTGCAATTTACTATAAGATTTTTTTGTATGAGAAAATGTTTTTTTACGAAAAATTAACTTGAAAGTGGATAGCAATTTCTTACTGACAATACCTATAGTTAATAATTGTTGGTAAAAAATTACCCAATGAAATATTTTTAGTTCACATGTAATTAAATTTTCGTCAAAAATTGTGGAATGTGATTAATGTAAAGATGACGTTACTTGAGTTTTGTTGTGTATACATGAGCGTGGGGTTGTTTTTATTATACCCTCCACCATAGGATGGGGGTATATTAACTTTGTCATTCCGTTTGTAACACATCGAAATATTGCTCTAAGACCCCATAAAGTATATATATTCTGGGTCGTGGTGAAATTCTGAGTCGATCTGAGCATGTCCGTCCGTCCGTCTGTTGAAATCACGCTAACTTCCGAACGAAACAAGCTATCGACTTGAAACTTGGCACAAGTAGTTGTTATTGACGTAGGTCGGATGGTATTGAAAATGGGCCATATCGGTCCACTTTTACGTATAGCCCCCATATAAACGAACCCCCAAATTTGGCTTGCGATTGCTCTAAGAGAAGCAAATTTTATCCGATCCGGCTGAAATTTGGTACACGGATGAAAAAGGCTGTTTTTCATATGTTTGGCTATAAACATTATATGTTTGGCTATAAACATTATATGTTTGGAACACAAATTTTTAAACACAATATTTTTGAGTGCAAGCATATAATGTTCATAAACTAGCATAACATGTTTGGGACATATATGTTAATATGTTAGAACATATTATGCTTGGGACATAAAATGTTTGTAAATATAATATACTTGGATGCAAACATATATTATTTTAGAAATAGCCTATAAACATATATGTGTTTAGTAGCTTGGAGCGCTATTTAACAGGGAGCGATATTGAATTAAGTTGGTGGTTGTTGCTTGTTATTACAAAATTAACATTATATTTTTCCTTGGGCAATTGATCAGCTACTTCTTTGATCCTTACAAACTGTGTGGTCCGCTGTTCGAATCCCCGTCCGGCAAAAGGTAAAATTAAAATAAAAAAAATCATACAATTGAATAATTTCTTCTACAATGTTTGTATTACAGAAAAAGGTGCTAAGAACTAGAAAATCTCGTGGAAGTGAGAAAGATGTGGGGGAATATACAATTGGGCAGAAACAAAATTTTGAGCATTCAGGTCGAAAACCTATGTTGTTAGCACCTATATTACCTGTTTATTTTCATAATTCATTATGACTGTAAATATATAAATAAATAAATAAAATTTTGAGCACAATATTGTTTGGGAGAATTTTTTTTAAGCATATAATATTTTTGGGTGCAAAATGCTTCCAAACATATTATATGTTCACATAATAACATATTGTTTTTTGGAAGACAACATTATTGAATTTGGATGCAAAAATACAAAATGTTTGGAACTTAGACTACCCAAACATATATTGTTTAGACCAATATGCTTTCAAACATATTATATATTGGAAGAGATCAAACATATAAATGTTTGGGCAATACCCAAAAATGTATATGCTTGAAGCAAAATATGTTTGGGAGTATATGTTACAGAAGCGATTTTTTATGAGCGTGTACATGGTGTTAGTATATGGTCTCTAACAACCATGCAAAAATTGGTCCATATCGATCCACTTGTACGTATAGCCGCCATATAAACGGACCCCAAATTTGGCTTGCGATTGCTCTAAGAGAAGTAAATTTCATCCGATCCGGCTGAAATGTGGTACACGGTGTTAGTATATGGTCTCTAACAACCATGCAAGAATTGGTCCATATCAGTCCATAATTATATATAGCCCCCATATAAACCGTTCCCCAGATTTGATCTCCAGAGCAAAACTCATCCGATCCGGTTGAAATTTGCAAAATTCATCCGATCCGGTTGAAATTTGCAACGTGGTGTTAGTATAAGGCCGCTAATAACCAATGCAAAATTGGTCCATATCGGTCTATAGTTATATATAGGCGATCCTCAATCACACAAAAATTGGTCCATCGGTTCATAATCATGGTTGTCACTCGAGCCAAAAATAATCTGCCAAAATTTTATTTTTATAGAAAACATTGTCAAAATGTTCTTTCTATAGAAAATTTTGTCAAAATTTTATTTCTATAGAACATTTTGTCAATATTTTATTTCCATAAAAAATTTTGTCAAAATTTGTTTTCTATAGAAAATTTTGTCAGAATTTTATATCTATAGAAAATTTTATTTCTATAGAAAATTTTTCCATATTTTACTTCTATAGAAAATGTTGTCAAAATTTTATTTTGTCAAAATTTTATTTCTATAGAAACTTTAAACTTAATTATATACTTATTTAATCGGCCTTTTTTAGTTTAATATATACCACGTATGGACTATGTGGTATATATTACGGTGTTAGGAAGTTTTAAGATACCTTGCCATCGGCAAGTGTTACCGTAATTCGATTGTGGATGACAGTCTTCAGTAGAAGTTTCTACGCAATCCATGGTGGAGGGTACATAAGCTTCGGCCTGGCCGAACTTACGGCCGTATATACTTGTTTTTGTTCATTTAGTGGTTTGTGTGTGTGTTTGTTATTCGTGGATGGTTTATTTGGCTGGATGAGGTGTTGTTTTCAATAAAGGCACACGTGTTTTTGTTGTTGTAGGAATGTTTTGGCTTTGCTTGGTTTTGTTTGGCATGCTTCAGTTAGTTGTACAGTTGGCGTTGGCCTGGGCAGTTGCATCTTTTAAGCAGGTATGCAACAAGGGAATATAAAAACATGGTATATTTTGGATTTTTGAGACATATATCGGTGTTTGTTTATTAAACCTTTTAAATGAAAGTTATTAATATTTTATCGGAAGTTTAGAAAAAAGTTACTAAGAATATTTAGGAAAATATGTTGAAATTGAAAGTGTATTGAAATTTTTATTATTGTATGTAAAAAATTAATATTAAATTTCAGATGAATTTGGAAAATGTTTGTTATATATCAGCGTATAGTTTATTCATAAATTGGTAAGTATTTTTTTAATATGACTTTCTTCTAATAAGAATATTTTTTATGTATATTATTATTTGTTAATTAATTTTTTTGGAAACCAGTTTAATGTTTTTCTTTGTTGTAAAAACAATATTTAATTTCAGAGCAACTCCAGATGGATTCGAACAAATTCAAAAAGAGAATTGGTAAGTTTTCTTTTAAAAATTAGCTTTATTTAATTATTTACGTTTTTGTGACTTTTTTATCATCAAAATTACAGGTTTTTAGTACCTTATTTTAGTATTTCTTTAATCAAATTTTTGGAAACCAATGTAATATTTTTAATGTAAAAACAAATATTTAATTTCAGAATAACCCCTTAAAGAATTGGACAAATTTGTAGTACTCCTTTGCCTGTAATTTAATAGTGAATTGGTAAGGATTCTTTAACTGGACCGTCATCCTTATTTTTTGTACATTAACGTCATCCTTCGTCATTTTGTCTACGGCTGATTTCAAGGCGCTATAATTTTCATCGTGAGCGAAAAAGTGAACCAAACTTGAATTTATTTTCCTATTCAATTTGTTTTATAAAACAAAAATTCATAAAACGGTCGAAATAGTATAACTTAAATTTACCATTTCCCAATAGACTAAAATGCATTTTAAATCGAAAATGAAATTACGTGGCGTCATTTTGACGAATGATGACTGTCTAGGGTTTGGTTTTTATGCATATTATTATTTTTTTCATTAGATTTTTAAAACCTATTTAATAATTTTATTACACCATTTGATAAAATGCCCCCAAATATGGTAAGTTACAAGCTAAAATGAAGAATTAAAAATTATATTTCATTACATGGTGTAAATTTTTAACAATTTTCATTATTGTTTCCTTTTTTCTAGCAAGATATGTGAAAAAATTACGTACGATGAATAAAAAAAGGATAAGTCAAAAATTCCAAACAACGGGTGCAAATGAACTACTTTCTGTTCCACGTGGTCATAATTTTTATTCACAAAAAACATTGTATTAAGATCTTTCATCATACGTTTTTATAATAAAGTACTTTTGCTTAAAGAAAGTTTAATTTTAATGTATGAAAATTTTCATAATAGTAAAACGGTTTGTTGTTCCTTTAATTATTTAATTTCTCTGTACTGTGGAATGATTGATTTAAAAATAGTTTAGTCGTCGACATTTTAATGAGACTGTTAACCAATTTTTATTATCGGGTTTCCCACAAAATAAGCAAGTAAACCAAAATAATACTGACTTTTTAACTTGGAAGGGGTATATAAATCTTATAGTGTTGTAAAAATGACCTAAAATACAATGTTATAGATGAACTACAATTTAAGAGAATTATAAACTAGACAAGTTGAAAAAAATCTTAAGGGCTAAATCATGGTCAATATTACTACAGTTTAGTTCATTTTGCAATGGAAAAGGGTTCACTGTTTTTTCAGTGTACTTTTAGTTAATGTGGCATCACAATGGACTGAATAGTCTAAGTGAGCCTGAATCTTAATCGGGCTGCCACTTTAACCTAACCTAACCTAGTAGAAGTGTGCACGTGACACAAAATTGGGGATGGCATTAGGGTGAGTGTGCGTGATTAGCCAACCAAATATTCTGCTCTTTCGTTAATCATTTTTTCACTTCTAATTAAAAATGTTTCAATTGTCAATTATTATTTTTTAATAAAATTTTTATAAAAAAAATTTTGTGCAGGTTTCCTGCAATTCATACTTACGAATAGATTTCTCGTGAGTTATGCCATTTTTCGTCAGCTTAATCGTGAATGTGAGTCTTTAAAAGTTTTTCGTGCGTGAATAAGATTTTTCCGTCACGAGTGTACGTGAGTAAAATATTATTCACGTGCGCATCTCTAGTCTTTATACAAAATCCCTTACATTATTTTTATACCCACCACCATAGAATGGTGACGGGGGTATAATAAGTTTGTCATTCCGTTTGTAACACATCGAAATATCGATTTCCGACTATATAAAGTATATATATATATATTCTTGATCAGGGAGAAATTCTAAGACGATATATCGATGTCCGTCTGTCTGTCTGTCTGTCTGTTGTAATCACGCTACAGTCTTCAATAATGAAGCAATCGTGCTGAAATTTTGCACAAACTCGTCTTTTGTCTGCAGGCAGGTCAAGCTCGAAGATGGGCTATATCGGTCCAGGTTTTGATATAGTCCCCATATAAACCGACCTTCCGATTTGGGGTCTTGGGCTTATAGAAATTGTAGTTTTAATTTGCCAATTTGAAATTTGAAATCTAGATGTATTTTATGACCATAAAGAGGTGTGCCAAAAATGGTGTTTTGGTATAGCCCCCATATAGACCGAACTCCCGATTTTACTTCTTGGGCTTATAGAAACCGCAGTTTTTATTCAATTTACCTGAAATTGGAAATCTAGAGGTATTGTAGGACCACAAATACGTGTGCCAAAAATTGTGAGTATCGGTCCATATTTTGGTATAGTCCCCATATAGACCGATCTCCCGATTTTACTTCTTGGGCTTATAGAAACCGCAGTTTTTATTCAATTTACCTGAAATTGGAAATCTAGAGGTATTATAGGACCACAAATACGTGTGCCAAAAATTGTGAGTATCGGTTCATATTTTGGTATGGTCCCCATAAAAAATGACCTCCCGATTTGGGGTCTTGGGTTTATAGAAACCGTAGTTTTTATCCAATTTGTCTGAAATTGGAAATCTAGATGTACTTTATTACCATAAAGAGGTGTGCCAAAAATGGTGAGTATCGGTCCATGTTTTGGTATAGCCCCCATATAGACCGATCTCCCGATTTTAATTCTTGGGCTTATAGAAACCGCAGTTTTTATTCAATTTACCTAAAATTGGAAATCTAGAGGTATTGTAGGACCACAAATACGTGTGCCAAAAATTGGGAGTATCGGTCCATGTTTTGGTATGGTCCCCATATAAAACGACCTCCCGATTTGTGGTCTTGGGCTTATAGAAACCGTAGTTTTTATCCAATTTCTCTGAAATTGGAAATCTAGAGGTATTTTAGGACCATAAAGAGGTGTACCGAAAATGGTGAGTATCGGTCCATATCTTAGTATAGCCCCCATATAGACCGATTTCCCGATTTTACTTCTTGGGCTTCTAGAATCCGAAGTTTTTATCCTATTTGCCTGAAATTGGAAATCTAGAGGTATTTTCGGGTCATAAAGAGGTGTGCCGAAAACGATGAGTATCGTCCATATTTTAGTATAGCCCCCATAAGAACGATCACCCGATTTAACTCCTTGGGTTTCTAGAAACCGTAGTTTTTATCTGATTTGCCTGAAATTGTAAATATTCTGGTATTTTAGGCTCACAAAAACGTGTATCGGATTAAGTTTTTATCGGTCCATTTGGTAATGCCTCCATATAGACCGACTTCACTTCTTGAGGGTGTAGAAGGCGCACTGATCATGAAAATTGCTTGAAACTCAATGTAAAATTTCCAGATTTTACTTCTACAGATTTAAGATTTCAAATCAAGACGTTATTTTATAATTTTCTTGCACACTTACAAGAGATGTTAATGATTTCTCTAAAACTCAAACAAAAATGGTTCTTATAAATCCAGAATCTTCGGGAAGTGTCCTCAAGCCCTCCTGAAATTTCAAAGGAAACCCTAATATTTGGTTCAAGGTGGTGGGTATTTAAGATTCGGCCCGGCCGAACTTAGTGCTGTATATACTTGTTCGATATTTGATTGGGGAAGGGGACGGTCTTTATAGGAAACTTGGAAGAAGGTGATTAAATTGGGTGCATGATTTTTCGATATCTGGTCGGGGAAGGAAAACTCCCCTTTGGAATAGGGAAAATCTAAATTTCTTCAACTTATTTGGAATTTATAGGGAACATAGTGATCGTTATGAAGTACATGCAGGGTATGTGATTTTTCGATATTTTATCGGGGAGGAACATCTCCTGCTTGTTTGAGTTTTTGAAAATTGAAAGTTTTCCGGTTTTTTTTTTTAAATTTGGAGAGGGTGGAGGTTGCTATTTAAATGGGAACTGGGTACCTAATTTTTTTATGGTAAATTTTTATAAAATGTACTGTGAATGGACTTTTTGTTAAATCTACTAAAACAACTTTTCAGAATTCTTATTATTATTATTATTATTATGGCTTCCAATAAATTTGAAGGACTTCAGATGGTATCATAAATTTTCGTATCAAAATGGTAAAGGGTATAATTTAATTTAGGCCCCGATCGACTTTCCTTACTTGTGTCTACTGTGCACTATACTGCTACACACGGATGTCCTCTAACAAATTCGTCCCTTCGAGTTGATTGAGGATGTAGCACAATCTACGCACATTTAATTTCGTATATGTGAGTTGGAGCCATTGAAAGGAAACCAACATCGACCAAACCATATAACAGTGAGAGACTTAATTTGCATATATAACACTCTGGAGGAATGTAATATAAAATGATAAAATTCACCAAAGAGACCAACAAGAGGGATATTGTTGGTATGTCTATTACAACGCATTGTAGTGTGGTTTATTTAAAGGCCAAACAAACAAACAAAAAAAAAAAATAAAAACTGAGGTATGGAATAGTTTCTGTATACTTAAAAAACACAAGTATATTACGGCCAAAAGTTTGACCGGGCGGAATCTTAAATATCCACGACCATGGAACGTATGCGATAATTTTCTTTGAATGGCTTGTCACATAGTATTTTTTTGCCGCACATAAAAAATTATTCCTTAGAATTTGTAAATTTTATCAATAATGAGCCCATCATGAAATTCGTATGATAATAAATGCAATTTTGAACTCCAATTTTTTTCCTTCAAAGGAACACTGGCTTTAGCCAAATCCACTTTTGTAAACCTTTCTTCGATTTAAGATTTAAGTGCAATTTACCTTGAGTTTAGTGAATTACGCGAATTTATTCCGATAATTGGCTGATAGTTTCGCTGCAAGTAGAGGATACCAATGAGGAATGTTGTAATTCCGAAACTTCCGTCCATCCAAACATCTTGCAGTGTAAACTGCTTTGTCCAAATAGATTTGACGAAACATATTTTTTCTCTGTTGGTTAATCTACTCTATTAGTTTTTATACTGAAATCAAGACAACATTAATCCTCGAAATTTTCTTTAAAATAATCATGTCTAATAAATTTTCTTAAATTTTCGAAAAGTACCAATGTACTTATTTTTGTGAAATCGGTGTAATAGCTGCGTTTGTAATACAGTTAAAATTGTCTAACATTAACCTATTTTTTTAAATTAACAAACAAAAAATGCGTTTCAAACACTTTTCCAAGATCTGTTTCGCAATATCTGAATTAAAATACTCGTGTCACGATGTGATACAGCCAATATAAGCTAAACATATTTTATTATTGTTTGATTTCTGTCAAATAATTGTCCAGTGTAACCGCACCGTAAGTAATATATACACTTGCCCGCATATTTCTGCGTACGGGGCAAAAAAAAATTAAATTTAAAATTCATACATACATTTCTCTACACATAAATACTTTATGGGGCCAAAACTTATTTTATTTCATTTATTGGACATTTCTCTGAAATATTATTATATAAACATAACGTGAAATGAATTATTCTACTTTTAATTCAGTTAAAAAAAAAAATGGCGAAAAAAAAATACTAGCAAAAGTCTGCGTACAAGAATTTTTCAATATTAAAAATTAGGTTCTGTGAGATCCTAGTAACTTGTTGGATAACCCTTTCTATTTAGTACCTCTCCGAGACTTCTAGGCATCGAATCCACGAGCTTTTTTGTATCATCAGCTGTAATTTTTCCCCATTCTTGCAATATTATCTCCTTAAGCATGTTTTTTGAGGTTATGGCATGTGTGCGAATCCTGCGTTCGAGTAAGTCCCATAAATGCTCGATAGGGTTAAGGTCTGGTGATTGGGGGGGCGTTCGTAACTGATTTTTAACGTTGTACAATAGCCATAGCTTTACATTTTGCGCGGTATGCTTGGGGTCATTGTCTTGCTGAAAGTAAAACTCTTCTTCTAGCCCCAACAGCTGTGCACTTTGCAACAAATTATTTTTCAGAATTTGTATATATCCCATTTGGTCCATTGTGGATTCAATAAATTCAAGTTTACCAACACCGCTGGCTGCCATACAACCCCATACCATGATTCCGCCTCCCCCATGTTTTACGGTTGGTACTAAATTCTGCCTTTCGAACGCCGTACCTTTCTTCCTCCACACTAACTTTTTGCCTTTTATACCAAAAATGCAAAATTTGGTTTCATCCGAGAAAATTACTTTGTTCCAAAACTGGGGGGGCTTGGATACATATTCATTTGCAAAATCCATTCGCTTCTGCTTATTGACATCTGATATGTATGGCTTCCTACGGCCTACTTGGCTATTGTAGCCAGCTTTTTCAAAATCCTACGGACGGTGTCATCGGAAACAACTTTGGAAAACCTTTCCTCCACCTCAAGTTTCAGTTGGTGAGCCGTTATCCTTGGATTTAGGCGCACCAATTGAACGATACGTTTTTTTCTCGACTTGTTAATAGAGATGGACGACCAAATCGAGGCTTTGGCAGTATGGGACCCGTTGAAACATAGTTGGTTATAACTCTCTGGATAGATGAGTGTGCTCTACCCACTATTTGTCCAATTTCCCTATACGGTTTTCCCTCAACATACAGCTTCATAATAATTTTTCTTTCGTCAATACAAATTTCTTTTCCCTTGTTTTCCATGGTTCCAATTGCGCACACCAGCCTCGCACACCAGCCTCTTCAATCTAAAGTCATAACAAACCGGTTTTGGTTAACGGTAAATGCAATGTGGCCAACAGATCGCAGGTGTACGCAGTTGTACGCAGACTTTTGAGAGTGCATGTTTTGTGGGTGCTTGGTTAGAAAATTAATAAGAATTACAATTTTTGTATTATATGTAAGAAAATATACTTATAATTTAGAGAACTAGCTAATAAACTAAATAAAACAAAGTTTGGCTCAATACAATTTTTAGTTTTTGAGATACGTGTGGATAAATTTAAATTTTCAATTTTGTATGCGCTGTACGCAGAAATATGCGGGCAAGTGTATATGGGCTGTGGAAATTTTCAAAAATAAAATAATAAAATTTAACTACAAACAAAAATTTTTTCAACAAAAATAAGTCAATTTTTGCGTTATTTTAACTACGATTTTTTTCGGTGTAGCATACTGTGTCAGCAACCTGGTACTCGCAAACTGTTCCGTCTATACGTCACTAAATGAAAATAGGAAAATATGGTAGTAGTATTTATTGTCGTTGTATTCTCTGATATTAGCACACAAAAAAAACATATTTTTATATAGAAATATTTTCTTTTGGGAAAAAAATGGAAAACAGCCACAAGTGAACGGACTCCACCTACAGCCATCTCAACATTGTTTAGAAGGGAAAACGTTTAACATAAAACTAGGCCATTTCGTTGAAGTGCCCTTTATGTTGTTGACGTTTTATTTGTTTTTCTTTATGTTGCCTGTTGTTGATTTTTTGTTTTTGTTTTTTGCCCCAGCAATGTTTTCTTTTTATGATTTTTAAAAGTTAGCTTTTTGAGAAAAACAAAAACACCCGCTCTCATGCATTGGACAGTAACACAAATGTTTTAGCCAATCTACAGCAATTTCAACAATTTGCCCAACACTTGGCATCCTTTATAAACAATCACAGCAACTACCGATACACATATATATGAATGTATGTGTGCATGCAAATACACTAGAATTCCCTGAGTGCATGCACATGAGAGTGAATATAAAATCCCAATTGTTCATGCACATACACACAGTGGGCAAAATTCAAAATCGTACATGCATATGTAGCCCTACTCTGCAATTTTTTGCAATCACAACAGGAATGATAAAATCAATGTTGAAGTCGTACTAAACATTCACGGATACTTTCTATGTTAAGAAATCTTAGAAGATACGAGCAATAAATGTTTTTGATAAAAAACGAAAACTATTTTTACAGGATTTTAATGGAATTTTGAAGTTTTTGAGTGTAAGATACGATCAGAAAATAAGTTTTTCATATAAACAAGTGAGTAAAGAGAAAGTCGGGCGGACCGACTATATCATACCCTAAACCACCCCTACTGAATTAGTAAACATTGTTTGTGGGGTATCAATGGTATATGTTTGGGGAAAAACCGCATTTCCACATTTATGAACATCAAGGGGTATCTCGGAGTTTTATCACAATCTGAACAGAAAGTTCTGATATTAGGAGCTATCGATTCTGAATCTACAGAGTTAGTATGCCACTAATATTGAGTCCATTAATAAATTTCCCAGATTTGGTTGATGCAACAGAAGGTTACCTTGTGCTAAATTAGAGTAAGATCGGGAACTAAATAAGGCTATTATGGTCAGAACTAAATTTGTAAGGGGTAGTTTTTTCAAAAACGGGCGATACATATATATGGGAGCTATATCTAAATCTGAACCGATTTGGATTATATTTTGCAGGTTTTGTTGATATTACAGGAGATTACCTAAAGTCAATATTTCTGGTACGCACATTTTTTGGAAGATCAAAGGTATTATACCCTGACCATTATGTGGTTTAGGGTATAAAAAATGTTTTTTTTTAAAGGATTTTAAATATTTTCGAGTAAATCACGCATTATGGTCCTCTTCGCTCTAGTTCGCCTAGTTTAGAAGATACGAGCAAAATAAGTTTTTCAAAACATCCGATTTTTCAGTATTTTGATCGAATTTTGAAATTTTTGGGAATGATTGCGAATTTAGCTCTAGGTTTAAAATCAACATACGTTTTTCATATAAAAAATTCTATTTCTTCACGATTTTTATTAAATTTTGATTTGTCATCGGATTTGTTCACGCAATTGCTTATAACTTTGTCATTTTTCGGTCGTTTTTCGTCTAGTTGGTCTTATTACTTACGTTACAGTATCACCTATACGACCATGAAGAGAAACCGGTGGACGTTTTTCATCTGAATACCTTTCGTTTAAGTACCAACAACGATATAATCAGACATTTCTAACTTGAGATATAATTTAAAAAAGGAACGGGATATTTATTTATTTATTACAAGATTTACAATCATAATAAATCATGAAAATAAATACAAAAACAACAAAGGTTTTTGACCTACAAACAAGTATATACGGCCGTAAGTTCGGCCAGGCCGCATCTTATGTACCCTCCACCATGAATTGCGTAGAAACTTCTACGAAAGACTGTCACCCACAATCGAATTACTTGGGTTGTGGTATCTTAAAACTTCTTAACATCGTTTTCTAAATTGTGAGTTAGTCCATACGTGGTATATATTAGACAACAAAAGTATGTATAGGTAAGTCTACAAATAATTACGAATCGATATGGACTTTTGCACATAGGTACATAGAGAGCCAGAATTGAAATATGGGGGTCGCTTATACGGGGGCTATTTATATACAATTATGAACTTGATATGGACCAATTTTTGTGTGATCGGGGATCGATTTATCTGAGGGATATATATAAAGGGTGATTTGTTAAGAGCTTGATAACTTTTTTTAAAAAAAAAAACGCATAAAATTTGCAAAATCTCATCGGTTCTTTATTTGAAACGTTAGATTGGTCCATGACATTTACTTTTTGAAGATAATTTCATTTAAATGTTGACCGCGGCTGCGTCTTAGGTGGTCCATTCGGAAAGTCCAATTTTGGGCAACTTTTTCGAGCATTTCGGCCGGAATAGCCCGAATTTCTTCGGAAATGTTGTCTTCCAAAGCTGGAATAGTTGCTGGCTTATTTCTGTAGACTTTAGACTTGACGTAGCCCCACAAAAAATAGTCTAAAGGCGTCAAATCGCATGATCTTGGTGGCCAACTTACCGGTCCATTTCTTGAGATGAATTGTTCTCCGAAGTTTTCCCTCAAAATGGCCATAGAATCGCGAGCTGTGTGGCATGTAGCGCCATCTTGTTGAAACCACATGTCAACCAAGTTCAGTTCTTCCATTTTTGGCAACAAAAAGTTTGTTAGCATCGAACGATAGCGATCGCCATTCACCGTAACGTTGCGTCCAACAGCATCTTTGAAAAAATACGGTCCAATGATTCCACCAGCGTACAAACCACACCAAACAGTGCATTTTTCGGGATGCATGGGCAGTTCTTGAACGGCTTCTGGTTGCTCTTCACTCCAAATGCGGCAATTTTGCTTATTTACGTAGCCATTCAACCAGAAATGAGCCTCATCGCTGAACAAAATTTGTCGATAAAAAAGCGGATTTTCTGCCAACTTTTCTAGGGCCCATTCACTGAAAATTCGACGTTGTGGCAGATCGTTCGTCTATTCATGATGAAATGTCAAAGCATACTGAGCATCTTTCTCTTTGACACCATGTCTGAAATCCCACGTGATCTGTCAAATACTAATGCATGAAAATCCTAACCTCAAAAGAATCACCCTTTATAGGTATAAGCCGATATGGACCTAGCTAGACATGGTTGTTAACGACCATATACTACTCGGATGAAATTTGCTCCTCCAAGAGGCTCCAAAACAAAATCTCGGGATCGGTTTATATATATATATATATATATATATATATATATATATATATATATATATATATATATATATATATATATATATATATATATATATATATATATATATATATATATATACATATATATATATATATATATATATATATATATATATATATATATATATATATATATATATATATATATATATATATATATATATATATATATATATATATATATATATATGATTATGGACTGATATGGACCACATTTGGCATGGTTGTTAAATATCATATACTACCACCACGTACCAAATTTCAACCAGATCGGATGAATTTTGCTTCACCAAAAGGCACCGGAGGTCAAATCTGGGGATTGGTTTATATAGGGGCTATATATGATTATGGACCGATTTCGACCAATTTTTGCATGGGTATTTGAGGTCATATATTAACACCACGTTCCAAATTTCAACTGAATCAGATGAATTTTGGTCTTCCAAGAGGCTCCGAAGGTCAAATTTGATGATCGGTTTATATGAGGGCTATATATAATTATTGACCGATGTGGACCAATTTTTGCATAGTTGTTTGAGACCATATCCTTACACCATGTACCAAATTTCAGCCGGATCGGATGAAATTTGCTTCTCTTAAAGGCTCCGCAAGCCAAATCGGGGGATCGATTTATAAGGGGGCTATACGTAAAAGTGGACCGATATGGCCCATTTGCAATACCATCTGACCTACATCAATAACAACTACGTGGGCCAAATTTCAAGTCGATAGCTTGTTTCGTTCGGAAGTTAGCGTGATTTCAACAGACGGACGGACGGACAAGCTCAGATCGACTCAGAATTTCACCACGAACAAGGATATATATACTTTATGGGGTCTTAGAGCAATATTTCGATATGTTACGATGTTTTGCGGCTTTGATGATAAAGGCGTATTTTGGAGTACGATCCAAAAATTTGTTGCAATAGTTAAATTTTCGACTAATATATTGTTTCCCCAAAAGGCCATGGGGAACACTCAAATTCGATTTTTGCTGAAATGTAACCCAAATCGACTTTTGACAGTGACTCTAATAGACTAATTTGCTATACAAAAACCTGAACATTTGCAATGTAAAAAATTGACAAAAACTAGTGAATTAAGTAGAGAGCCGTTCAATACCAGGACATATCTTTTCATCCAATTTAACCCATATTATGTACACTTTAAGTGGCGAAATATAATTGGACGGAAAAACTGTTCATACAACTATCAGACATTTACTTTAACAACCCAGTTTTCATGAAGAACAATTGCCTACTAACACTTATACATTTTCGTTTATTCTTGGGTTTTCTTGAGTATTCAACTATTTTTGTTTGGCCTAAATGTGAAAAGGTTCAATAAGCTCACATTATCCTTAGGAGTGATTTGTTCTTTTTTGTCTTCGTTTCTTAAGAGACGATGATACCACTTCAATACCATTCACCTAGAAAACAAAAACTCCTCTCCTTTTGTTAGACCCAAGAAATGTTTTTCGTACTTTCGAAAATTTCTAAATCAAGGCAAGTATGTAATTTGACATAAGTACATTCACTAGAGTATTGAAAAGAGTTTCGATAGAAGAATACGTTAAGCTAAGTTGACCTTCTTTGATGTGAAACTCAACAAAAGGGTTAAACGCTATAGGAATGTGAAGAGATTTCTCTCTCAATTCTCTTAACTTCAATCCTTTTAGAAATGTAGGCCTGTGTATCTACTAAGTGGTGAAAGTGCTGCAGATAAATTGTTTTATGTAATATTCTTTTACCTTGAAATAGAGGGTTACGTATCTTTATCCCTTTGGGATTATATTCTTTGTACGAAAATCGAATAGTGAACCATAAACGAAGAAATGGTAATACGTACAATTATACAAAGGATACTAAATCGACTATTAATTGTGATCGTCATATATAATAAAAGCTTATTTCAAGCAGCATGTACTCTAACTTTATATAAAAAAATCGAATTTTGTTTGTTCGATTTTTTTCTTTGTAATCCGATTTGTCTAAAATGCGGAATCTAAAATTCTTTTTTAATCTACCAAAATTTGTTCTCAATATGGTTAATATCGGTTGATATTTTGATACGACCCTCACATGCACTGGTCTCCTTTTGACTTCTTGAGGGCACGAAAAGTACAAATATCGACTTACTTAATCGAACGATAATATTTCTCAATTTTAATTATCTTGCACATTCGAGTATTGGAATAAAAATCTACAGAATTTAGATCTCGAACCATACATCCCTCTTAATTATCTAGCGGCAAACATCCCAAATTTTTGCGACTAATGCGACATTTATTTATGCTCGATTAATTACCTCAGAAATGTGTATAAAAAAATATGCTTAAATACCTTACACGGATGCATAAGAAAGAATGTATAGTTACCTGAAATTAAATAAAAATATATATTAAGAATCATTTATATAATATGGAAAGAGATTAATACATTACAAATTTACAAAGAAATATAGGATTAACTACAAACGAATATTTGGTCTTATGCAAATAATAGTTTGATTTTGATATATATTTTAAAATTTAGTTAAAAAATTGTAGTTTCCACATTCTCATATTCTAATTCAATAACAACAAGTACATACGGCCGTAAGTTCGGCCAGGCCGAATCTAATGTACCCTCCACCATGGATTGCGTAGAAACTTCTACGAAAGACTGTCATCCACAATCGACTTACTTGGGTTGCGGTAACACTTGCCGATGGCAAGGTACTTAAAACTTCGTAACACCGACTTCCCAATTGTAAGTTAGTCAATACGGGGTATATATTAAACAAAACAAGTATATACGGCCGTAAGTTCGGCCAGGCCGAATCTTATGTACCCTCCACCATGGATTGCATAGAAACTTCTACGAAAGACTGTCATCCCAAATCGAATTACTTGCGTTGTGGTAATACTTACCAAGGTAGCAAGGTATCTTAAAACTTCTTAACATCGTTTTATAAGTTGTGAGTTAGTCCATACCTGGTATATATTAGATAAAAAAGGAATGTATAGGTAAGTATACAAATAATTACGAATCGATATGGACTTTTGCACGGTACGTAGAGGGCCAGAATTGAAATATGGGGGGTCGCTTATATGGGGGCTATATAAAATTATGAACTTGATATGGACCAATTTTTGTGTGTTTGGGGATCGATTTATCTGATGGCTATATATAACTATAGACCGATATGGACCTAGTTAGGCATGGTTGCTAACGGCCATATACTAGCACAATGTACCGAATTTCAACTGACTCGGATGGAATTTGCTCCTCCAAGAGACTCCAAAACCAAATCTCGGGATCGGTTTATATGGGGGCTATATATAATTATGGACTAATATGGACCACTTATGGCATGGTTGTTAAATATCATATACTACCACCACGTAACAAATTTCAACCAGATCGGATGATTTTTGCTTCTCCAAAAGGCATCGGAGTTCAAATCTGGGGATCGGTTTATATGGGGGCTATATATGATTATGGACCGCTATGGACCAATTCCTGCATGGTGGTTGGATACCATATACAAACATCACGTACCAAATTTCAACCGAATCGGATGAATTGTGCTCTTCCTAGGGGTTCCGGGGGTCAAACCTGGGAATCGGTTTATATGGGGGCTATATAAATATGGACCGATTTCGACCAATTTTTGCATGGGTGTTTGAGGCCATATATTAACACCACGTACCAAATATCAACTGAATCAGATGAATTGTGGTCTTCCAAGAGGCTCCGGAGTTCAAATCTGGTGATCGGTTTATATGGGGGCTCTATATAATTATTAACCAATGTGGACCAATTTTTGCATGGTCATTAGAGACCATATACTAACACCATGTACCAAATTTCAGCCGGATCGGATGAAATTTGCTTCTATTAGAGGCTCCGCAAGCCAAATCGGGGGATCGGTTTATATGGGGGCTATATATAATTATGGACCGATGTGAACCAATTTTTGCATGGTTCTTATAGACCATATATTAACACCACATACCAAATTTCAACCGGATCGGATGAATTTTGCTCCACCAAGAGGCTCTGCAAGCCAAATCGGGGGGTCGGTTTATATGGGGGCTATACGTAAAAGTGGACCGATATGGCCCATTTGCAATACCATCCGACCTACATCAATAACAACTACTTGTGCCAAGTTTAAAGTCGATAGCTTGTTTCGTTCGAAAGTTAGCGTGATTTCAACAGACGGACGGACGGACGGACATGCTCAGATCGATTCAGAATTTCACCACGACCCAGAATATATATACTTTATGGGGTCTTAGAGCAATATTTCGATGTGTTACAAACGGAATGACAAAGTTAATATACCCCCCATCCTATGGTGGAGGGTATAAAAATGCCGTTTAAATACGTATATAATTCAGTTTACAAAATTTTCTATAGAACTAAAATTTTGACAAAATTTTCTATGGAAATAAAATCTTGACAAAATTTTGTATAGTAGTAACCCAGCAAAAAAGCGTCGCCAAAAAAAGTGATGAAAAAGTTCTTTTTGGTTCCGGAAGTGGTGCAAAATTGACGCAGAAGCGATGAATTTAACATGGGCTTGTCATAGGACGGAAGTCCTCCATTTCAACAGCCGTTGCCCTGAATTTGCATCACTTCTTTAGGTATGATCCGAATTCAATGTTTTGGATGTAAATTAAAAAATTCTGTGATATTTTGTCAAATAAATAATTTGTATAATTTGTTATAATTTTTAATGGATTCTAAAGCTTGTCGGAAACGTTTGACATCAAATATTTTCAAAAATTCACAGTATTTTCAGATTGGATTTAGCATTTTTTTTTCGATAAAATTTAAATGATTTGTACCATTTTATGAATTCTTGCTTTGTTTGCAATCTATTTGAAACGAAAAAGTTAAAATTACCCATTAAAAGTATGAAAAAAACATGTTATAAAAAATTGAATAAAATGAACTTCCTGGGAAGTTAAAATAAAGAACATCATTGGGAGTGCATCTTCTGGAAGTGCTTTTGAAGTTGTGCCTTTGGAAGAACTTCCAAATTTTCTTGCTGGGAAAATTTTCAAAAGAAATAAAATTTTGACAAAATTTTCTAAAGAAATAAAATTTTGACAAAATTTTGTATAGTAACAAAATTTTTACAAAATTTCGGTAGAAATAAAACTTTGACAAAATTTTCTATAAAAATAAAATTAGGACAAAATTTTGTATAGAAATAAAATCTTGACAAAATTTTCTATAGTAATAAAATTTTGGTAGATTATTTTTACTATAGACAAATATGGATCAATTTTGGCATTGTTGTTAACGGCCATATACTAGCGCAATGTACCAAATTTCCCCACGTACCAAATTTCAACCGTATCGGATGAATTTTGCTCCTCCAAGAGGCTCCGGAGTTCAAATCTGGGGATAAACCGATCTCCAGATTTGATTGGCGGTTGTATATAATTAAGACCGGTATGGACCAATTTTTGCATGGTTGTTAGAGACCATATACTAACACCACGTACCAAATTTCAACCGGATCGGGTGAATTTTGCTCTTCCAAGGGGCTCCGGAGGTCAAATCTGGGGATCGGTTTATATGGGGGCTACATATACCCAGCAAAAAATTTGGAAGTTCTTCCAAAGGCACAACTTTAAAAGCACTTCCAGAAGATATACTCCCAATGATGTTCTTTATTTTAACAACACAGGAAGTTCTTTTAATGCAATTTCTTATAACATGCTTTTTTCATATTTTTAATGGGTAATTTTACTTTTTTTCAAATAAGTTAAAAACAGAGTAAGAATTCATAAAATGGTACAAATTATTAAAATTTTGTCGAAAAAATGCTAAGTCCAATCTTAAACAAGTATATACGGCCGCAAGTTCGGCCAGGCCGAATCTTATGTACCCACCACCATGGATTGCGTAGAAAAATCTACGAAAGACTATCATCCACAATCGAATTACTTGGGTTGTGGTATCTTAAAACTTCTTAACATCGTTTTCTAAATTGTGATTTAGTCCATACATGGTATATATTAGACAAAAAAAGTTATGTATAGTTAAGTCTACAAATAATTACGAAACGATATGGACTTTTTGTACGTAGAGAGCCAGAATTGAAATATGGGGATCGCTTATATAGGGGCTATATACAATTATGAACTTGATATGGACCAATTTTTGTGTGATTGGGGATCGATTTATCTGAGGGCCATATATAACTATAGACCGATGTGGACCTAGTTAGGCATGGTTGTTATCGACCATATACTAGCACAATGTACCAAATTTCAACTCACTCGGATGAAATTTGCTCCTCCAAGAGGTTCCAAAACCAAATCTCGGGATCGGTTTATATGGGGCTATGTACGATTATGGACTGATATGGACCACTTTTGGCATGGTTGTTAAATATCATATACTACCACCACGTACCAAATTTTAAGCAGATCGGATGAATTTTGCTTCTCCAAAAGGCACCGGAGGTCAAATCTGGGGATCGGTTTATATGGGGGCTATATATAATTATGGACCGATGTGGACCAATTTTTGCATGGTTGTTAGAGACCATATACTGACACCATGTACCAAATTTCAGCCGGATCGGGTGAAATTTGCTTCTCTTAGAGGCCTCGCAAGCCAAATCGGGGGATCGGTTTATATGGGGGCTATATATAATTATGAACCGATGTCGACCAATTTTTGCATGGTTGTTAGAGACCATATACTAACACCATGTACCGAATTTCAGCCAGATCGGATGAAATTTGCTTCTCTTAGAGGCCTCGCAAGCCAAATCGGGGGATTGGTTTATATGGGGGCAATATATAATTATGGACCGATGTGGACCAGTTTTTGCATGGTTGTTAGAGACCATATACTGACACCATGTACCAAATTTCAGCCGGATCGGGTGAAATTTGCTTCTCTTAGAGGCCTAGCAAGCCAAATCTGGTGATCGGTTTATATGGGGGCTATATATAATTATGGACCGATGTGGACCAATTTTTGCATGGTTGTTAGAGACTATATACTAACACTATGTACCAAATTTCAGCCGGATCATATGAAATTTGCTTCTCTTAGAGGCCTCGCAAGCCAAATCGGGGGATCGGTTTATATGGGGGCTATATATAATTATGAACCGATGTCGACCAATTTTTGCATGGTTGTTAGAGACCATATACTAACACCATGTACCAAATTTCAGCCAGATCGCATGAAATTTGCTTCTCTTAGAGGCCTCGCAAGCCAAATCGGGGGATCGGTTTATATGGGGGCTATATATAATTATGGACCGATGTGGACCAGTTTTTGCATGGTTGTTAGAGACCATATACTGACACCATGTACCAAATTTCAGCCGGATCGGGTGAAATTTGCTTCTCTTAGGGGCCTCGCAAGCCAAATCGAGGGATCGGTTTATATGGGGGCTATATATAATTATGGACCGATGTGGACCAATTTTTGCATGGTTTTTAGAGACCATATACTAACACCATGTACCAAATTTCAGCCGGATCGGATGAAATTTGCTTCTCTTAGAGGCCTCGCAAGCCAAATTTTGGGGTCCGTTTATATGGGGGCTATACGTAAAAGTGGACCGATATGGCCCATTTGCAACACCATCCGACCTACATCAATAACAACTACTTGTGCCAAGTTTCAAGTCGATAGCTTGTTTCGTTCGGAAGTTAGCGTGATTTCAACAGACGGACGGACGGACGGACATGCTCAGATCGACTCAGAATTTCACCACGACCCAGAATATATATACTTTATGGGGTCTTAGAGCAATATTTCGATGTGTTACAAACGGAATGACAAAGTTAATATACCCACCATCCTATGGTGGTGGGTATAAAAATTGTGAATTTTTGAAAATATTGTAGGTCAAACGTTTCAGACAAGCGTTAGAATCCATCAAAAATTATAAAAAAAAAATAAAGAATTATTTATTTGACAAAATATAATAGAATTTTTTATACCCTCCACCATAGGATGGGGGGTATATTAATTTTGTCATTCCGTTTGTAACACATCGAAATATTGCTCTAAGACCCCATAAAGTATATATATTCTGGGTCGTGGTGAAATTCTGAGTCGATCTGAGCATGTCCGTCCGTCCGTCCGTCTGTTGGAGTCACGCTAACTTCCGAACGAAACAAGCTATCGACTTGAAACTTGGCACAAGTAGTTGTTATTGATGTAGTTCGGATGGTATTGCAAATGGGTCATATCGGTCCACTTTTACGTATAGCCCCAATATAAACGGCTTGCGATGCCTCTAAGAGAAGCAAATTTCATCCGATCCATAACTATATATAGGCCCCATATAAACCGATCCCCCGATTTGGCTTGCAGAGCCTCTAAGAGAAACGAATTTCATCCGATCCGGCTGAAATTTGGTACATGATGTTAGTCTCTAATGACCATGCAAAAATTGGTCGATATCGGTCCATAATTATATATAGACCCCATATAAACCGATCCCCAGATTTGACCTCCGGTGCCTTTTGGAGAAGCAAAATTCATCCGATCTGGTTGAAATTTGGTAAGTGGTGGTAGTATATGATATTTAACAACCATCTGAGTTGAAATTTGTGGATGAAAGACTTTCGTAGAAGTTTCGACGCAATCCATGGTGGAGGGCCTGGCCGAACTTACGGCCGTATATACTTGTTTTAGTTTACATCCATTGAATTCGGATCACACCTAAAGAAGTGATGCAAATTCAGTGAAACGGCTGTTGAATATGAGGATATTGGATATTTTAGACAGTTTTCCATTCAACCAAAAATTAAAATTAATTTTAATTAATTAAAATTTTAATTTTTATTCAATTATGCCAATAATTGATTTTTATTGCTTCATTTGTTTTCTGTGTATATTATGTTCAAAGCTTTCCTAATTTTTATCGGCTATTTGATAAGGCTAATATTTGCATTGTATTACAACAATTAAGGCCAACAATTCATTGTTCTCCTCATTTTGGGCAAAATATAGTAAGTTTATGAATCTGATAGTTTGCGCTCTTTATTATTATATTCGTTACTACTTTGCTATTCGTAGCCAAGTTGTATTTACTTAGGTATACCGCTTGAGATTTTAGATTGACATAATCATTAAATTACACACTCAATCACTGACTACTGTTGTTGATGTCATACTGACAGCTAATTGGCACTGAAATTGTAATTACAAAGTGCACGTAGTGAATAGTTGAACAACTGTCAAATCCATATTGCTGAGCAACAATTGTTTAATTCTCTTGTGTTCAATTTAACATTTTGTGTCAAATTAAGAATACTGATTATAAGAGGATTTTCGAACGTTACTTGATTGAATAAAATAATTAAAGATTTATGTTATGGCTTTTACATAGAAACTTCTGTTCCGTTATTAAGTCCTTCTCTTATTGAATGCTAATGAAACATCAAGAGGAAGGATTAAATGCTGTAACTGATTTTTAATTGACAATCACACTCTTAGCCGACGGTCACAAAGCGTCTTAGACACTATCTCCAATTGCGGTTAAACAGCACAAAATTGTTTTTAGATTTGTACAATAGATTTCATCTGTGGGAGGACATTTATGTAAATGCTTTTAACCCATTAGCGCCCTCTGTCCCCATATGAGGACACCTGTTTAAACTTAAACAACTATGAGCTACCCGTTATTTTTGTAATTTTAAGTACACGTATGCCAGATTTATACTGCATCTGATCTATAAAAAAGACACGTGGTCGCATTTGATAAACAAGTGTCATATTCTGTGGCTTATATTCTTGTATTAATTCGGATAACTTTCGAAAATACTTTCAATATTTTTATGTGTACTAAGTTATCTAAAATCTATAACTCTTCGCATATAATATAATATTTGTAGATAAAACTTTTAAGTTTATTGTAATAAAAAGTTTAAAATTGTACTTCCACGTAATGGAGTTTTCTGGAGAATTTTAAATGCAATCTGCCCAATGTCCCTACATGGTGAGGCCCTTTTTTGTCAGTTGTTTTGTTTAAATCTTTTTATTTAGTCGTTACTGAGTTGATAAAACCCATAAAATCAATTTTTGTCCGGCAGTTTCATTTTGGGCGTTAATGAGTTAATGTTATGTATTTGAAAAAAACTGACCAAATTTTTTTACTGGGTAGCATTATGTTCTTGAACCATTTTTGAGGCGATCATATTCTTTCTCCGCGTGTATATGTACAACTTATGTTATGGCAAATACCATTCGGTATGAATGGATTAGCTATTGCAAAAAGTATGAATATAATACCAGCTTAGCCGTTTCATATTCGTCTTTGATGTTGTGATATAAACCAAATTTATGAAATTTTAATAATAAGATTGGGGATTACGTTTTATAAGTTCCTTTGTTTTTGGAAAGTTTCCTTTATTAATTTTAATAAAATTTTGAAATTTCAATCCACTCATCGTTTTTCGGCATAATTTTTATTGAAAAGCCAATATCCCCTGTCAGTGGATTATTAAATTTTTTTCAAAAACAAATTGGTTTCCTTGAACGGTGATTGCTTTTTTTTTGATCGCAATGAAAATGGTATTCTTCAAGAGTAGTGACAGAAAAAGAATATGTCTGGAAAAATTTAATAATCATCGAAAATTGTGAAAGTGTTCTGCTTGACTGAAAAAGAAAATCAACAATAAAAACAATACGAGGAAATATGAAAAAACGACATAGAATCGAGCTTGCTGATAGTCTGTCGCCGTTTGAAGTATGCAATTTATTTGTTTGCAATATCGTTAACGCCTTTTCAATCAAAAAACAATTATAAACACTTTTTGCCATCAAAGTAACAAAAGCATCATAATAAATAAAATAATTCCTTTGAATGTTTGTTTTATTTTTCATCATTGATGATGAGAGCGCATATCAAACTGGAGTGTTTGTATCCTCCGGAACTAGTAGATGTTAATTGAATCTCTGTGGAGAAATCAAAATATAACTGTATACAGTGTAGAGCATGTGCGGTTACATACTAAGAATATCAGCGATATTTAAGATAACAAAAATATGCTCATAATTAAAAATTATGATAAAACCAAATTATTCACACTGAAAATGAATTTTTGACCTACTAGGAGTTGTATGTAAATCTGAACCGATTTCAAACAAATTAGGCACACTTGACTGTCAAATGTACTCTTTGTGCAATATTTGAAGCAAATCAATATGAAATTGTGGTCTCTTGGGCCATATAAGTGCATATCGTGCGAAAGATATATATGAGAGCTACAACTAAATCTGAACCAATTTGACATATACTTTCCTTTTACCAATTTGAATGATACTTTCTTTTTAGGAGACTTGCAAAGCCTTTGGATGTACGTAATGAAAATCATTAACCGTAGAAAATTTTTAAATGCATTTATCATCAAAACCAACATAGAAAATTTATTTTAAATTGCTAAAAATTTCGTGAACCATAGTAAAAGATCATCTTAAGGACCAAATCATCATCAGTTTTACTACCATTTAAGAAAATCAGCCGTTAATTTTTATCAAATTCAACTGACAGTTAAGAAAACATTTTTAAAAACTAAACTTAAAAACTTGTTATGAGCTACTTTTTTGCTGTGCGGACCTAAACTGTGAGCTGTACTTTGCACATTAAATTTAATTTTTTTAAATTTGCACATAAAAATGAACATCTACAGACGGACATCGCTAAATCGATTCTGAATTGTGGCTCTCATTGTAAGACAATAAGTATACTAAACGATGAGTCTCAGAGTGGTCTTTTTGGCGTCCTGGGATATGTATCGGTGCTCCAGTTTGTCGCCAATTTTTATTTTTCTTATAATTTGTTTGTTTCTAAACTCTCTTGATATAGAAATCTACACAAAAAGCTAATTATTAGAATAGTTTATTGGTCAAAATATTCTAATATTTCTTGCGTTTCTCTGATGCGTTTTGGTTGCTCAAAAATACAAGGTTCCTTAACCCATACTGGTCCATCAGGTCTTGTCTGTGGGGCAATCCTACAAAATTGTCCCAGGACGTGTCTTTTGGAATGAGTTCAAGTCGTGCCCTACACCCAGAGAAGGAATATGATCACCTCAAACATATTTCAAGAGCAAAATGTTATTTTTGGACCGTGACCATGTTCTTTTCTCGGAAATTATGTATCTGATTGCGGCAAGCATGTTATGTTTGGTGAGAAAAAAACATTTTTGCGTAATGTTACGTAAAAGTAACATTTTGCTCTTGCCCCACAGACAAGACCTGATGGACCAGTATAGTGAAAATTTGCCTCGTCAACGACAAATCTATATTAAAATCACCGAACGTTTTGATCAGAATTGGGACTCGCCTATACACATCAAGGAATTGTCCTGTAACTTCCTCCCGAAGGGCGGAAAAGGGTGGTATACCTTCTTTCAATGCTCTACAAAAAAAAAATCTTTGTGTGTTAATTTCACGCAGTTTTAATCTTTTCTCAACGTGCTGAACCATAATGTACAAATTTCATGACTAAACCTGGAATTGTTTCAAAGTTATTGAAAATGCAAAAGTTTGCGTTTTTCTAATTCGTATGAACCTCTATTGTAATGACTTTCAAATTTCACAATATTTTTTCAGACGAGAAAAACATTTTTTCGACATTAAATTTGGAAATATTAATATTTGGAGCGAGTCTATTTCTTATTTCAGTTATGAGTGCTTTGTGAATTTAATACTAACGTTTAAATGACATTTTTATCACGTTCAGAAATTCGTCACTCATGTCCCAAACATTTAGTGTTACTTTAGGAACATTACATGTTTGCACTTAAATATATTGTATTTAAAAATTGTGCCCGAAACACATTTTGATTATATCGAAACATATGAAAAACATATTTTTCTAACAGTGTTGACATTTCTAAAGAATATCCTAAAATATCAATATTGATGAAAAACAGAATAAATAGCACCTTCATAATAATAAAATCTATTTGGCAATATAACTTGAGTTTCTTAAGCTTTTGAAAGTCTAACTTGAGTTTCTTAAGCTTTTGAAAGTCTAATCTGAAATTTTGTATGAGAAGATATCGTCAATTAAACATAATACTGTTCAACTTGGAAAAAAACACCAAAGGCACTAAATGAAAATGCCAGAAAGCACAAAGTTGGTGCTTTTCTTTGAAAAGGCACTAAAAAGGCAATTTGGTGCTTTTTGGAAATCAAAAAGCGCTAAATTTGGTGCTAAAAGAATCAAATTGGCATCACTGCCTGTAACGGTCCTGGTCCTGATTGATCCATTTCCCGTAGGGACATATATAGTTATATCATATCTTTGAACAGTTTCATTAACATATCATGCGTATAGACTAAGTAAATGCAAGCACAGCTACCCAAAACAAAATACGTTTCTGAAGAAGAGCAGCAACTACTTGCTCCCATTTTCCCCTGTAAGTGATGTCTTTCGTTAATTATCTCCGTCTTCATATTTCTTTCTCTATACTTCCTCTCTTTCTATCTGATCATTATATCCTTGCATGTATATGTTTACACGAAATTTATAAAAGAATATATGTTTACATCCACTCATAATATATTTGTGAACATTTGATATCCCAGACATAATATATCATATCATATTGCATTTTAATTTGGATTGTTTACCTGTGTTAAACTATATTTTTGATACAATGTCCTCATTTGGACTCCATAGTACATGGGATAGGAAATGTACTAAAACTTGACTGGTATCAAAAACCCACGGCATCGGGTAGATTGATAAATTTATATGCCAAACACCCAAGAAAGACAATAATTGATACAGCGACGAATTTCATTCGAAGAGTTTTAAATGTAAGTGACAAGGATTTTTAAGAGAAAAACATGAAACGCATAGGAGACATTTTACTTAAAAATGAGTTTCCAAAACGCACTATACAACAATTAATTAAATAGAGGAGGGCAACTAACTCGATTGGAGGACCCGAAAAGTATATTTCAGTCACATACATACCAGGCGTCACGGAAATGCTGAAAAATTCAAATATATTTGACAAAGAAAACTACCAGTTAGCTGAAAGGACACATCGTCATGTGGTTTACAAAATTAAGTGTAGCGGCGACGAGTTGAACACATGTAATAAAATATATGTTGGCACTACAAAAACAAAACTTAAAACTAGACTATCAGCTCACAAATCTGACGTAAAGGCTATTGACCGTCCTTTGGAATAAAAAACTGCACTCGCTGCCCACTGCGCATTGACTGGACATAAACCAAATTTGACCCAAGTTGACATTTTAGCTAAAGAGAAACACTATAATAAGAGATTCATTTTAGAAATGCTCCATATTATTGACGTTCCATCGGAGAAGAGACTTAATTGCAAAACTGATACAGATGGATGCTCACACATATACAGGTATATCGTAATAAAAAGCAGAGATCGACATCGAAAGTTAGTCAGTAAGGTGTCATAAAACAGTAAAGTGTAATTCACTCTTGTTTTATTTAATGTAATTATAACACACTTAAATGTTTGTAATGTTAGTACCTGGCCTGATGAAGATTGACGATGTCAAATCGAAATATTGGCTTCAATAAAATAATACTCAAATAAAAAACATCTAGAGCTTTTTCATTTATGACCTCGAGCTGGACTAAAACCAAAAATATAAAAAACAAGTATATACAGCAGTAAGTTCGGCCGGCCGAATCTTAAATACCCACCACCATGTATCAAGTATAATAGTTTTCTTTGAACATTTCAGAGGGGTTTGGTGACAGATATTTTCCCAAGCAGATCAATTCAACCAGTACGCTTCCCGAAGATAAGTGTAAAGATTTTACCTATGAAAACTAGATGAGATTCTGGATTACTAAGAACCATTTTATGTTTGAGTTTTAGAGGAATCATAAACATCCCTTGTAAGTGAAAATTATGAAATAATACCTTGATTTGAAATCTAAAATCTAATATCTGTAGATTACGAGAAGTAAAATGTGGAAATTTTACATTCAGTTTCAAGCAATTTTCATGATAAGTGTACATTCTATACCTTCAAGATCTGAAATCGGTTTATATGGAGGCCCTAAAAACTAAATCATATACCCATAAAAACTAAATCATATACACTTTTTCGTGGGTCTAAAATGCCACCATATTTTCAATTTGTGGCAAATCGGATAAAAGCTACAATTTCTGGAAACCCTAGGAGTTAAATAGGGAGATCGGTCTAATGGGGGCTATGCCAAAAACAAGGTGGGATTCACACAATAAGCAGCACATCTAATTG
Source organism: Haematobia irritans (assembly GCF_050003625.1). NCBI lineage: Eukaryota > Metazoa > Arthropoda > Insecta > Diptera > Muscidae > Haematobia > Haematobia irritans. Next base: position 93,547,201 of record NC_134400.1, on the reverse strand, counting down.
TAGTTCTAGAATCTAAACTCCAAATCGGATGGCCGGTTTATAAGGGGGCTATATCAACAACTGTACCGATACAAAATATATTCGCAATACCTCTTTATGGTCCTAGAATACCTCTAGATTTCCAACTTCATGCAAATTAGATAAAAACTACGGATTCTAGAAGCCCAAGAAGTAAAATCGGAAGATCGGTCTATATGAGGGCTATATCAAAACATGGACCGACAATAACCATTTTCGGCATACCTCTTTCCGTACCTAGTATACCTCTAGATTTCCAATTTCAAGCGAATTTCTTTTATCCAATTCGGATTCTAGAAGCCCAAGAAGTAAAATCTGGAGATCGGTCTATATGGGGGCTATATCAAAACATGGTCCTATAATCACTATTTTTGGCACACCTCTTTATTGTCCCAAAATACCTTTAGATTTCCAATTTCAAGCGAATTTCTTTTATCCAATTCGGATTCTAGAAGCCCAAGAAGTAAAATCTGGAGATCGGTCTATATGGGGGCTATATCAAAACATGGTCCTATAATCACTATTTTTGGCACACCTCTTTATTGTCCCAAAATACCTCTAGATTTCCAATTCCTGGCAAATTGGATAAAAACTAAGGTTTCTATAAGCCCAAGAAGTAAAATCTGGAGATCGGTCTGTTGGGGGGCTATATCAAAACATGGACCGATATTCACCATTTTCGATTCACCTCTTTATGGTACTAAAACACTTCTAGATTTCCAATTTCAGGCAAATTGGATAAAAACTAAGGATTTAGAAGCCCAAGAAGTAAAATCTGGAGATCGGTCTCTATGGGGGCTATAACAAAACATGAACCGATACTCACCATTTTAGGCACGCCTCTTTGTGGTCCTAAAATACCTCTAGATTTTCAATTTCAGCAAAATTGGAGAGAAACTACGGATTCCATAAGCCCAAGACCACAAATCGGGAGGTCGGTTTATATGGGGAGTATATCAAAACCTGTACCGATATAGACCATCTTCGAACTTGACCTGCCTGCAGACAAAATACGAGCTTGTGCGAAATTTCAGCACGATTGCTTCATTATTGAAGACTGTAGCGTGATTACAACAGACTGACACACAGACAGACAGATAGACGGACATGGTTATATCGTCTTAGAATTTCTCCCTGATCAAGAATATATGTACTTTATATAGTCGGAAATCGATATTTCGATGTGTAACAAACGGAATGACAAACTTATTATACCCCCGTCACCATTCTATAGTGGTGGGTATAAAAATATATGCCATTTTATATTAATGTATAACAAGTATATACGGCCGTAAGTTCGGCCAGGCCGAAGCTTATGTACCCTCCACCATGGATTGCATAGAAACTTCTACTGAAGACTGTCATCCAATATCGAATTACTTGGGTTGTGGTAACACTTGCCGATGGTAAGGTAGAGGGTGATATTTGGTCAAGGGAAAACGCGTGTAAATCGGTGAAATCGTTTATTTAAAAAATCAAATTAAATTTCTTTTTCAAGTTCAATTAGTATAAAATTCAGCAAAAATATTCAGTTAGCCTTTCGCTTTTCCAAATCCGAATTGCCGGGCCTCACGCTTGACACCTGCCATCAAATTTTGTACAGCCACCTTGTCCACCTTCTTCGCCGCAGAAAGCCAGTTTGCCTTGAACTGCTGCTCGTCCTTAGCAGTTTTTATACCCTCCATCATAGGATGGGGGTATATTAACTTTGTCATTCCGTTTGTAACACATCGAAATATTGCTCTAAGACCCCATAAAGTATATATATTCTGGGTCGTGGTGAAATTCTGAGTCGATCTAAGCATGTCCGTCCGTCCGTCCGTCCGTCCGTCTGTTGAAATCACGCTAACTTCCGAACGAAACAAGCTATCGACTTGAAACTTGGCACAAGTAGTTGTTATCGATGTAGATCAAATGGTATTGAAAATGGGCCATATCGGTCCACTTTTACGTATAGCCCCCATATAAAGGGACCCTCAGATTTGGCTTGTGAAGCCTCTAACAGAAGCATATTTCATCCGATCCGGCTGAAATTTGGTACATGGTGTTGGTATATGGTCTCTAACACCCATGCCATAATGGGTCCACATCGGTCCATAATTATATATAGCCCCCATATAAACCGATCCCCAGATTTGGCTTGCGGAGCCTAAAACAGAAGCAAATTTCATCCGATCCGGCTGAAATTTGGTACATGGTGTTGGTATATGGTCTCTAACAACCATGCAAAAATTGGTCCACATCGGTCCATAATTATATATAGCCCCCATATAAACCGATCCCCAGATGTGGCTTCCGGATCATCTAAGAAAAGCATATTTCATCCGATCCGGCTGAAATTTGGTACGTGGTGTTGGTATATGGTCTCTAACAATCATGCAAAAATCGGTCCTCATCGGTCCATAATTATATATAACCCCCATATAAACCGATCCCCAGATTTGGCTTGCGGAGCCTCAAAGAGAAGCAAATTTCATCCGATCCGGCTGAAATTTTGGTACATGATGTTGGTATATGGTCTCTAACAACCATGCAAAAATTGGTCCACATCGGTTCATAATTATATATAGCCCCCATATAAACCGATCCCCAGATTTGGCTTGCGAAGTCTCCAAGAGAAGCAAATTTCATCCAATCCGGTTGTAATTTGGAACATGGTGTTAGTATATGATCTTTAACAACCGTGCCAGAATTGGTCCATATCGGTCCATAATTATATCCCCCATATAAAACATTCTCCAGATTTGACCTCCGGAGCCTCTTGGAGGAGCAAAATTCATCCGGTCCGGTTCAAATTAGGAACGTGGTGTTAGTATATGGTCGCTAACAACCATACCAAAATTGGTCCAATCACACAAAAATTGGTCCATATCGGTTCATAATCATGGTTGCCACTAGAGCCAAAAATAATCTACCAAAGTTTTATTTCTATAGAAAATTTTGTCAAAATTTTATTTCTATAGAAAATTTTGTCAAAATTTTGTTTCTAGAGAAAATTTTGTTAAAATTTTATTCGGTTCATAATAAAATTTTCATCATTTTCAAAATTTTATTTCTATAGAAAATTTTTTCAAAATTTTATTTCTATAGAAAATTTTGTTGAAATTTTATTCGGTTCATAATCATGGTTGCCACTCGAGCCACAAATAATCTACCAAGATTTTATTTCTATAGAAAATTTTTTCAAAAGTTTATTTCTATAGAAAATTTTGTTAAAATTTTATTTCTGTAGAAATTTTTGTCAAAATTTTCTTTCTATAGAATATTTTGTCAACATTTTTATTTCTATAGAAAATTTTGTGAAAATTTTATTTCTATAGAAAATTTTTTAAAATTTTATTTCTGTAGAAAATTTTGTCAAAATTTTATGTCTAATTTGTCAAACTGAATTATATACGTATTGGATCGATCTTTTTTGATTTAATATATACCACGTATGGACTTACATACAATTTAGAAGATGGTGTTAGGAGGTTTTAAGATACCTTGCCATCGGCAAGCGTTACCGCAACTTAAGTAATTCGATTGTGGATGGCAGTGTTTAGAAGAAGTTTCTGCGCAATCCATGATGGAGGGTACATAAGCTTCGGCCTGACCGAACTTACGGCTGTATACACTTGTTTTGGGTCTTCTTTAGGTTCCGCTTGACAATAGCCCAGTATTTCTCAAGTGGGCGGAGCTCTGGCGTGTTGGGAGGGTTCTGGTCCTTGGGAACCACCTGCACGTTGTTGGCGGCGTACCACTCCATGGCCTTTTTGCCGTAATGGCAAGATGCCAAATCCGGCCAAAACAGTACGGAACAACCGTGTTTCTTCAGGAAAGGCAGCAGACGTTTATTCAAACACTCTTTCACGTAAATTTCTTGGTTGACAGTCCCGGAAGCTATGAAAATGCTGCTTTTCAAGCCACAGGTACAGATGGCTTGCTAAACCAGATATTTCTTTGCGAACTTTGAAAGTTTTATGTGCTTGAAAATATCTGCTACCTTTCCCCTTCCTTTTGCCGTATAAAACTCCTGTCCCGGAAGCTGCTTGTAGTCGGCTTTGACGTAGGTTTCGTCGTCCATTACCACGCAGTCAAACTTCGTCAGCATCGTCGTATACAGCCTCCGGGATCGCGCTTTGGCCGTTGTATTTTGTTTATCATCGCGATTTGGAGTCACTACCTTCTTGTAAGTGGATAGTCCGGCTCTTTTTTTGGCTCGATGCACGGTTGTAGACGATACACCCAGCTTATTTGCGGCATCTCGGAGAGAGAGGTTAGGGTTTCGCTTGAAACTACCGGCAACTCTCTTTGTCGTCTCAGCGGCTTCCGGTTTTCGATTTTCCCCCGATCCAGACTTCCTGGCTGTCGACAAACGTTCCCCACACACTTTAATTACATTTGTAACGGTTTTTGGCAACTTTTAGCGATTTTGCCAGCTTTGCGTGCGAGTAGCTCGGATTTTTGCAATGCGCGAGCAAAATTTTGATACGCTGCTCTTCTTGCTTGGACGGCATTTTGACAACTGAAGAGTGAATTCCAAAATCAAAATAGGAGCAACATTCTACACACACACACCTTCAAAATGAGGGGTGTTCAGGTTTTTTAAATGCAAAATTGAAAGAAATATGTCAAGTTTATATTGACCAAATTTTGACCGTATCACCCTTTCTCTTAAAACTTCCTAATACCGTAATATATACCACGTAGTCCATACGTGGTATATATTAAACTTAAAATGGCCCATTAAATACGTATATAATTAAGTTTGACAACATTTTCTATAGAAATAAAATTTTGACAAAATAAAATTTTGACAACATTTTCTGTAGAAGTAAAATTTGGACAAAAATTCCTATAGAAATACGATTTTAACAAAATAAAATTTTGACAAAATAAAATTTTGACAACATTTTCTATAGAAGTAAAATTTGGACAAAATTTTCTATAGAAATACGATTTTAACAAAATTTTCTATAGAAATAACATTTTGACAAAATTTTCTATAGAAATAAAATTTTTACTAAATTTTCTATAGGAATAAAATTTCGACAAAACTTTCTATAGAAATAAAATTTTGACAAAATTTTCTATAGAAATAAAATTTTGCTAGATTATTTTTGCTCGAGTGGCAAGAATGATATGGACCAATTTTTGCATGGTTGTTAGAGACCATACACTAACACCATGTATGTACCAAATTTCAGCCGGATCAGATGAAATTTGCTTCTCTTAGAGCAATCGCAAGCCAACTTTGGGGGTCCGTTTTTATGGGGGCTATACGTAAAAGTGGACCGATATGGCCCATTTGCAATACCATCCCATCTACATCTATAACAACTACTTGTGCCAAGTTTCAAGTCGATAGCTTGTTTCGTTCGGAAGTTAGCGTGATTTCAACAGACGGACGGACGGACGGTCTTAGAGCAATATTTCGATGTGTTACAAACGGAATGACAAAGTTAATATACCCCCATCCTATGGTGGAGGGTATAAAAGTTATTTGTTTGCACTTATAAATACATATATACACCTGAAGATATGAAAAACAAAAACAATCGAATCATATGTTTCGGTGTAAAACTTATGTATTTGGAACTCAAATTTGTGCAAGCATATAATGTTCATAATAACATGTTTGGGACATACATTTTAATATTATGCTTGTGACATTACATGTGTTTGGATGCAAACATATATTAATTTAGAAATTTCGTATAAACATATATATGTTTAGAAACGACAGAGATGATAGGTAAAGAAGGCGACGGGGTAGATAAAGATATGATAAACTGCAAGTTAAGTTACGTTCTTTTCTGTCATTTTCTGTGTAAAGAGAATAACTATTACTTATACACTACATTTAAAACTGTAAACTATCGTTTCAAGTAATATCTGGCGCTTTTTGTGTAAAACATAATTGTGTTTTTTTTGTTATGTCACGAATAATCATAGAAACCAATAAACAGAATTGCCTTCAGCCCATAATGTACGAACCCCCCCTGGGGTTCCACTCTTTAATCTGAGAAGGAAACAAATAACACTAACTTTTCCTAAGGCATTTGTACTGCCATGATTGGATTTTGCAGACTATGTTATCATACAACAACAACGAAAATAATATGATGCCAGGAGATATACCAATGACATTTACTGTTATTCCATTAACCTGTCTGTCAGTTATTCATAATAAAATTGTTCGAATTTCGATGATTTTGTCTGCACAGTGGACTTGAGAATGAAATGGTTAAATGGTTGTTAGAGGCCACAGGAAGATCAGCAAATCAAATCGGGGGATTGGTTCATATGCTGGCTAATATCATTTTAAACAGATATTCAAATTTTTTTGCATGGTTGTGAGAGCCTTTAGCACCACAACGTGCCGAAAACTTTATGTAACAAACTATTGATCGATACCTACCATATCATGGTAGGTATCGATCCAATCTATGGACCTAACACTAAGAGTTTGGTAAATTTGATAAAAATTAGGGACGCTCACGGAATCAAATCGGGAGATCGGTCTATATGAAGCTATACCAAAACATGGACCTATTCACACAATATTCGGCACACCTATTAGAGGAGCTAAAGTGCCTCGTGATTTCCAATTTCAGACAAATTGCGGTGTCTAAAATCCCAAGAATTTAAATCGGGAGATCAGGCTATATGAACTGAACAAAATATTTACATGATATTAAAGATTACGCAACCTAAATTTTAGGATGCATATTTTACAAAATATTTAGGACAAAGGGACAGAGGGCGGCGATGGGTTAAAGAAATCGTCCTTAAACCAACTGAAATATTGAATCTTTGGATTTAAGATAAAAACGCCCATCTTTGAACTTGACCTGCTTGCAGACGAAAAAAAGAATCTGTGCCAAATTTCAGCACGATTGAAGGCTGTAACGTAATTACAACAGACAGACGGACGGACATGGTTATGTCGTCTTAGATGTTTTCCCTAATAAAGAGTACACTGAAAAAAATATTGCCGTGAGGTCAAAGATATCATGTCTTTAAAATACGAATACAAATTTTGCTTAGCATAGAAGACGCGTTTCTCTAAAATAAAGTTATTTTCCTTGTCCAAAAGTCGATAAACTTTTCATTGAAGTCGTATTGTCCTTATAATAAAGTGATTTGACTTAAAAATGGGTATCTTAACATGAAAGAAAAAATTTATAGGCTAAGGTCAACTTGACTTTAATAATTCAGAAAAATTCTTTAAATTTATTGAAATTGTCTTTAAATTTGTTGTCTTTTTGCATCTTGACTACAAAGCAAAAAATCGTTCAAAAATAGGACATGTTTTTCAAAACTTTATTTTAAAGAAGTTTTTTACTTCAAACATAGCATAATTTCTACTGGAAGTCGAGTCCTTATTTGGAAAATAAAGTTGCCGTTAACTCGTTTTTAAAGGACTTTGATAGCATATGAAGAAAAAAAGCTGAAAAGCGAAAAATTAAAATTTGCTTCCTAGAAGCAAGTACACAAAACCTAAAAGTATCCTTACTTGTATTCTCCGCTTCTTTGGCTCGGAATCAATACCAAATTTTTTAAAGTAAAGACAAAATCTTTGGAACCGAGTATGCTTTTTTTTCAGTGTATGTGTACTTTATACAGTCGGAAATCGATATTTCGTTGTGTTATAAACGGAATGGCAAATTTAAGCTATTATACTACCCATTACCATTCTATGGTAGTGGGTATACTGAAAAAAAAGAAACATGCCACGCTCCAAGGATTTTGTATTGACACTAATGATTTATTTCGAGCCAAATAAGCGGAAAATTATGGTAAGGGGGCCATAGAGTGTAAATCGAGCGAAAGCTATATATGGGAGCTATATCTGAATCTGAACCGATTTGATTGATATTCTGCAAAATTTACGAGACTCACAAAATATTCGATTATACTAAATTGGAAGGAGATCGGTTGAGAAATACGTCATTAATGACTAGATCGGTTATAAATATATATAGCAGCTATATCTAAATCTGAACCGAAAATCAATAGGGATCGTCTTTGAGCCGAAAAAAAAGACCATATGCAAAATTTGAGGACGATCGGACTTAAGCTGCGAGCTGGACTTTGCACACAAAAATACATCAACAGACAGACAGACGGACATCGCTAAATCGAAAAATACATCAAGCCGATTGGTATACTAAAAGATGGGCCTATGACTACTGCTTCGCGGCGTTACATACAAATGCACATACACATACCCTGTACCACAGTAGTGGTGAAGGGTATAAAACATACTTTATATCAGAGAAATACATATTCTATGCTAAGCAAACTTCGCGTTAGCATTGCCTTGAAACCAAGGCAATATTGTTATGTATTTTTCCGCCGAAATCTCAGTGTATGTTTTAACATACATCCTCCACAAAAAAAATTGTTAATGTTGTTGCAATAATCATATCATTTATTAGATAGATCAAGATGAGATTTTCTCCATGCCATTTTGGTTGTAACTATACCCTTTTTTCTGTTACAACCCCTTTGCAATGAAAATCCCTTCTCTCATCATTATACAAATGCTTGGGGGTTAATGTCTAACAGAAAATGGCTCAAGTCTATATTAAAAAGTAATTCGGAACTTGTTATCAATGATTTGGAAAATATTGTTCCTAGGAAATCTTGTTTGGTTCACAACAAATCATTCACATCCTATCCAAATATGCATCCATGTGGAAAAACGGAATCGCAATATTTCGTTTCGCATTAGCCTTTCATTATTTTGCAACAAAACGTACGTCTACGTATATTTGATCCATGCCACCCACATCCATTGCCTCTCAACACACATCCACACTTGAACTCTTCATGAATTTTGATTAAAATTTTTCCGTAAGGATTTTCATAGCTAATATTGTTGTTGTTGCTATTGTTCTTTTTTTCACTTACGAACTTATTATGGTTATACATAAATTCACAAGCGCAGTTACAACGAGGCCTACAGGAGGCGCATACAAATGATAAAGATTTTGATTTGATGATTGTTGTAAGGTTGCTCCTGCTTGGTTTAAATGGAATATTTCTCATTCACTTGAATGGGTGGTACTATGGATGAAAACTTTAAACATTGCCTTATACGGTGAAACAAAAGCTTGCCCGGTGCCGAATATTTTGTCTTTATTTTGGTATTGATTCTGAGTCAAAGAAGCGGAGACTTGAAGGATAAATTTATTTTCCTTTATATTTTTCTTAATTCTGACAGCAATTTTTCATGAAATGAATAAAATTCCGTTTTTTTGTGTATTTGGTAAAAATAGTACATTTTAAGCAGAAAATATTAAGTAACAAGTAAATACGGCCGTAAGTTCGGCCAGGCCGAAGCTTATGTACCCTCCACCATGGATTGCGTAGAAACTTCTACTGAAGACTGTCATCCATCGAATTACTTGGGTTGCGGTAACACTTGCCGATGGCAAGGTATCCTAAAACCTAACACCGTAATATATGCCACATAGTCCATACTATACCACGTAAACTAAAAAATGCCGATTAAATACTTATATAATTAAGTAAAACTTTCTATAGAAATAAAATTTTGACAACATTTTCTATAGAAGTAAAATTTGGAAAAATTTTTCTATAGAAATAAAATTTGGATAAAATTTTCTATAGAAATAAAATTCTGCCAAAATTTTCTATAGAAATAAAATTTTGACAAAATTTTCTATAGAAATAAAATTTTGACAAAATGTTCTATAGAAATAAAATTTTGACAAAATTTTCTATAGAAATAAAATTTTTACAAAATTTTCTATTTGACAATGTTTTCTATAAAAACAAAATTTTGGTAGATTATTTTTGGCTCGAGTGGCAACCATGATTATGAACAGATATGGAGCAATTCTTGTGTGATTGGGGGTCGCTTATATATATCTCTAGAGACCGATGTGGACCAATTTTGGCATGGCCTTATACTAAAACCACGTTGCAAATTTCAACCGGATCGGATGAATTTTGCTCCTCTAAGAGGCTCCGGAGATCAAATCTGGGGAACGGTTTATATGGGGCTATATATAATTATGGCCCGATATGGACCAATTCTTGTGTGTTTGTTGGAGACCACATTCTAACACCACGTTCCAAATTTCAACCGGATCGGATGAATTTTGCTCCTCCAAGAGGCTCCGGATGACAAATCTTAGGTTAAAGTGGCAGCCCGATTAAGATTCAGGCTCACTTAGACTATTCAGTCCATTGTGATAGTGACAAATCTTGGAATCGATTTATATGGGGGCTATATATAATTATAGACCAATATGGACCAATTCTTGCATGGTTGTTAGAGACCATATACTAACACTACATATCCAATTTCAACCGGATCGGATGAATTTTGCTCCTCTAAGAGGCTCCGGAGGTCAAATCTGGGGATCGGCTTATATGGGGGCTATATATAATTATGGACCGATATGGACCAATTTTGGCATGGTCATTAGAGAACATATACCAACACCATGTATAAAATTTGAGCCGGATCGGAGGAAATTTGGTTTTCTTAGAAAGCTCCGCAAGCCAAATCGGGGGATCGGTTTATGTGGGGGCTATATGTAATTATGGACCGATATCGACCAATTTTTGCATGGTTGTTGGAGACCATATACTAACACCATGTACAAAATTTCAGCCGGATCGGATGAAATTTGCTTCTCTTAGAGCAATCGCAAGCCAAATTTGGGGGTCCGTTTATATGGGGGCTATACATAAAAGTGGACCGATATTGACCAATTTTTGCATGGTTGTTAGACACCGTATACTTACACCATGTACCAAATTTCAGCCGGATCGGATGAAATTTGCTTCTCTTAGAGCAATCGCAATTTGGGGGTCCGTTTATATGGGGGCTATACGTAAAAATGGACCGATATGACCCATTTGCAATACCATCCGACCTACATCAATAACAACTACTTGTGCCAAGTTTCAAGTCGATAGCTTGTTTCGTTCGGAAGTTAGCGTGATTTCAACAGACGGACGGACGGACGGACGGTCATGCTCAGATCGACTCAGAATTTCACCACGACCCAGAATATATATATTTATGGGGTCTTAGAGCAATATTTCGATGTGTTACAAACGGAATGACAAAGTTAATATACCCCCATCCTATGGTGGAGGGTATAAACATTTTGTCGGAAGAGCGTAGTTTTCGAGATACCGACCCTTAAAAATTGGATATAGGTGGGATTTGTCAAATCAACTACTTGTGCCAAGTTTCAAGTCGATAGCTTGTTTCGTTCGGAAGTTAGCGTGATTTCAACAGACGGACGGACGGACGGACGGACGGACGGTCATGCTCAGATCGACTCAGAATTTCACCACGACCCAGAATATATATATTTATGGGGTCTTAGAGCAATATTTCGATGTGTTACAAACGGAATGACAAAGTTAATATACCCCCATCCTATTGTGGAGGGTATAACATTTTGTCGGAAGAGCGTAGTTTTCGAGATACCGACCCTTAAAAATTGGATATAGGTGGGATTTGTCAAATCTCCTATGGACAGGGTCCAAAGTGGGCTAACGCGAACCCAAAGAGGATAAGTAGCTGGCCTTCGGCCGGGGTTTCAGACTTTTTCATATGGACAGAGTCCAAAGTGGGCTAACACGAACCCAAAGAGGATAGGTAGCCGGCCTTCGGCCGGGGTTTGAGACTTCCTCCTATGGACAGAATCCAAAGTGAGCTAACGCAAACCCAGGACATCTCCGAGTCCATGTTATTCTAAATATATTACTTTTAGGATGATTATGTGCGATGGATACTAAATCCACGTATATTGGCAATGAAAACTTTAGGGGCCCGTAACTCCGAAAATAGGTCTTTCCGTCAAAAAGTGGTATATTACATTTTGTGTTTAGAATCAGAAAGTATACATGCTGGCCAAAAAGTGGACCAATGGACCACTTGTACTAAACTAGATTTAAGCCCATTTGTATTTTAAGGATGTGAAATCTGTGGCCTCACGACAATATTTTTTTATGTAATAGCAGACAGGCAGACGAACATGGGAATTTTTCCCTGATCAAGGGTATACAGTGAAACAACCCAAACTTGGACACTCTGAGAAGCGAACACCTCTCAAAAAAGGACACCTGTGTAAGACGTTTGCTATATTAACACTTGAAAATTAACTTCTCATAACTGGACAAAAGTTAGGCGACCTTGGATGTCCATTTCTGAGAGATTTTACTATATATACTTTATATAGTCGGAAATCGATATTTGTAACGCACCGAAAAAAAGTAAACTGTTTTATAGGAAGAATAAGCTAACTCGTACGAAAATTGAACTAAATTTAGCTGCACATTTTGAGATTTCCACAAAGCGTTGTTAAAACCGGGAAAATTTAATGCCCTGTTGTACTTTTTAGCTACATTTCACGAAAGAAAATATTAACTAAAAGTTATGAAGAAAATCATTGGCGCCAAATCATGACCATTTTAACCAAACAGTAGTTCATTCTTACTATTTTTGGGAATCGTACGAAAATTTTCATTTGCTTTAGTTCATATTGAACTTATGTGTACGGTCATTGAACTTTATACTCACGTTTAGTTCATAAAATATTTGAGACATACTTAAAAAAACGAAAATTTCATTGGGCTGTGGAAAATTTCACAAAAAGTAATAAAATTTAACTACTAACAAATAAGTAATAAATAAATAAAATAAAACTACGGAAATTTTTTTCTGTGCACAAACTTATTATAGCTCCATCACCATTCTAGTATAAAGCGGGAGCGAAAATTATGGTAAAATCCCGAGAATTCCCGAATTATGGGGTCGGAGACCAGTCCTTCATTTGTTAGTGTGGAGGTGGATATAAAACTATGAATTAAAGTGTCACCTATTTTGCCTCAAATATTTCATTCATATTGTCTTCACTTTTGAACCAAAACCTATTTTCAAAGAAGCAATTATCATTAATCTTCAAGATGTTATGCCGTTATTTAAATATGCTTATTTATGTGTATTTGTGTGTGTGTCTGTCATATATACGCGTATATTTGTGTAAATTTCTTCTTGATGTCTTTTCATAATTTATTTATATTTTCACATCTGCTGATTTATATTTCAACGAAAAGAACATCGGCAAAAACAGTTTTGTGGAAAATAAATTACCTAAGCATTAATTTTCATTAAGTGAATTATTTAGTTGGAAAACGAATATTAGATTGTCTATACGAGTACGTGTGAGTATGATGTCATATCCCTTTGTCTACTACTGAAAGTGACTTCTTAATGAAATGTTTTCCATGTAATTTATAAATATTCCTAATATAGACCATGAACCAAACGAACAAACAAAACCAATTCCATTCAACTCATCAAACTTAATCAAGCAATCATCTATCTGCAGAGAAAAAAATAATTCTGAAACGGAATAGAAGAGAAACGAAACGAAAATTCATGTTGTCTGTTTAACGTCATCGTTACCATATTTGTCTATAACGGCCTTAAATCTAACTCATTAGAGACAAACAATTTTAACAACAGAAAAGATTTTTCGTTTGTTCAAAATATCGTATAGAAGAGACATTTTTTCGAGTGTAGCATTATGCAATTACTTGTTCAATATTGATGACAACATTATATAAATGTTTAATGAATCAATCACCATTAGGATTGATTTCGTCAATATTTCCCCAAATTGATTGAAATTCGGCCATACATTTTCACTCCGATTTAAAAGTTGTAATCATGAATTTTAATTTGTAATTTTTTAGCCTGTAATTTCTTTCCATTTCGTATAAGACACTTGTTGTCATTAAATTGTTATTAAATTGAACTTTGATGGATTACATTAAGATATCTCATTTAGTAAGAGTCCTTGATATTGAATAATAAACCACCAGCAATAGTTTCCATTTTTCTGGTTGCTTTGTACGAAGAGTTGTCATACATGGAAGATTTTTGAATATTGCTGTATTGAAAATTGTGGAATTGTTTTAGGTATCGTATAGTTATAGTTGTCTTTAATGTCTTTCAAATACAAATACGAGTTTTGATTAGCATTAGCAAACGCCTAAAGTTTTTTTTTCCTTGTCCAAAAGTCGTTAATTCATCCGATGAAGTCGTTTTTTCCTTATAGTTAAGTGACTCGACTTAGAAATGGGTAGGTATCTTCACATGAAAGAATATTTTGTTTGTCCAAGACCAACTTGACTTTAATTAATTTAATTTAATTATAAAAAATTTTAAAATTAATGAAAACGTCTTTAAATTTGTTCACTTTTTTGTATTTTGACTATAAAGCAAAAACTGGTTAAATATTAGGACATATTTTCAAGACTTTATTTTAAAGAGTTTTTCTACTTGAAACACAGCATAATACCTACTTGAAGTCGATTCTGTATTTGGAAATTGAAGTTGTTGTTAACACGTTTTTAAAGAATTTTGATAGCATATGAAGAATAAAACTAAACAAATAATCTGAATCAAAATGTTTTTCCTAGAATCAAGTACACAAAACTCAAATTTAAAAGAGAATACGCAAGATGTCTTTACAAGTATATATACTTACTGCTATATATAACAAGTATATACAGCAGTAAGTTCAGCCAAGCCGAATCTTAAATACCCACCACCATGAATCAAATATAACAGTTACCTTTGAAAATTCTTACTTATACAAGTAAGGATACTTTTAAGACACAATTCTCTTTTAAATTTGGGTTTTGTGTACTTGCTTCTAGGAAGCAAATTTTAATTTTTAGCTTTTTCAGCTTTTTTTTCATATGCTATCAAAGTCCTTTAAAAACGAGTTAACGGCAACTTTATTTTCCAAATTAAGACTCGACTTCCAGTAGAAATTATGCTATGTTTGAAGTAAAAAACTTCTTTAAAATAAAGTTTTGAAAAACATTTGAACGATTTTTTGCATCGTAGTCAAGATGCAAAAAGACAACAAATTTAAAGACAATTTCATTAAATCTAAAGAATTTTTCTGAATTATTAAAGTCAAGTTGACCTTAGCCCAAACATTATTTCTTTCATGTTATGATACCCATTTCTAAGTGAAATGACTTAATTATAAGGACAATACGACTTCATTGAAAAGTTTATCGACTTTTGGACAAGGAAAAAACTTTGTATTATAGAAATGTGTCTTCTATGCTAAGCAAACTTTAAATTCGTATTTTAAAGACATGAAATCTTTGACCTCACGACAATATTTTTTTCAGTGTAATATATAGCGGGTTACTTAATAATGTATAGAATGATAATATATACACGCAAAAAAAAATCTTTCCTCCCTAACGAAATTTTAGACAAACAAAGTTCGTTTCTAATTTGCTTTTCGCTGTAAGGAAGTGTATTTGGAAGAAAAGTATATACTTTTTGTGATAAACGTTTATTCTTTTCCAGGATGTAAAAACAATTTCATAAAGACTAACTCAAAAAAAAAAAAAAAAAACATTGTTTTCTTGCTAACTGCATTTTCTCTCACATCTTTCTCACATCCACGAGGTTTTTTAGTCTTAATACCTTTTCCTGTAATACCAACAATGTAGAAGAAATTATACGATTTTATAAATTTTTAAAATTTTTTTTACCTTTCGCTTGGACGGAGAATCGAACCGTGGACCATGCACTTTGTAAGCCAACACACTAACCACTGAGCTATGTACCTGTTATGGTCATCAATAGATAATTATCCATTTAAGTTATATTTATATAGCATAGCTTGCGGCGCCCACGAACCGAATAAACAAAGTTTATTTAACAGAAACAAACATTTAGTTTGGCACCGTGGGGCAGTGGTTGCTACGTCCGACTTGCATGCCAAGGGTCGTGGGTTCGATCCCTACTTCGACCAAAGTTTTGTTTGTTGTTTTTTTTTACATATATTCCAGATATGTTCGGAAGATTCCGAAAAAATGTTCAACATTACATTGTACTATATTAAATTTTGAACTGTAAAATGTGTCTTATTAAATACCTAAAGTCAGAAAAGAACAGTGTTTGATATAAACGATATGGACTGTGTTGTTGTTTCAAAAATAACTTTTTTTATTGAAAAAATAAAAATTTTGTAACAAACGAATTTTTTTGGTGATAAAAGTTTAAAATTTTCGAAGCAATTCAAAAAACTCTAACAAAAGAAAAACGTTTTCGGTACACGCACCGATACACAAAATTCAGCTCACCTAAACTGAAAATAATATTGACCTAATATCGGTCCATGTTTTAGTATAGCCCCCATAAGACTGATCTCCCTATTTAACTCCTTGGGTATCTAGAAAGCGAAGTTGTTATCTGGTTTGCCTAATATGGTAAATATACTGGTATTTTAGACTCACAAAAACGTCCATTTGTTAAGGCCGCCATATAGACCGATTTCTCTTCTTGAGGGTATAGAAGGCGAACTGATCATCAAAGTTGCTTGAAACTGAATGTAGAATTTCCTGATTTTACTTCTAGTAATCATTTAAATAATGTGGGTTAAAATCTACAGATTTCAAAATGATTCCTCTAAAACTCAAACAAAAATGGCTCTTATAAATCCAGAATCTGATATAGTCTTCATAAGTAAAATCTTAAAATTTATTTTCGGGAAGTGTACTAGTTGAACTGCTCTGCTTGGAAGAATATCTGTCATCAAACCCCCCTGAAATTTTATATTTTATCAACCCGCTATAACGAAGAGTTTTCCACGGAAACTATTGTATTTGATTCATGGTGGAAGATTATGCAACTTAAATTTTATGACTCGAAATTTACGCAATGCTAAGGACACAATTCTTTAAAATAATGGCATTTTAATAAAAAGAAAGTTTATAATCCTTACTCCAAATTTTTTTTCATTAAATTTAGGACACAAATCTTGACATTGTGCGTCCCTCTGTTGAAGTTGTAGATCTTTGAAGTAAGGCAAATGTTCCTTAAAATAAAGAAAAACATTTTTAACGATTCCTTTATCGTCTTTAGGTAAGTACTATGTTTGCTTTTCGCGTTGAAATTTTCGTGGTTACTTTATTAAAACGTTCCAATATAAAGCAAATAAATTAACTCAATTGATGCGATGTTTCTTGTTTTTCTAGATTTCGACAAGACTTTACAGGAATAAGTTTGTTCTCATTTATAATTTCGATTATTTAAGGAAAAGTAATCGCGAAAATAAAGTGAATTTCAACTCGAAAACCGAACATAGTACCCACCTTTTAACTCAACTGGCATATTGATTTTTTTTAAATTTAAAATAAAAACGCTTCAAATATAGGCTAAGACTTATTTTAAGGATTTGCATCTTTGGTTTAAAGTTTTTTTAGCAGTTTTTACCTTGAAGTACTTGGCATAATTTGGATTTTGAAAGTGAAATTTGTTTGTACATGAATACCTTTAATAATATATCGCAAACAGAGAATAAAAATTCGATGAATGAGATCAGTAGCCAATTTTAATTTTATCGATCCTAGATTTGAAGCCTCCCTGGTTTCAAAATGTCTTTATTTTAAAGAAGCTGCATCTTTGGCTCGGAAACGATACCAAAATCCTTAAAGAAAAGTCTTTGGATCCAAGTAAAATTTTTTTCAGTGTAGTTGTGGTTCTGAAAATCTACAGAATTAAGACACAAAATGGGAGGGTGGGTGGTGGTTATATAAAAATCTATTCCGATAAATAATTTATTCGGAACACCTATTTATGGTCCTCAAAATTCTCTAGATTTCAAATTTCAAGCAAATTGAATAATTTCTTGAAGCTCAAGAAGCAAAATCGGGAGATCGATTTTGTTATATGTTCCCCGTTCAAAAAAAAAAAAAATTTAGCTCTTGAAACATATTTGAGGTGATCCTATTCCTTCTCATGCCATGTACTCCATAATACTCGCGAAGAAAAAATACTTTTCGCATGAACGAAATTTTTGGCAGACGAAACCCCGAAGTTTTTATAAGTGTTGCAACGATTCTATCTAATGATTTTCATTTACTTTAATACAAAATTGTTAAACATCAAAAGAAAACTAAAATTTTGTTCCTGAGAAAAGAAAACTCTTATTTCATTGTAGCCGCTGTACAATTTCTGGCACCACAAAAGCATTTGGTGGTGTATTTGTAAAGTTATATTTTTCAAATTTCAGTTGTACGAAATTTTCGTTTCTTTTTAACCCATGTTACCCAATTCTTCGATTGTCACCCCTATTTGGCATCAAGACATTGATTTTCAACTAAGAACAAGTATCATTAGCTAGTGAAATTTCACTATAAATCCTGATATCCTTCTCCCATCAGTCATTTGAATTTAATTTCCACAATATTTAATGCGTAGCATATTCTCATTCTCGCATCAGTGGTAGCTCTGTATAATGTGCCAATGTCTGTGTCTCAAGAATTGATGAGATTCATTAAATAGAGTTAATGTCCTTGAAGTTAGTCTTTGTTCGTTTCATTCACATAGAAAGTCATTATTGTGGAGTGAAGCCGTTACTAGAATATAGCGAAGCCGAGGATAAACGAATTTATTACACTATATTATAAATATGCTGAGGACACAGTGGGTGAGTTATGTATATTATAACATCAACACCAGAAATAATTTGAAAAATTAATGCCAGAATTTATCGAAATCCATGCCGCAGTAGTAGAAAACTTGCTCGAGAGCTGAACATATAGCGAGAACGGATACAACACATATTGAACAATTAGCTTGGACTAATGCCATTGAAGCTCCAAAAAGTGTAAGAGATCTCCGATACACAAAAAACGTTTGACTGGAAAGAGTCAAGAAGTTGTCTCGCTAGAACGATAGTGGCCAGTTAGCAAATTTGGTTTTCTCCGATGAGAAACCATTTCAAATTGAGCAGTTTGTGATCGGATTTACTTGCCAAGAGGCCGAACTCATGTGCCGCCGATGGTAATCGTTTGGGTTGCCCATCGCTCGTATTCAGCGACCGTGGGGTCAAAATAAAAACCGAATATTATCGAGAAAATGTCCTAAAGACAGTATAGAAGCCAAGTGTCGGCAAACTTTTCGGCCGGAGAACATGAACATTCCAAGAGGACTCAGCACCATGCGTCAACCAAGAATTGCTTAAAACGGAGGCATCCTCCGTATCTCAATCACTGTTGCCACTCGAGCCAAAACAAAAACACAATTTTATTTCTATTTTGTGAAATTTTATTCCCATAGAACATTCTGTCAAAATTTTAATCTATAGATCATTTTGTCAACATTTTATTTCTATAGAAAATTTTGTTAAAAAGACTTTCCTATAGAAAATTTATGAAGTGAATCTTAGTGGTAGAGGAATATTTTGCAATATCTATCAAGAATTCTACCAATCTAGCAAACAGTAAAAAAATCTACCATTTTTTGTAGAATTCTGCGGCAATTATGTTTTCATTGCGCTGAACATTAGCGCCAGGGGCATTTAGGAGAGTAAGGTTGGCACTAAAAAAATACCAAAGACGGAGTTACACCGGAAATGGACCAAAATACCGGAGAGTCACTTTTGATCAGCGTGTGATCGCTTTGTCGGCCATTTGAAGGCCATAATTCGTGCAAAATGTAGCCAATTCGAACAAATCCAATTTGATTCTGTAGTTTGATGTTATTTCCGAAATTTTTTGCTTTTGAGCAATAAAATAAAAAATATATAGCGCTGCACATACGAAAAAAAGACCACACTTAAAAAAAAAAAAACATTTAATTCCAATTTATTGAAATATAATTCATTTAAAAAGGTTCATAACATAAACATAAAATAACCGACTTTCAACTCAAGCTAATTTTCTTACAATACTTTGTAAGTCATTTTTTGATGTTTTTGTGAAAAATATTGAAAGAAGTTTACACTTAGAACAGAGTACAAAGTGAAGAAGCAACATCGGCGTGCTCTTCTTCGACTCTGATATATAGAGTAAAACACTATTTAATTAGAAAATAACGGCGTAGGAAAATTTCGTGCGTGCTCTTTTAGCCTAGCTTGTTTTAAGAACACATTTTGTAAAAAAGAGCACGTCTGGCATCCCCATGTAGACTCCTCTTTATAATCCGATCAAGAACTAAAGTGGCTTATAAGTGTATTTATTTTTTTTTTATACCCTAAACCACATAGTGGTCAGGGTATAATAAGTTTGATCGGCCAAAAAATGTGCCTACTAGAAATATTGATTTTAGACCCCATAAAATATATACCGATCGACTCAGAATCACCTCCTGAGTCGATCTAGCGCTTGGTGTCCGTCCGTCCGTCTGTCCATGTATTTGTTGTTCACAGGATTCCGGTCGCAATTATAAACCGATTTTGATGAAATTGGGTACAGGGATTTTCCCAAATTTGGCTATAGAACTCTTATTTATTAACCGATCTTACTAAAAGTTGGCTAGATCCAGTCCTCTATAGTATTAACTATATGTGCAAAATTTCATCGAAATCGGTTCAGATGTAGATATAGCTCCCATATACGTATCACCCGATTTTGAAAAATTCGCCCCTAATAACCTTATGTTTGACCATACAGGCCTCATTTCTTAACTGATCTTACTCAAATCTTGCACAAGATAACCTTTTGTGGTATTAATTAAACCCGCACAATATTATTGGTTCAGATTTAGATATAGCTTCCATATATATGCATCGCTCTATTTTCCCAAATTTGGCCATAGTACTCTTTTTCATTAACCAATGTTACTCAAATTTCAAATTTTGATGTACTAGCCGATCGTACTTACACGTACTTGTAGCTCTTACATAGGAATATTGCTCGATTTTTACAAATTTGTATTTATTACCCACACTAATTTAACGATTTTCTCTTTTATAATAATGGGCTCAATATTAGTGGCATGCTAACACCGTAGGCGCAATATCAACACAGCCAGTGTTGCTAGAAGTAGGGGAAATTTTCTATAAGTAGGGTTTTTCTAATATATAGCGTCTTGTATGGACGTAGGGCCACAATGTAGGACATTTTCACTTAACACATTTTGTAATAATTTTTACATTTTGGTGGCTCTAGAGGAGGAAATTAGAAGCCGGCAAGGCTTGATCTTTAACAATGTGTTGTAAACTTTACTCCTGTAGAGAATTTTGTCAACATTTTATTTCTATAGAACATTTTGTCAAAATTGTATTTCTATAGAAATTTTTTTCAAAATATTATTTCTATAAAAAATTTTCTCAAAATTTTATTTCTGTGGAATTTTTTCTCAAAATTTTATTTCTATAGAATTTATTGCCAAAATTTTATTTCTATAGAAAAATTTCTCACAAAAATTTGTTTATAGAAACTTTTTCCAAAATTTTATTTTTATAGAGATTTAACAAAAAAGATTACTAATTTGGGTAGAATTCTACCAACTGTGGCAACCGTACTTAAAGTACTTAGAACCATTTTTGTTTTGTAAAATTTTTAAATTTAACGAAAAATATTGTACGGAAAATTGTTTGGGAATATGTGGGAAAGTAGGGAACTTTTTTTGTCCTTGTAGGGTAAACCGAACATTTTCCCTGGCAACATTGACTATGAGCTATAGTCAGATTGACACAAAACACCCGTAGACATGTACTCTTTAATTTTCTTAAATATGCAACTGTGATTTATCTCCCAGACCTATAAGTTACCCCACAAATGCTTATGATTACTAATTATGTAATGGTGGTTTAGGGTATGATATAGTCGGCCCCGTCCGACTTTCTACTTTACTTACTTGTTTTTATATGACTAACTTACAGTTCAGAAGACAATGCTAAGAAGTTTTAAGACACCCGGTGACCATTGGCAATTGTTACCACAACCCAATTAATTGGAGAGAGCTTTTTAGGCAATACATGGTGTAGTATACGTAAGATTGGAACCGGCCGAACTTTCGTCCTTATATACTTGCTTTCTGGTAGTTTTACCACTGTGTCAGTATTATGAAAAATAGTGAAGTTTTCGCCAAAATTGCGGTATTTCATAATCAAGGCTTTAAGCTTCTTGGAACATTTTAGCTTTATCTTACTTCATAGAAGATTCAACACAACGTCAACAATGTCGATGAGTATTTTTGAGTGGAAAATTTTTGGGTTATTAAATTTGAAACGTACATCATCAGCAGCAGGCCTGTGTAAAAGCCGTGACGATAGAATCTAAAGTAACTATGACAGTATTATCAGCATAAAACGTCGTGGTTTACGAATAAATGAAATTGCTTATCATGGAGCCGTAATGGAGGCAGTCTTGAAGAGTGAACCATATGATGGTGTGGTGTCAATACCGATGATGACGACGACACTTACTGGCTTTAAAATAATGTTCATCTCTTCTATTTATCTTTGTTAGAATAATACCAACGTAACCAGACCTCAAGCCACTATAACCGCCATTAATTTGCGAGGGTATCATAGGAAGGAAAATTTTAAAATGTCTATGTGTACAACCATACACACATAAATACAGCATATATCGTTTACATTTGCGTATTTATGTTTAGAGCAATTCTACATTTAAACCTAATCAGTCATGCATGAGGCTCTGGGATCCATTAAATGCGATTTTACGTAATATACCATGGCAACCGAAAATGGTAAAAGTTAAATCTCCAAGTATCAGCTTATGACAAAGTAAAGTAAGCTTTAACGTGGAAAAAAGTGACCCTTATTTAGGGGATTATAAGGGCTCCATTATGAGTCTAATTCGTTTTTATATTTTGCCGGCATTGAAGAAACGTAGTTTTCAGAGGAGGTTGAAAAAAGATGGGTCATCGCAGGGTTAATTATAACAACTTAGCAAGGAAATAAAGGGTGATTTGTTAAGAGCTTGATAACTTTTTTTTTTTTAAAACGCATACAATTTGCAAAATCTCATCGGTTCTTTATTTGAAACGTTAGATTGGTCCATGACATTTACTTTTTGAAGATAATTTCATTTAAATGTTGACCGCGGCTGCGTCTTAGGTGGTCCATTCGGAAAGTCCAATTTTGGGCAACTTTTTCGAGCATTTCGGCCGGAATAGCCCGAATTTCTTCGGAAATGTTGTCTTCCAAAGCTGGAATAGTTGCTGGCTTATTTCTGTAGACTTTAGACTTGACGTAGCCCCACAAAAAATAGTCTAAAGGCGTCAAATCGCATGATCTTGGTGGCCAACTTACCGGTCCATTTCTTGAGATGAATTGTTCTCCGAAGTTTTCCCTCAAAATGGCCATAGAATCGCGAGCTGTGTGGCATGTAGCGCCATCTTGTTGAAACCACATGTCAACCAAGTTCAGTTCTTCCATTTTTGGCAACAAAAAGTTTGTTAGCATCGAACGATAGCGATCGCCATTCACCGTAACGTTGCGTCCAACAGCATCTTTGAAAAAATACGGTCCAATGATTCCACCAGCGTACAAACCACACCAAACAGTGCATTTTTCGGGATGCATGGGCAGTTCTTGAACGGCTTCTGGTTGCTCTTCACTCCAAATGCGGCAATTTTGCTTATTTACGTAGCCATTCAACCAGAAATGAGCCTCATCGCTGAACAAAATTTGTCGATAAAAAAGCGGATTTTCTGCCAACTTTTCTAGGGCCCATTCACTGAAAATTCGACGTTGTGGCTCGTTAGTAAGTCTATTCATGATGAAATGAAATGAAACCATGTCTGAAATCCCACGTGATCTGTCAAATACTAATGCATGAAAATCCTAACCTCAAAAGAATCACCCTTTATGTGCTGAATAATTCAGCAGGTTGAATAACATTACGGTGGGGAAAATAGTTGGACTTTTTAACTTCGATCTCGCTCGGAAATTTTGTTTAGGGGATAATTTAGTTCAAAGTTGGTAAGCAAGTACACGGTGATGTCCTATAAGGAAAGTACTTCTCTGCAGCGTTGTCAAAAACCGCTAGATTTGTCAAAAAAAAAATATAGGGTTAGATAAAAACGCAGTTTTTCCATATTTCAATAGAAACATGTCGAAACTAAAACAAGTATGTAAAGTCTAAAGTCGGGCGGAGCCGACTTTATTATGCCCACCACTATGTAGACTCTCAACTACTTCAAATTTGCTGGGAGCTATATAAAGGTTTGCATTTCCAGATACAAATACTTTTAATGGAGACAATTTTTTGTACTTTTACAAAAACTCTAGAATTACAATTTAAATCGGCTAACGCCCTGGGATGAAACACAATGTTAACATAGTAAAAAAATATGGGAAATATGAAGCGAGAGAATTTTTAATGCAATTATACAAAAGAGCATTTATGACTTATCAGGTGATACATATGTATTCGAGATATAGGGCAATTTTAGTAATATTTACAATTTTTGATACTTAGCAGGTGCGACTTTACAGGGATATTGGTTAGATCCCGCCAAGATATATGGTCAAGTGTGGGTTGTGATATATTATTTGGTCAAGTCGGGCGACTTGGAATCTTATTTAAAACTCAACCGTTCTGTGGAAATTCTGGCATTACAGTGTTTAGGATATGACTAATATATGGGGAAATCATGACAGAATTTTGTGTTAAGTGTGGGAATTTTGGCCTTATTTGTATAAACCGTAAAAACGAATATATGGAGGCTTTATCTAAATCTGAACCAAATTAGATCAAACTTGACACACTTAAATATCATATTAAATATATTCTCTGTGGAAACTATCCAGTCAATTGGAGGAAAATCTCATTGAAAATGGGTCTAAAATATGAAACAGTCTACCATATTTCCCCAACTTTGGTATATGCACGGATGAAAAAGACTGTTTTTCATATGTTTGGCTATAAACATTATATGTTTGGAACACAAATTTTTAAACACAATATTTTTGAGTGCAAGCATATAATGTTCATAAACTAGCATAACATGTTTGGGACATATATGTTAATATGTTAGAACATATTATGTTTGGGACATAAAATGTTTGTAAATATAATATGCTTGGATGCAAACATATATTAATTTAGAAATAGCCTATAAACATATATGTGTTTAGTAGCTTGGAGCGCTATTTAACAGGGAGCGATATTGAATTAAGTTGGTGGTTGTTGCTTGTTATTACAAAATTAACATATTATTTTTCCTTGGGCAATTGATCTGCTACTTCTTTGATCCTTACAAACTGTGTGGTCCGCTGTTCGAATCCCCGTCCGGCAAAAGGTAAAATTAAAATAACAAAATCATAAAATTGAATAATTTCTTCTACAATGTTTGTATCACAGAAAAATGTGCTAAGAACTAAAAAATCTCGTGAAAGTGAGAAAGATGTGGGGGAATATACAATTAGGCAGAAACAAAATTTTGAGCATTCAGGTCGAAAACCTATGTTGTTAGCACCTATATTACCTGTTTATTTTCATAATTCATTATGACAGTAAATATATAAATATATATACGGCCGTAAGTTCGGCCAGGCCGAAGCTTATGTACCCTCCATCATTGCGTACACGCAAAGAAAAAAAAACGTTTGGAAAACGTGTACCGAAAACGTTTTTCTTTTGTTTTTTTTTTTGAATTGCTTCGAAAAGTATACACTTTTATCACCAAAAAAATTCGTTTCTTACACAATTTTTATTTTTTCAATAAAAAGAGTTATTTTTGAACCAACAACACAGTCCATTTCGTTTATATCAAACACTGTTCTTTTCTGACTTTAGGTCTTTAATAAGACACATTTTACAGTTCATAGTAAAAATTTAATATAGTAGAATGTAATGTTGAATTTTTTTCCGACCATATCTGGAATATATGTACAAAAAAAAAAAAAAAAAAAAAACTTTGGTCGAAGCAGGGATCGAACCCACGACCCTTGGCATGCAAGTCCGACGTAGCAACCACTGCTCCACGGTCCCAAACTAAATGTATTTTTCTGTTAAATAAACTTTGTTTAATCGGCTCGTGGGCGCCGCAAGCTATGCTATATTAATATAACTTATATGGATAATTACCTATTGATGACAATAACAGCTACGTAGCTCAGTGGATAGTGTGCTGCCTTACAAATTGCATGGTCCGCGGTTCGATTCTCAGTCCAGGCGGAAGGTAAAAAAAATTAAAAATTTATAAAATCATATAATTTCTTCTACATTGTTTGTTTTGCAGGAAAAGGTGCTAAGAACTAAAAAACTTCGTGGAAGTGAGAAAGATGTGAGGGAAAATGTAATTAGCCAGAAAAAAAATTTTTTGAGTTAGTCTTTATGAAATTGCTTTTACATCCTGGAAAAGAATAAACGTTTATCACAAAAAGTATATACTTTTCTTCCAAATACACTTCCTTTCAACGAAAAGCAAATGAGAAACGAACTTTGTTTGTCTAAAATTTCGTTTGGGAGGAAAGAATTATTTTTTTGCGTGTAGAAACTTCATCTAAACACTGCCATCCACAATCGAATTACTTAAGTTGCGGTAACGCTTGCCGATGGCATGGTATCTTAAAACCTCCTAACACCATCTTCTAAATTGTATGTAAGTCCATACGTGGTATATATTAAATCAAAAAAGATCGATCCAATACGTATATAATTCAGTTTGACAAAGTAGACATAAAATTTTGACAAAATTTTCTACAGAAATAAAATTTTAACAAAATTTTCTATAGAAATAAAATTTTCACAAAATTTTCTATAGAAATAAGCTTTTGACAACATTTTCTATAGAAATAAAATCTTGGTAGATTATTTTGGCTCGAGTGGCAACCATGATTATGAACCGAATAAAATTTGAACAAAATTTTCTATAGAAATAAAATTTTGACAATGATGAAAATTTTATTATGAACCGAATAAAATTTTAACAAAATTTTCTATAGAAATAAACTTTTGACAAAATTTTCTATAGAAATAAAATCTTGGTAGGTTATTTTTGGCTCGAGTGGCAACCATGATTATGAACCGAATAAAATTTGAACAAAATTTTCTATAGAAATAAAATTTTTATGCAATGCTTATCATAGTTTCGGCTATAGGTCGATTAAAAAACATAGGAATGATGTTTTTATTTAAGTTTTATTTCCAATATTTCGGTTGACTTCGTTAAAACCATTTTCAAGGATTTATTCTGGTGTGCACAGCTTCACACTCTGTTTTACAAAATTTTGATAAAATTTTCTATAGAAATAAAATTTTGACAATGATGAAAATTTTATTATGAACCGAATAAAATTTTCTCTAGAAATAAAATTTTGACAAAATTTTCTATAGAAATAAAATTTTGACAAAATTTTCTATAGAAATAAAATTTTGGTAGATTATTTTTGGCTCTAGTGGCAACCATGATTATGAACCGATATGGACCAATTTTTGTGTGATTGGACCAATTTTGGTATGGTTGTTAGCGACCATATACTCACACCACGTGCCTAATTTGAACCGGATCGGATGAATTTTGCTCCTCCAAGAGGCTCCGGAGGTCAAATCTGGAGAATGTTTTATATGGGGGCTATATATAATTATGGAGCGATATGGACCAATTCTGGCACGGTTGTTAGAGATCATATACTAACACCATGTTCCAAATTACAACCGGATTGGATGAAATTTGCTTCTCTTGGAGACTTCGCAAGCCAAATCTGGGGATCGGTTTATATGGGGTCTATATATAATTATGAACGGATGTGGACCAATTTTTGCATGGTTGTTAGAGACCATATACCAATACCATGTACCAAATTTCAGCCGGATCGGATGAAATTTACTTCTCTTTGAGGCTCCACAAGCCAAATCTGGGGATCGGTTTATATGGGGGCTATATATAATTAAGGACTGATATGGACCAATTTGTCCATGGTTGTTAGAGACCATATACCAACAACATGTACCAAATTTCAGCAGGATCGGATGAAATTTTCTTCTCTTTGAGGCTCCGCAAGCCAAATCTGGGGATCGGTTTATATGGGGGCTATATATAATTATGGACCGATGTGAACCAATTTTTGCATGGTTGTTAGAGACCATATACCAACACCATGTACCAAATTTCAGCCGGATCGGATGAAATTTGCTTCTCTTTTAGGCTCCGCAAGCCAAATCTGGGGATCGGTTTATATGGGGGCTATATATAATTATGGACCGATGTGGAGCAATTTTTGCATGCTTATTAGAGACCATATAGCAACACCATATACCAAATTTCAGCCGGATCGGATGAAATATGCTTCTGTTAGAGGCTCCACAAGCCAAATCTGAGGGTCCCTTTATATGGGGGCTATACGTAAAAGTGGACCGATATGGCCCATTTTCAATACCATCCGACCTACATCGATAACAACTACTTGTGCCAAGTTTCAAGTCGATAGCTTGTTTCGTTCGGAAGTTAGCGTGATTTCAACAGACGGACGGACAGACGGACGGACGGACATGCTTAGATCGACTCAGAATTTCACCACGACCAAGAATATATATACTTTATGGGGTCTTAGAGCAATATTTCGATGTGTTACAAACGGAATGACAAAGTTAATATACCCCCATCCTATGATGGAGGGTATAAAAATAAAATTTTGAGCACAATATTGTTTGGGAGAATTTTTTTAAGCATATAATATTTTTGGGTGCAAAATGTTTCCAAACATATTATATGTTCACATAATAACATATTGTTTTTTGGAAGACAACATTATTGAATTTGGATGCAAAAATACAAAATGTTTGGAACTTAGACTACCCAAACATAAATTGTTTAGACCAATATGCTTTCAAACATATTATATATTGGAAGAGATCAAACATATAAATGTTTGGGCAATACCCAAAAATGTATATGCTTGAAGCAAAATATGTTTGGCAGTATATGTTACAGAAGCGATTTTTTGTAAGGGTGTGGGAGCTATATATAATTTGAACCGATTGTGACTAAATTTGACATGCATAGTTAGAATAATAATTCTGCAATCTCTGCAAAATTTCACGTAAATGGAGTATAAATATAGCCTCCGTGATCATATGAGTGTAAATCGGGCGAAAGATATATATGGGAGCTATATCTATATCTGAACCGATTTCAACCAAATTTGGCACATTTACCGATACTATTAAACGTACTCATTGTGCAAAATTTGAAACAATTCTGGGCAAATTCTGGCTTTTGAGGCCATATAAGTCCAAATCGGACGAAAGATATATATGGGAGCTATATCTAAATCTGAACCGATTTTAACAAAATTTGGCACACACAACGACACCGTTAAACGTACATCTCGTGCAAAATTTGAAGCAAGTCAGGGTAAAACTCTAGCTTTTGAGGCCATATAAGTGCTAATCGGACGAAAGCTATATATGTGAGCTATATCTAAATCTGAACCGATTTCAATCAAATTTAGCAAGCATTGGTAGAATGTCAATTCTACTCTCTGTGCAAAATTTTAACTTTGGCCTCAGTTGCCATTTGAGTCTAAATCGGACGAAAGATATATATGGGAGCTATATCTAAATCTGAACCGATCTGTGCGCACAAAAATACATGAACAGACAGACAGACAGACGGACGGACAGAAAGACAGACAGACAGACAGACAGACAGACGGACATCGCTAAATCGACTCAGAATTTAATTCTAACACGATCGGTATACTAAACGATGGGTCTCAGACTTTTCCTTCTTGGCGTTACATACAAATGCACAAACTTATTATAACCTGTACCACAGTAGTGGTGAAGGGTATAAAAACCAATCCGATTGAAATTTGGTACGTGGTGAAATTTGGTACATTGCGCTAGTATATGGTATGTCTATAGTTATATAAAATATAATCTACCAAAATTTTATTTCTATAGAAAATTTTCTCAAAATTTTATTGCTATAAAAAATTTTGTCTACATTTTATTACTATACAAAATTTTGTCAAGACTTTATTTCTATATAAAATTTTGTCAAAATTTTATTTCTGTAGAAATTTTGTCAAACTGGATTATATACGTATTCAGTCGGCCTTTTTTTGTTTAATATATACACCGTATGGACTAACTTACAATTGAGAAGACGGTGTTAAGAAGTTTTAAGATACCTTGCCATCGGCAAGTGTTACCGCAACCCAAGTAATTCGATTGTGGATGACAGACTTTAGTACAAGTTTCTATGCAATCCATGGTGGAGGGTACATAAAATTCAGCCTGGTCGAACTTACGGCCGTATATACGAGTACTTACAAACTACGAAAAATTTGAAAGAACTTTTTTTTCGTAAAAAGTACGAAATATTTCGTACTTTTAATAAAAAGTTTCTTTGGTTGTAAAACAATGACAAACTTCGTACTTTTAATGAAATTTTTCGTTCTTTTTACGAAGAGAATTCTTTCGATGTGGTTGGGGAAGGGGAATAGTGGAATGAACTTCGTCGATTTACTTGGAATTTATAGGGACCAATGGGTTGTGTGTGAAATGAGTATAGGCTACATGATTTTCCGATATCTGGTCAGGGAGGAGCGAAGCCGAGGATTCCTTTGCTTGATTTTTTTAAAATTTGAAGTTGAGGGTTGTCCATAAATCGGAACTCGATACGTAATTTTTGCACAGGCTTCTGCTGGACAGGTAACGTAGAGGGTCAATTACTGTGTGTAGTAAATCCAAATTTATAAAAATCGGCCAATATTATTATGTAACGGCTACATGTAACTCAAAATACGAAATTAGAAATTTGTCAAAAAGTGTGGCATCACTGTTTCTTATGTAAACAAGGTTTTACAATGTATATTTGTTTTGGTTTTATTCCATCTGTACTCTTTGAGAACGGCTTCAAAAGAGAGAGCAAGTAAGCAGTTGGTTTTTGAAGTGTGAAAAAGTATAAAATTAAGTGCACTTTTAAATAAATAAAACAAAAGAAAAAAATGATATCGAAAAAAATCGAAATGATTATTGAATTAAATGGTATTAACTATATTTTGAAATAAAAAAAAAAAACTGTGTAAAAATTGGTTTAAATTTGTTATAAAATCAATTTTTGTCAGTCTCATTGTTTCGTGTTCGTTCGTTCTTATATATAGACTTTTAGTTGTATTCCCCCCTGAAGTCTCCAATGGGATTTTTTGTGATTTATTACTTAATAATTCAAGATTCTAAGTTGATAAAAATCAGCTGCTTTATTTTGCCCCCCTTTGTGTTATCTCCCTAATACCGAAGTGGTCTTGTTTTTTTATATGCAAATATGAATTTTTGTGTGGTGTTTGTTAACACTAGTTTACACTGAAAATGTACATTTGATAACTTTTATTATGTATTTTGATCTGTTGAATTCGAAAATGAAGGTTAAAAAAATTTTTATGAAACCGTTTTTGAGATATCCCGTTATTTTTAGTTTTTCTGACTTTTTCACTAAACAAATTATACCTCGAGCTATAAATGCCCGATTATATCGTTGTTTGTACTTGAATGCAAGGTATTGAGATGACGAACAAACGTGTATAATTGGATCTGTGATAAGTTAAGTGGTTTAAAATATATCGATGAAAATATGGCGACTTTTCAAAACAATCTTGTTTTACTATTTCATGAAAACAGGATAAAAACTACTGCCCTTGGAGTAAAATCGGGAGATCGGTCTATACGTGGGCTATACCAACACATGGGCTGATTCATCTCATTTCCGTTACATCTATTTGTGATCTTAAAATAATTCTAGATTTTAAATTTTAGGCAAATCGGATAGAAAGTACGTTTTCTAGAAGCCCAAAAAATAAAATCGGAAGATCGGTATATATGGGGCTATACCAACACATGAACCTATAACCATCATTTTCTTCACACCTATTTGTGGTCCTAAAATACATCTGTATTTCAAGTTTAAGGCAAATCGGATAGAAAATACGTTTTCTAGAAGCCCAAGAAGTAAAATCGGGATATCGGTCTATATGAGGGCTATATAAACACATGGACCGATAGACGCCATTTTCGGCACTCCTATTTGTGGTCCTAAAATACCTTTAGATTTCCAATTTCAGAGAAATCGGATAGAAATGGTTCCTAGAAGCCCAAGAAGTAAAATTGGGAGATCGGTCTATATGGGGTATATGGTTGACCAAGTTAACGCAAATTGTTCCTACACATATACTTCGGAAGGCGCAGCGAAGCGGGTCGGGTTACACTAGTACCACCGTGCCACCGGAGCCACCGTGGTGCAATGGTTAGCATGCCCGCCTTGCATACACAAGTTCATGGGTTCGATTCCTGCTTCGACCGAACACCAAAAAGTTTTTCAGCGGTGGATTATCCCACCTCAGTAATGCTGGTGACATTTCTGAGGGTTTCAAAGCTTCTCTAAGTGATTTCACTGCAATGTGGAACGCCGTTCGGACTCGGCTCACCAATGTGGTATCACAATGGACTGAATAGTCTAAGTGAGCCTGATACATCGGGCTGCCACCTAACCTAACCTAACCTACACTAGTACCCTATATAGTCGGAAATCTATATTCCGATATGTTACAAACGGAATGACAAACTTATTTTATCTGTATCCTAATTTTAATTTTATAGAGCCTACATTTAATGCTACATAACTCCCTAAAAAATTAATTTTTCTTAATGAAGCCACGTCTTTGGCTCTGAATCAATACCAAACTCCTTAGGGGAGGTCAACAACTTTGGAGCCAAGTAAATATTTTTTGAGTACATATGGAATAATCTGTCTATAAACCAAGCAATTGAAAAAGTTATGCCTGACTTCCATACCCGTATATCATGCATCAAACATCCCTTCAAAAGTTAATTTGAAAACTTAAAAAAAATAACAAAACAAAAAAAGTAAAACAGCTATGCCTCATTTCATTACAGAGAAAGTCTAACAAGATTTTTATCTTGCAAATTTTTAAAAATTCAATCAATCTATTTGGCTTAATAAAACAAGAAAGAAAAAAACACCGGGAAAGACAAAGTGAGTAAAGTGATTCGCGCAAATTTAGACATTAACTTTTTGTTGATGTTTGGCGGTTAGGGTAAGGGGGCGTAGTTAAGGTGTAGGCGAAGGCATTGCTTATTGGCAAAATCCCACATAAATCCACACTGAGTTTAGCAAAACCTACAAGCAAATGGTAACTGACGCCATAGAAGGTAGTGTTGCCTGTGGCCTCCCTGTTAATGGTGCTGTTGCTGCTGCTGATGATAAAAGCCCTTGATGCGTGATGACTCTGAATCGAATCGAATGAAGATGTGAGTAAGCTTTTGAAACATTAATTTTGCTTTGATGAAACCACAAAATGTCTTCAACATTTGGAAAACACATTGAAGACTTACACAAAAAGTTGCAGAATTGTTCTTTGTTGAACGCTTTCTGACTTGCCGGTAATATATGGCTTGGTTAGGTCTACTGATGTTTGCCATTTACTTAGAAAACAACTTTTGAAGTGATGCTTGAAGTTGATCTACCTAGAGAGTGGTATTACATTGTATGGCAAAGGAACATAAACTTCTTTCATGGAAAACATTTTCATCTCAATGGAAGACAAGCAACTTGTCCCCTCCCAGCTTGGCCTAATTCAAGCATTCTCTCAAACATTCATGTTTTCATTCTATAAATGGAACATGTCATCGTATTATTATGGGCAATTCTACTTAAATTACATCGAGAATAAGTGATTTTTGGTCGACATGTCGATATTACAAACTCTGTTTTATATGGAGGATCGCCTATATAAAATATTACGACCTTATTTAAAAAAATGTGTGTAAGTAATCTGATTTTTAGGATTCATTCACGTGTGCTCAATATGATCGGCTATTGCATTGACTGTCTGCCCTGAGTCGGTCATAACAAAAGTTACAACTAGAAAACTTCAACCACATTTTTTTCCAAATAAAGTCTTAATTGAATTTTAAAATTGATTCAACTAGTTTTGTTTTATTGCAAAAAATTAATTGTATCAATTTTGTTTTAATGAGATTATTTGATTTTTTATTTGGTTTATTGTTGGGTTTAATGAACTGCCTGAATTTATTCTGATAATTGGTTGATAGTTTTGCTGCAAGTAGAGGATGCTGATGAGGAATGTGGTAATTCCGAAACGTGCGTCCATCCAACCATCCTGCAGTCTATAGGGCTTTGCCCAAATAAATTTGACAAACATTATTTTCCTCTGTTGGTTAAGCTACACTTGTAGTTTAGTCAATGTATGGTTTTAAGCTGCAATAAAAAACAACAACAATTTTTATTTACGCAATAACAAAACTAGTTTTTGCAATAACAAAATAAGTAATTTTTGTATACCCTAAACCACATAGTGGTCAGGGTATAATAACTTTGATCTGCCAAAAAATGTGCCTGCCAGAAATATTAATTTTTGACCAATAAAATATATACCGATCGACTCAGAATCACCTCCTGAGTCGATGTAGCCCTTGTTGTCCGTCCGTCTGTCCATGTATTTGTTGTTCGCAGGATTCCGGTGGCAATTATTAACCGATTTTAATGAAATTTGGTATATGGCGTTTTTTCGACACAAAGACGAACGCTATGGAAATAATCTGATCAAATTAGATATAGCTTCCATATATATGTATCGCCCGATTTCGATAATTAGAGTCAGATTGCGCTCATTTACTAACCGATCAGTGTCAAATTTGCCAGAAAGTAATCTAATTTGGCAGCCTTTAAGTGTGCAAAATTTCATCGAAATATAGCACCCATATATATACATCTCTCGATTTTCCCAAATTTGGCCATAATACTCTTATTTAATAACCAGTGCTACTCAAGTTTTTATGTATTATCGTATGTAGACTTATATGTAACTCTTACATAATTGCCCGATTTTCATTTATTACCCACATTAATTGATTGATTTCCTCTTTTTTTAATAATGGAAACAAAATTATTTATATACTAACTCTGTAGGTGCAAAATCAACTATAGCAACAACTATATAATATCAGACCTTTTTGCTCAGATTGTGACAAAATGTACTCCTTAATGTTCTTAAATATGGAAATGCGGTTAATCTCTCAAACCTATACCAATATCACCCCACAAATGCTTATGTTTACTAATTCAGTAGGGTTCGATATAGGGTATAATATAGTCGGCCCCGCCCGACTTTCTACTTTACTCACTTGTTTTAATTTTCTAGCTAATTATATCTTCCCTCACATCTTTTTCAGGCTTTTAATTCTTAGCACCTTTTTCTGTAATAAAACCAATGTAGAAGAAAATATTCGAGTTTCTTTTTTACTTTTTTTTTAATTTTTCCTTTGGCCTGGACGGGGTATCCATCCACAGACTATATAGTTTGTAAGCCAACACACTATCCACTGGGCTACGTAGCTGTCATTGTCATCAACAGTGAACTATCGCACAAGCAGCACATACATTCAAACAGTTACATTTACACCCAGAAAAAAGTGCCTTCGAAACTAAAGGAAAAAATTTTCATCAATATAGTTTATCCATTTTATTTCCATTAAGGTAAATTTTTGTGAAAAATAATAAAATTTACTCGTTTCAGTAAAAAAATCCTAAACTGTAAGCAGTTAGGAATAGTTCATTAACTAGAATAAGGCATGGAATTTTACTCATACTATTTTCTTCGCTGGGTATAAGAATTTACTACTGAAAAAGAAAATTTTATTCACCGATAACAAAGCATTCGTAAAAATAAACAAAAACCGAACTAAAACCAAGTTTCTTCAAAATTAGTAAAATTTCTTATAAAATGATAATTGCGACTTCCTTTATAATAGAAAGTTTTTCATACATACTTGGCATAGAAAAATATTTTAGTTCATTCGTACTAAGAAGTATGCAATCCTTTCAAAACTTAAGGAAACACACTTGTTAGAATATAGGAAATTTTCCTAAATTTCTATTGTCTACCTGTAATCGATACCTGTCATCGTAATCGATGTGTTTGCGCGTGGGTGTAATCGATATATTTGCGCGTCGGTTGTTTTTTTAGTTGGAATCGCGTTGTTTTGGTATACGGAGAGATTGTTAAAAAATAATATGGTAGAATAATATAATAAATAACAAATAAAATATATAAAATATTTGTTATTTTAAATTAGTGAGAAAAAATTTCGTTTTTTTAAATTAATCTATCAATGTTCGTGATAGTGTATAAAGAAAGAAAACACCAGCAGAATAACAACCCTTTCATTTGTCTTCAATTATCAGGTAATATTCAGTGACGCTAACCTTTTGCAACAAAAATGTTTTATGATTTTTTATATTTGTAGGTATTGAAATTGTAAAAGGAGGACAAAATCATTAGGCAGCAACTTATTAAAAGTGAAAAGTACAAGAAGAAGAAAAAGTGCGTTTTACAGTTGATAATATCACACGGAAATTGGAAATAGTGGAATACTAAACTAATATTTCAAAGAGATTCGATGCTGTTGATTCTTAATAAATATATTCAATATATTAATAAAACATGTCTTTTATTGAAGATAAAATTGCTTATAGAAATAAATAAAATTGTATTTAAAAACGAAGGTAAGCAGTTCTAATTATGAAGTAAAAGTTTTACCACAAATGTGTAAGATTTGTCGAAATGAATGAAAAAATTTCAATAAAATCATTCCATATATGAATTCAAATTAGTTAAATTTTTTCATTCTGTAGTATAGTGGTATATAAATATAGGAAAATGTTAACTAATATATGGAATGCATTATTCCTAATTTCTACGAAAATCACATCGTTCAAACAAATAAAAATGTCTTTGGCGCTATACGAAGTTCAACTTTCTTCACAATGAGTTCATTTTAACTTAAAGAAGGGGTCACTTTTTTCTGGGTGTATAGAGCATAGTTTTGAGCACCCATGGAGCGATGTAAAGAAACTTTATTTAAGAGAAACATACCTTTATTTAGCCACTTTCTTAAAAATACTACTCTTGAAAACTGAAATAATGTAATTTTACAATATTTCTTCAGCGGACCCTATACCTTTGTTTTTTTTATCAAATCTTGTCCTTAGGGATTTTTTAGGAATTTTAAAGCGTCCTTACTTGGCGACAAGAGGTCGGAAAATACTGACAACACTGTCTTCAATTTGTTTTAATAGCATTTCTACCCAGTTAGTTCAAATTCCAAGAATTTTATTAAAATCTCGTAATAATTATTATTTTGAAGTTCATGCGACTACTTAAAATTAGTTAAAAATTTTACTTAAGATTTGGTCAGTTTTACGTGCCAGAAACGAATTTTTTACTTACACATATTACAAAATGTTCATACCAGTCAGTTAAATTTTGGAAAAATTAACAACAAAAATGTAGTTTTCTCGTGAAACATGATATGCTACCAGAACTCAGTTACATTATTTTCGAGAAAATAAAATGGTTGCTTCAAACATTTGACATGTTAAAAAATAAAATGTTTCTCTTGAAACATATTTGAAGTCATAATATGAAATAAATGAAAGGTAGTAGATCTTTAAAATTTCTTAAAAAATTGTCAAATTAACATTTTTTATGTTGGGCATTTAAACAAATATATCGGCAAGTAAAGCACCCTCTATGTTGTCTGTCAATAAATGTAAATTTAAGAATTTTTTCTTAAAAACGCAAGTACCAAAAAATTAAGTACATAGATCCAATAAAGAGACCAGCTTCCACCTTCCCTGCATAGTTCAAGAAAATCGCAAAACTTTAAATATTCAAAAAATCATACAAGTAGGGGGTGCTTCTGTTTATCATTCCAAGTACATTTCAAGTAAATTACAGAAGTTTCAAGAAAATCTCAAAAAGTTCAATTTTCAAGCAAGGTGGTGTAACTCCTCGACCAAACATCAAAAAGTCACGAACCCGTTCATCACTTACTCACCTTCTCAGGTTCCTTGTAAATTTCAAGTGAATCGGAGGAGTTTAGATTTTGTTCTATTGTTTTACAAAAGCGACGACCCCTCGAACAAATATCGAAAAGTAAAGTAGCGGATCTTTGTCCGGATGTTTAATATTTTAGTGTTTAAACATTATACAAAATGTCTCATATGGATATGTGCATAAGTGTGTTTATACTTGCGTATATCCTTGACTTTTTTGTTTGACGTGGCAAAAACGAACGTACGACATCCTCCTGAATATCAGCTTATGCTTGTGTATATGTATGCACACATTCGGGTGTGTTGAGTCCCTATTAAGATCCTTGTTAATAAATTCCCATCAATAGGCATTTATTTGAACAAGCCTAAACCTACTGATTAGTTGGAGTTTTTCTTTGCATACTGTTTTTCATTGCATTGTTCTTTCTTGGCATGAGTTTGCTGTTGAAACTCATTCGATTGCTTCTCTTTTTCATCTAAAATATGTACAAAGACTAAATTCATAAATGGCTGCTTTTATTTAAACATTTAAAGCCATAAAGTTGTCTATATTACACCTCGCTACCCTCAGTAGATCAACAATATGGTTTTATATTCCAAATCGTCCAAATTGACTATATCTCTGTCGTCCAAATTGACTATATCTCTCTTATGGGCTAGCCGTTTATGATTATTTCAAAATTTCGTGTTTGAGTTTCATGCAAATATTTCTCAGAAAGACACTTGTCTGCTCCTCTTTGATTTATGGTGAAAGGTTCTTCTTTGTTACATTATATCGCACTTGCTGTGACAAACGTTTTAAAGATTATTTTGCGCTAAATAATTCCTCCACAGTTTTTGCATAAAATTGCTAAGGATATGGTAACAATTTAATATAAAAAAAGTTTCAATGATTGGTAGTTGTTACCAATATAACAAGTAAGTAAAGTCTAAAGTCGGGCGGGGCCGACTATATTATACCCTTCACCATTATGTAGACCAAAATTTGTGTTACCATCTCAACTCCTTCAAATTTGTTGGGAGCTATTATCAAGGTTTATATTCCCATATACAAATATTTATATCTGAAACGATTTGGAGACAATTTTTTGTACTTCTTCAAAATCGCTAGAATTAAAAATTAAATCAGCTAACACCTTGGGATAAAACACGATGTTAGTAAAAAACAAGTAAGTAAAGTCTAAAGTCGGGCGGGGCCGACTATATTATACCCTTCACCACTATATAGACCAACATTTGTGTTACCATCTCAACTACTTTGCTGGGAGCTATATAAAGGTTTGCATTTCCAGATACAAATACTTATAATGCAGAAAATTTTTTGTACTTCTACAAAATTTCTAGAATTAAAATTGAAATTGGCTAACACACTGGAATGAAACACAATGTCAGTAAACAAATATAGGAAATATGAAGCGAGAGAAATTTTAATTCAATTATACAAAAGAGCATTTATGATTTATCAGGCGATACTTATGTATTCGAGATATAGCACAATTTGAGTAACATTTACAATTTTTGCTACTCAGCAGTGACGATTTTACAAGGATATTGGTTAGATCTTGCCCAGATATGTGGTCAAGTGTGGGTTGTGATATATTATTTGGTCCAGTCAGGCGACTTGGAGCCTTATTTAAAACTCAACAGTTCTGTGGGAAGTCTGGCATTACAGTGTTTAGGATATGACTAATATATGGGGAAATCATGACAGAATTTTGTGTTAAGTGTGGGAATTTTGGCCTTATTTGTATAAACCGTAAAAACGAATATATGGAGGCTTTATCTAAATCTGAACCAAATTAGATCAAACTTGACACACTTAAATATCATATTAAATATATTCTCTGTGGAAACTATCCAGTCAATTGGAGGAAAATCTCATTGAAAATGGGTCTAAAATATGAAACAGTCTACCATATTTCCCCAACTTTGGTATATGCACGGATGAAAAAGACTGTTTTTCATATGTTTGGCTATAAACATTATATGTTTGGAACACAAATTTTTAAACACAATATTTTTGAGTGCAAGCATATAATGTTCATAAACTAGCATAACATGTTTGGGACATATATGTTAATATGTTAGAACATATTATGTTTGGGACATAAAATGTTTGTAAATATAATATGCTTGGATGCAAACATATATTAATTTAGAAATAGCCTATAAACATATATGTGTTTAGTAGCTTGGAGCGCTATTTAACAGGGAGCGATATTGAATTAAGTTGGTGGTTGTTGCTTGTTATTACAAAATTAACATATTATTTTTCCTTGGGCAATTGATCTGCTACTTCTTTGATCCTTACAAACTGTGTGGTCCGCTGTTCGAATCCCCGTCCGGCAAAAGGTAAAATTAAAATAACAAAATCATAAAATTGAATAATTTCTTCTACAATGTTTGTATCAC
Source organism: Haematobia irritans (assembly GCF_050003625.1). Lineage (NCBI taxonomy): Eukaryota > Metazoa > Arthropoda > Insecta > Diptera > Muscidae > Haematobia > Haematobia irritans. The sequence continues at coordinate 93,507,102 of NC_134400.1, read as the reverse complement.
AGAAAAATGTGCTAAGAACTAAAAAATCTCGTGAAAGTGAGAAAGATGTGGGGGAATATACAATTAGGCAGAAACAAAATTTTGAGCATTCAGGTCGAAAACCTATGTTGTTAGCACCTATATTACCTGTTTATTTTCATAATTCATTATGACAGTAAATATATAAATATATATACGGCCGTAAGTTCGGCCAGGCCGAAGCTTATGTACCCTCCATCATTGCGTACACGCAAAGAAAAAAAAACGTTTGGAAAACGTGTACCGAAAACGTTTTTCTTTTGTTTTTTTTTTTGAATTGCTTCGAAAAGTATACACTTTTATCACCAAAAAAATTCGTTTCTTACACAATTTTTATTTTTTCAATAAAAAGAGTTATTTTTGAACCAACAACACAGTCCATTTCGTTTATATCAAACACTGTTCTTTTCTGACTTTAGGTCTTTAATAAGACACATTTTACAGTTCATAGTAAAAATTTAATATAGTAGAATGTAATGTTGAATTTTTTTCCGACCATATCTGGAATATATGTACAAAAAAAAAAAAAAAAAAAAACTTTGGTCGAAGCAGGGATCGAACCCACGACCCTTGGCATGCAAGTCCGACGTAGCAACCACTGCTCCACGGTCCCAAACTAAATGTATTTTTCTGTTAAATAAACTTTGTTTAATCGGCTCGTGGGCGCCGCAAGCTATGCTATATTAATATAACTTATATGGATAATTACCTATTGATGACAATAACAGCTACGTAGCTCAGTGGATAGTGTGCTGCCTTACAAATTGCATGGTCCGCGGTTCGATTCTCAGTCCAGGCGGAAGGTAAAAAAAATTAAAAATTTATAAAATCATATAATTTCTTCTACATTGTTTGTATTGCAGGAAAAGGTGCTAAGAACTAAAAAACTTCGTGGAAGTGAGAAAGATGTGAGGGAAAATGTAATTAGCCAGAAAAAAAATTTTTTGAGTTAGTCTTTATGAAATTGCTTTTACATCCTGGAAAAGAATAAACGTTTATCACAAAAAGTATATACTTTTCTTCCAAATACACTTCCTTTCAACGAAAAGCAAATGAGAAACGAACTTTGTTTGTCTAAAATTTCGTTTGGGAGGAAAGAATTATTTTTTTGCGTGTAGAAACTTCATCTAAACACTGCCATCCACAATCGAATTACTTAAGTTGCGGTAACGCTTGCCGATGGCATGGTATCTTAAAACCTCCTAACACCATCTTCTAAATTGTATGTAAGTCCATACGTGGTATATATTAAATCAAAAAAGATCGATCCAATACGTATATAATTCAGTTTGACAAAGTAGACATAAAATTTTGACAAAATTTTCTACAGAAATAAAATTTTAACAAAATTTTCTATAGAAATAAAATTTTCACAAAATTTTCTATAGAAATAAGCTTTTGACAACATTTTCTATAGAAATAAAATCTTGGTAGATTATTTTGGCTCGAGTGGCAACCATGATTATGAACCGAATAAAATTTGAACAAAATTTTCTATAGAAATAAAATTTTGACAATGATGAAAATTTTATTATGAACCGAATAAAATTTTAACAAAATTTTCTATAGAAATAAACTTTTGACAAAATTTTCTATAGAAATAAAATCTTGGTAGGTTATTTTTGGCTCGAGTGGCAACCATGATTATGAACCGAATAAAATTTGAACAAAATTTTCTATAGAAATAAAATTTTTATGCAATGCTTATCATAGTTTCGGCTATAGGTCGATTAAAAAACATAGGAATGATGTTTTTATTTAAGTTTTATTTCCAATATTTCGGTTGACTTCGTTAAAACCATTTTCAAGGATTTATTCTGGTGTGCACAGCTTCACACTCTGTTTTACAAAATTTTGATAAAATTTTCTATAGAAATAAAATTTTGACAATGATGAAAATTTTATTATGAACCGAATAAAATTTTCTCTAGAAATAAAATTTTGACAAAATTTTCTATAGAAATAAAATTTTGACAAAATTTTCTATAGAAATAAAATTTTGGTAGATTATTTTTGGCTCTAGTGGCAACCATGATTATGAACCGATATGGACCAATTTTTGTGTGATTGGACCAATTTTGGTATGGTTGTTAGCGACCATATACTCACACCACGTGCCTAATTTGAACCGGATCGGATGAATTTTGCTCCTCCAAGAGGCTCCGGAGGTCAAATCTGGAGAATGTTTTATATGGGGGCTATATATAATTATGGAGCGATATGGACCAATTCTGGCACGGTTGTTAGAGATCATATACTAACACCATGTTCCAAATTACAACCGGATTGGATGAAATTTGCTTCTCTTGGAGACTTCGCAAGCCAAATCTGGGGATCGGTTTATATGGGGTCTATATATAATTATGAACGGATGTGGACCAATTTTTGCATGGTTGTTAGAGACCATATACCAATACCATGTACCAAATTTCAGCCGGATCGGATGAAATTTACTTCTCTTTGAGGCTCCACAAGCCAAATCTGGGGATCGGTTTATATGGGGGCTATATATAATTAAGGACTGATATGGACCAATTTGTCCATGGTTGTTAGAGACCATATACCAACAACATGTACCAAATTTCAGCAGGATCGGATGAAATTTTCTTCTCTTTGAGGCTCCGCAAGCCAAATCTGGGGATCGGTTTATATGGGGGCTATATATAATTATGGACCGATGTGAACCAATTTTTGCATGGTTGTTAGAGACCATATACCAACACCATGTACCAAATTTCAGCCGGATCGGATGAAATTTGCTTCTCTTTTAGGCTCCGCAAGCCAAATCTGGGGATCGGTTTATATGGGGGCTATATATAATTATGGACCGATGTGGAGCAATTTTTGCATGCTTATTAGAGACCATATAGCAACACCATATACCAAATTTCAGCCGGATCGGATGAAATATGCTTCTGTTAGAGGCTCCACAAGCCAAATCTGAGGGTCCCTTTATATGGGGGCTATACGTAAAAGTGGACCGATATGGCCCATTTTCAATACCATCCGACCTACATCGATAACAACTACTTGTGCCAAGTTTCAAGTCGATAGCTTGTTTCGTTCGGAAGTTAGCGTGATTTCAACAGACGGACGGACAGACGGACGGACGGACATGCTTAGATCGACTCAGAATTTCACCACGACCAAGAATATATATACTTTATGGGGTCTTAGAGCAATATTTCGATGTGTTACAAACGGAATGACAAAGTTAATATACCCCCATCCTATGATGGAGGGTATAAAAATAAAATTTTGAGCACAATATTGTTTGGGAGAATTTTTTTAAGCATATAATATTTTTGGGTGCAAAATGTTTCCAAACATATTATATGTTCACATAATAACATATTGTTTTTTGGAAGACAACATTATTGAATTTGGATGCAAAAATACAAAATGTTTGGAACTTAGACTACCCAAACATAAATTGTTTAGACCAATATGCTTTCAAACATATTATATATTGGAAGAGATCAAACATATAAATGTTTGGGCAATACCCAAAAATGTATATGCTTGAAGCAAAATATGTTTGGCAGTATATGTTACAGAAGCGATTTTTTGTAAGGGTGTGGGAGCTATATATAATTTGAACCGATTGTGACTAAATTTGACATGCATAGTTAGAATAATAATTCTGCAATCTCTGCAAAATTTCACGTAAATGGAGTATAAATATAGCCTCCGTGATCATATGAGTGTAAATCGGGCGAAAGATATATATGGGAGCTATATCTATATCTGAACCGATTTCAACCAAATTTGGCACATTTACCGATACTATTAAACGTACTCATTGTGCAAAATTTGAAACAATTCTGGGCAAATTCTGGCTTTTGAGGCCATATAAGTCCAAATCGGACGAAAGATATATATGGGAGCTATATCTAAATCTGAACCGATTTTAACAAAATTTGGCACACACAACGACACCGTTAAACGTACATCTCGTGCAAAATTTGAAGCAAGTCAGGGTAAAACTCTAGCTTTTGAGGCCATATAAGTGCTAATCGGACGAAAGCTATATATGTGAGCTATATCTAAATCTGAACCGATTTCAATCAAATTTAGCAAGCATTGGTAGAATGTCAATTCTACTCTCTGTGCAAAATTTAAACTTTGGCCTCAGTTGCCATTTGAGTCTAAATCGGACGAAAGATATATATGGGAGCTATATCTAAATCTGAACCGATCTGTGCGCACAAAAATACATGAACAGACAGACAGACAGACGGACGGACAGAAAGACAGACAGACAGACAGACAGACAGACAGACGGACATCGCTAAATCGACTCAGAATTTAATTCTAACACGATCGGTATACTAAACGATGGGTCTCAGACTTTTCCTTCTTGGCGTTACATACAAATGCACAAACTTATTATAACCTGTACCACAGTAGTGGTGAAGGGTATAAAAACCAATCCGATTGAAATTTGGTACGTGGTGAAATTTGGTACATTGCGCTAGTATATGGTATGTCTATAGTTATATAAAATATAATCTACCAAAATTTTATTTCTATAGAAAATTTTCTCAAAATTTTATTGCTATAAAAAATTTTGTCTACATTTTATTACTATACAAAATTTTGTCAAGACTTTATTTCTATATAAAATTTTGTCAAAATTTTATTTCTGTAGAAATTTTGTCAAACTGGATTATATACGTATTCAGTCGGCCTTTTTTTGTTTAATATATACACCGTATGGACTAACTTACAATTGAGAAGACGGTGTTAAGAAGTTTTAAGATACCTTGCCATCGGCAAGTGTTACCGCAACCCAAGTAATTCGATTGTGGATGACAGACTTTAGTACAAGTTTCTATGCAATCCATGGTGGAGGGTACATAAAATTCAGCCTGGTCGAACTTACGGCCGTATATACGAGTACTTACAAACTACGAAAAATTTGAAAGAACTTTTTTTTCGTAAAAAGTACGAAATATTTCGTACTTTTAATAAAAAGTTTCTTTGGTTGTAAAACAATGACAAACTTCGTACTTTTAATGAAATTTTTCGTTCTTTTTACGAAGAGAATTCTTTCGATGTGGTTGGGGAAGGGGAATAGTGGAATGAACTTCGTCGATTTACTTGGAATTTATAGGGACCAATGGGTTGTGTGTGAAATGAGTATAGGCTACATGATTTTCCGATATCTGGTCAGGGAGGAGCGAAGCCGAGGATTCCTTTGCTTGATTTTTTTAAAATTTGAAGTTGAGGGTTGTCCATAAATCGGAACTCGATACGTAATTTTTGCACAGGCTTCTGCTGGACAGGTAACGTAGAGGGTCAATTACTGTGTGTAGTAAATCCAAATTTATAAAAATCGGCCAATATTATTATGTAACGGCTACATGTAACTCAAAATACGAAATTAGAAATTTGTCAAAAAGTGTGGCATCACTGTTTCTTATGTAAACAAGGTTTTACAATGTATATTTGTTTTGGTTTTATTCCATCTGTACTCTTTGAGAACGGCTTCAAAAGAGAGAGCAAGTAAGCAGTTGGTTTTTGAAGTGTGAAAAAGTATAAAATTAAGTGCACTTTTAAATAAATAAAACAAAAGAAAAAAATGATATCGAAAAAAATCGAAATGATTATTGAATTAAATGGTATTAACTATATTTTGAAATAAAAAAAAAAAAAAACTGTGTAAAAATTGGTTTAAATTTGTTATAAAATCAATTTTTGTCAGTCTCATTGTTTCGTGTTCGTTCGTTCTTATATATAGACTTTTAGTTGTATTCCCCCCTGAAGTCTCCAATGGGATTTTTTGTGATTTATTACTTAATAATTCAAGATTCTAAGTTGATAAAAATCAGCTGCTTTATTTTGCCCCCCTTTGTGTTATCTCCCTAATACCGAAGTGGTCTTGTTTTTTTATATGCAAATATGAATTTTTGTGTGGTGTTTGTTAACACTAGTTTACACTGAAAATGTACATTTGATAACTTTTATTATGTATTTTGATCTGTTGAATTCGAAAATGAAGGTTAAAAAAATTTTTATGAAACCGTTTTTGAGATATCCCGTTATTTTTAGTTTTTCTGACTTTTTCACTAAACAAATTATACCTCGAGCTATAAATGCCCGATTATATCGTTGTTTGTACTTGAATGCAAGGTATTGAGATGACGAACAAACGTGTATAATTGGATCTGTGATAAGTTAAGTGGTTTAAAATATATCGATGAAAATATGGCGACTTTTCAAAACAATCTTGTTTTACTATTTCATGAAAACAGGATAAAAACTACTGCCCTTGGAGTAAAATCGGGAGATCGGTCTATACGTGGGCTATACCAACACATGGGCTGATTCATCTCATTTCCGTTACATCTATTTGTGATCTTAAAATAATTCTAGATTTTAAATTTTAGGCAAATCGGATAGAAAGTACGTTTTCTAGAAGCCCAAAAAATAAAATCGGAAGATCGGTATATATGGGGCTATACCAACACATGAACCTATAACCATCATTTTCTTCACACCTATTTGTGGTCCTAAAATACATCTGTATTTCAAGTTTAAGGCAAATCGGATAGAAAATACGTTTTCTAGAAGCCCAAGAAGTAAAATCGGGATATCGGTCTATATGAGGGCTATATAAACACATGGACCGATAGACGCCATTTTCGGCACTCCTATTTGTGGTCCTAAAATACCTTTAGATTTCCAATTTCAGAGAAATCGGATAGAAATGGTTCCTAGAAGCCCAAGAAGTAAAATTGGGAGATCGGTCTATATGGGGTATATGGTTGACCAAGTTAACGCAAATTGTTCCTACACATATACTTCGGAAGGCGCAGCGAAGCGGGTCGGGTTACACTAGTACCACCGTGCCACCGGAGCCACCGTGGTGCAATGGTTAGCATGCCCGCCTTGCATACACAAGTTCATGGGTTCGATTCCTGCTTCGACCGAACACCAAAAAGTTTTTCAGCGGTGGATTATCCCACCTCAGTAATGCTGGTGACATTTCTGAGGGTTTCAAAGCTTCTCTAAGTGATTTCACTGCAATGTGGAACGCCGTTCGGACTCGGCTCACCAATGTGGTATCACAATGGACTGAATAGTCTAAGTGAGCCTGATACATCGGGCTGCCACCTAACCTAACCTAACCTACACTAGTACCCTATATAGTCGGAAATCTATATTCCGATATGTTACAAACGGAATGACAAACTTATTTTATCTGTATCCTAATTTTAATTTTATAGAGCCTACATTTAATGCTACATAACTCCCTAAAAAATTAATTTTTCTTAATGAAGCCACGTCTTTGGCTCTGAATCAATACCAAACTCCTTAGGGGAGGTCAACAACTTTGGAGCCAAGTAAATATTTTTTGAGTACATATGGAATAATCTGTCTATAAACCAAGCAATTGAAAAAGTTATGCCTGACTTCCATACCCGTATATCATGCATCAAACATCCCTTCAAAAGTTAATTTGAAAACTTAAAAAAAATAACAAAACAAAAAAAGTAAAACAGCTATGCCTCATTTCATTACAGAGAAAGTCTAACAAGATTTTTATCTTGCAAATTTTTAAAAATTCAATCAATCTATTTGGCTTAATAAAACAAGAAAGAAAAAAACACCGGGAAAGACAAAGTGAGTAAAGTGATTCGCGCAAATTTAGACATTAACTTTTTGTTGATGTTTGGCGGTTAGGGTAAGGGGGCGTAGTTAAGGTGTAGGCGAAGGCATTGCTTATTGGCAAAATCCCACATAAATCCACACTGAGTTTAGCAAAACCTACAAGCAAATGGTAACTGACGCCATAGAAGGTAGTGTTGCCTGTGGCCTCCCTGTTAATGGTGCTGTTGCTGCTGCTGATGATAAAAGCCCTTGATGCGTGATGACTCTGAATCGAATCGAATGAAGATGTGAGTAAGCTTTTGAAACATTAATTTTGCTTTGATGAAACCACAAAATGTCTTCAACATTTGGAAAACACATTGAAGACTTACACAAAAAGTTGCAGAATTGTTCTTTGTTGAACGCTTTCTGACTTGCCGGTAATATATGGCTTGGTTAGGTCTACTGATGTTTGCCATTTACTTAGAAAACAACTTTTGAAGTGATGCTTGAAGTTGATCTACCTAGAGAGTGGTATTACATTGTATGGCAAAGGAACATAAACTTCTTTCATGGAAAACATTTTCATCTCAATGGAAGACAAGCAACTTGTCCCCTCCCAGCTTGGCCTAATTCAAGCATTCTCTCAAACATTCATGTTTTCATTCTATAAATGGAACATGTCATCGTATTATTATGGGCAATTCTACTTAAATTACATCGAGAATAAGTGATTTTTGGTCGACATGTCGATATTACAAACTCTGTTTTATATGGAGGATCGCCTATATAAAATATTACGACCTTATTTAAAAAAATGTGTGTAAGTAATCTGATTTTTAGGATTCATTCACGTGTGCTCAATATGATCGGCTATTGCATTGACTGTCTGCCCTGAGTCGGTCATAACAAAAGTTACAACTAGAAAACTTCAACCACATTTTTTTCCAAATAAAGTCTTAATTGAATTTTAAAATTGATTCAACTAGTTTTGTTTTATTGCAAAAAATTAATTGTATCAATTTTGTTTTAATGAGATTATTTGATTTTTTATTTGGTTTATTGTTGGGTTTAATGAACTGCCTGAATTTATTCTGATAATTGGTTGATAGTTTTGCTGCAAGTAGAGGATGCTGATGAGGAATGTGGTAATTCCGAAACGTGCGTCCATCCAACCATCCTGCAGTCTATAGGGCTTTGCCCAAATAAATTTGACAAACATTATTTTCCTCTGTTGGTTAAGCTACACTTGTAGTTTAGTCAATGTATGGTTTTAAGCTGCAATAAAAAACAACAACAATTTTTATTTACGCAATAACAAAACTAGTTTTTGCAATAACAAAAATAAGTAATTTTTGTATACCCTAAACCACATAGTGGTCAGGGTATAATAACTTTGATCTGCCAAAAAAATGTGCCTGCCAGAAATATTAATTTTTGACCAATAAAATATATACCGATCGACTCAGAATCACCTCCTGAGTCGATGTAGCCCTTGTTGTCCGTCCGTCTGTCCATGTATTTGTTGTTCGCAGGATTCCGGTGGCAATTATTAACCGATTTTAATGAAATTTGGTATATGGCGTTTTTTCGACACAAAGACGAACGCTATGGAAATAATCTGATCAAATTTAGATATAGCTTCCATATATATGTATCGCCCGATTTCGATAATTAGAGTCAGATTGCGCTCATTTACTAACCGATCAGTGTCAAATTTGCCAGAAAGTAATCTAATTTGGCAGCCTTTAAGTGTGCAAAATTTCATCGAAATATAGCACCCATATATATACATCTCTCGATTTTCCCAAATTTGGCCATAATACTCTTATTTAATAACCAGTGCTACTCAAGTTTTTATGTATTATCGTATGTAGACTTATATGTAACTCTTACATAATTGCCCGATTTTCATTTATTACCCACATTAATTGATTGATTTCCTCTTTTTTTAATAATGGAAACAAAATTATTTATATACTAACTCTGTAGGTGCAAAATCAACTATAGCAACAACTATATAATATCAGACCTTTTTGCTCAGATTGTGACAAAATGTACTCCTTAATGTTCTTAAATATGGAAATGCGGTTAATCTCTCAAACCTATACCAATATCACCCCACAAATGCTTATGTTTACTAATTCAGTAGGGTTCGATATAGGGTATAATATAGTCGGCCCCGCCCGACTTTCTACTTTACTCACTTGTTTTAATTTTCTAGCTAATTATATCTTCCCTCACATCTTTTTCAGGCTTTTAATTCTTAGCACCTTTTTCTGTAATAAAACCAATGTAGAAGAAAATATTCGAGTTTCTTTTTTACTTTTTTTTTAATTTTTCCTTTGGCCTGGACGGGGTATCCATCCACAGACTATATAGTTTGTAAGCCAACACACTATCCACTGGGCTACGTAGCTGTCATTGTCATCAACAGTGAACTATCGCACAAGCAGCACATACATTCAAACAGTTACATTTACACCCAGAAAAAAGTGCCTTCGAAACTAAAGGAAAAAATTTTCATCAATATAGTTTATCCATTTTATTTCCATTAAGGTAAATTTTTGTGAAAAATAATAAAATTTACTCGTTTCAGTAAAAAAATCCTAAACTGTAAGCAGTTAGGAATAGTTCATTAACTAGAATAAGGCATGGAATTTTACTCATACTATTTTCTTCGCTGGGTATAAGAATTTACTACTGAAAAAGAAAATTTTATTCACCGATAACAAAGCATTCGTAAAAATAAACAAAAACCGAACTAAAACCAAGTTTCTTCAAAATTAGTAAAATTTCTTATAAAATGATAATTGCGACTTCCTTTATAATAGAAAGTTTTTCATACATACTTGGCATAGAAAAATATTTTAGTTCATTCGTACTAAGAAGTATGCAATCCTTTCAAAACTTAAGGAAACACACTTGTTAGAATATAGGAAATTTTCCTAAATTTCTATTGTCTACCTGTAATCGATACCTGTCATCGTAATCGATGTGTTTGCGCGTGGGTGTAATCGATATATTTGCGCGTCGGTTGTTTTTTTAGTTGGAATCGCGTTGTTTTGGTATACGGAGAGATTGTTAAAAAATAATATGGTAGAATAATATAATAAATAACAAATAAAATATATAAAATATTTGTTATTTTAAATTAGTGAGAAAAAATTTCGTTTTTTTAAATTAATCTATCAATGTTCGTGATAGTGTATAAAGAAAGAAAACACCAGCAGAATAACAACCCTTTCATTTGTCTTCAATTATCAGGTAATATTCAGTGACGCTAACCTTTTGCAACAAAAATGTTTTATGATTTTTTATATTTGTAGGTATTGAAATTGTAAAAGGAGGACAAAATCATTAGGCAGCAACTTATTAAAAGTGAAAAGTACAAGAAGAAGAAAAAGTGCGTTTTACAGTTGATAATATCACACGGAAATTGGAAATAGTGGAATACTAAACTAATATTTCAAAGAGATTCGATGCTGTTGATTCTTAATAAATATATTCAATATATTAATAAAACATGTCTTTTATTGAAGATAAAATTGCTTATAGAAATAAATAAAATTGTATTTAAAAACGAAGGTAAGCAGTTCTAATTATGAAGTAAAAGTTTTACCACAAATGTGTAAGATTTGTCGAAATGAATGAAAAAATTTCAATAAAATCATTCCATATATGAATTCAAATTAGTTAAATTTTTTCATTCTGTAGTATAGTGGTATATAAATATAGGAAAATGTTAACTAATATATGGAATGCATTATTCCTAATTTCTACGAAAATCACATCGTTCAAACAAATAAAAATGTCTTTGGCGCTATACGAAGTTCAACTTTCTTCACAATGAGTTCATTTTAACTTAAAGAAGGGGTCACTTTTTTCTGGGTGTATAGAGCATAGTTTTGAGCACCCATGGAGCGATGTAAAGAAACTTTATTTAAGAGAAACATACCTTTATTTAGCCACTTTCTTAAAAATACTACTCTTGAAAACTGAAATAATGTAATTTTACAATATTTCTTCAGCGGACCCTATACCTTTGTTTTTTTTATCAAATCTTGTCCTTAGGGATTTTTTAGGAATTTTAAAGCGTCCTTACTTGGCGACAAGAGGTCGGAAAATACTGACAACACTGTCTTCAATTTGTTTTAATAGCATTTCTACCCAGTTAGTTCAAATTCCAAGAATTTTATTAAAATCTCGTAATAATTATTATTTTGAAGTTCATGCGACTACTTAAAATTAGTTAAAAATTTTACTTAAGATTTGGTCAGTTTTACGTGCCAGAAACGAATTTTTTACTTACACATATTACAAAATGTTCATACCAGTCAGTTAAATTTTGGAAAAATTAACAACAAAAATGTAGTTTTCTCGTGAAACATGATATGCTACCAGAACTCAGTTACATTATTTTCGAGAAAATAAAATGGTTGCTTCAAACATTTGACATGTTAAAAAATAAAATGTTTCTCTTGAAACATATTTGAAGTCATAATATGAAATAAATGAAAGGTAGTAGATCTTTAAAATTTCTTAAAAAATTGTCAAATTAACATTTTTTATGTTGGGCATTTAAACAAATATATCGGCAAGTAAAGCACCCTCTATGTTGTCTGTCAATAAATGTAAATTTAAGAATTTTTTCTTAAAAACGCAAGTACCAAAAAATTAAGTACATAGATCCAATAAAGAGACCAGCTTCCACCTTCCCTGCATAGTTCAAGAAAATCGCAAAACTTTAAATATTCAAAAAATCATACAAGTAGGGGGTGCTTCTGTTTATCATTCCAAGTACATTTCAAGTAAATTACAGAAGTTTCAAGAAAATCTCAAAAAGTTCAATTTTCAAGCAAGGTGGTGTAACTCCTCGACCAAACATCAAAAAGTCACGAACCCGTTCATCACTTACTCACCTTCTCAGGTTCCTTGTAAATTTCAAGTGAATCGGAGGAGTTTAGATTTTGTTCTATTGTTTTACAAAAGCGACGACCCCTCGAACAAATATCGAAAAGTAAAGTAGCGGATCTTTGTCCGGATGTTTAATATTTTAGTGTTTAAACATTATACAAAATGTCTCATATGGATATGTGCATAAGTGTGTTTATACTTGCGTATATCCTTGACTTTTTTGTTTGACGTGGCAAAAACGAACGTACGACATCCTCCTGAATATCAGCTTATGCTTGTGTATATGTATGCACACATTCGGGTGTGTTGAGTCCCTATTAAGATCCTTGTTAATAAATTCCCATCAATAGGCATTTATTTGAACAAGCCTAAACCTACTGATTAGTTGGAGTTTTTCTTTGCATACTGTTTTTCATTGCATTGTTCTTTCTTGGCATGAGTTTGCTGTTGAAACTCATTCGATTGCTTCTCTTTTTCATCTAAAATATGTACAAAGACTAAATTCATAAATGGCTGCTTTTATTTAAACATTTAAAGCCATAAAGTTGTCTATATTACACCTCGCTACCCTCAGTAGATCAACAATATGGTTTTATATTCCAAATCGTCCAAATTGACTATATCTCTGTCGTCCAAATTGACTATATCTCTCTTATGGGCTAGCCGTTTATGATTATTTCAAAATTTCGTGTTTGAGTTTCATGCAAATATTTCTCAGAAAGACACTTGTCTGCTCCTCTTTGATTTATGGTGAAAGGTTCTTCTTTGTTACATTATATCGCACTTGCTGTGACAAACGTTTTAAAGATTATTTTGCGCTAAATAATTCCTCCACAGTTTTTGCATAAAATTGCTAAGGATATGGTAACAATTTAATATAAAAAAAGTTTCAATGATTGGTAGTTGTTACCAATATAACAAGTAAGTAAAGTCTAAAGTCGGGCGGGGCCGACTATATTATACCCTTCACCATTATGTAGACCAAAATTTGTGTTACCATCTCAACTCCTTCAAATTTGTTGGGAGCTATTATCAAGGTTTATATTCCCATATACAAATATTTATATCTGAAACGATTTGGAGACAATTTTTTGTACTTCTTCAAAATCGCTAGAATTAAAAATTAAATCAGCTAACACCTTGGGATAAAACACGATGTTAGTAAAAAACAAGTAAGTAAAGTCTAAAGTCGGGCGGGGCCGACTATATTATACCCTTCACCACTATATAGACCAACATTTGTGTTACCATCTCAACTACTTTGCTGGGAGCTATATAAAGGTTTGCATTTCCAGATACAAATACTTATAATGCAGAAAATTTTTTGTACTTCTACAAAATTTCTAGAATTAAAATTGAAATCGGCTAACACACTGGAATGAAACACAATGTCAGTAAACAAATATAGGAAATATGAAGCGAGAGAAATTTTAATTCAATTATACAAAAGAGCATTTATGATTTATCAGGCGATACTTATGTATTCGAGATATAGCACAATTTGAGTAACATTTACAATTTTTGCTACTCAGCAGTGACGATTTTACAAGGATATTGGTTAGATCTTGCCCAGATATGTGGTCAAGTGTGGGTTGTGATATATTATTTGGTCCAGTCAGGCGACTTGGAGCCTTATTTAAAACTCAACAGTTCTGTGGGAAGTCTGGCATTACAGTGTGTAGGATATGACTAAGATATGGGGAAATCATCACAAAATTTTGTGTAAAGTGTGGGAATTTGGCCATATTTGTATAAACCGGAAGAACGAATATATGGAGGTTTTATCTAAATCTGAACCAAATTAGATCTAACTTGACACACTTAAATATCATATTAAATATATTCTCTGTAGAAATTATCCAGTCAATTGGAGGAAAATCCCATTGACAATGGGTCCAAAATATGAAATAGTCTACCATATTTTCCCACCTCTGGTGTACATATATATGGGAGCTATATCTAAATCTGAACCGATTTTAGCCAGATTTGGCACACATAACGATATCATTAAACGTACCTCTCGGTCAAAATTTTAAGGAAATCACTGCAAAACTCTGGTTTTTGAGACCATATAAGTGCAAATAGGACGAAAGATGTATATGGGAGCTATATCTAAATCTGAACCGATTTCAGCCAAATTTGGTACACTTACCGACACTATTAAACGTACTCCTTGTGCAAAATTTGAAGCATGTCAGGGCAAAACTCTGGCTTTTGAGGCCATATAAATTCAAATCGGACGAAAGATATATATGGGAGCTATATCTAAATCTGAACCGATTTTAATCAAATTTACCAAGCATTGGTAGAATACCAATACTGCTCTCTAAGCAAAATTTCACGAAAATTGGTAGTAAACTTTGGCCTCTGCGGTCATATGATTCTAAATCGGACGAAAGATATATATGGGAGCTATATCTAAATCTGAACCCATTTTTTCCAAAATCAATAGCGATTGTCTCTGTCCCAAAGAAACACCCTATGTCAAATTTGAGGACGATCGGACTTAAATTGCGACCTGTACTTTGCACACAAAATTACATATACAGACAGATGGACGGACAGACAGACAGACAGACGGACATGGCTAAATCGACTCAGAATTTAATTCTAAGCCGATCGGTATACTAAAAGACAGGTCTCAGACTTTTCCTTCTTGGCGTTACATACAAATGCACAAACTTATTATACCCTGTACCACAGTAGTGGTGAAGGGTATAAAAATGAATAAGGATATCAATTAATTGATTGCATTTATTATGGCGATTTCTTTCAGAGGCTTCAAATAAGACAATTCAGGCGAAAATAAATAAACTTGCACCAACTGTGTTCAACGGTTATTGAAATATATGGGTTATACACGGAAAAAATATCACCAACATTTTTATATCCTCCACCATTGGGTGGTATATTAACTTTGTCATTCCGTTTGTAACATATCGAAATATTACTCTAAGACCCATAAAGTATATATATATATATATATATATATATATATATATATATATATATATATATATATATATATATATATATATATATATATATATATATATATATATATATATATATATATATATATATATATATATATATATATATATATATATATATATATATATATATATATATATATATATATATATATATATCCGTCTGTTGAAATCACGCTAACTTCCGAACGAAACAAGCAATCGACTTGAAACTTGACTCAAGTAGTTGTTATTGATGTAGAGGTCGAATAGTATTGCAAAGGGGCCATATCGGATCACTTTTACGTATAGCCCCCATATAAACGGACCACCAAATTTGGCTTGCGATTGATCTAAGAGAAGCAAATTTTATCCGATCCGGCTAAAATTATATATGGTCTCTAATAACCATGCAAAAATTGGTCCATAATTATATATAGCCCCCATATAAACCCATCCCCAGATTTGGCTTGCGGAGCCTCAAAGAGAAGAAAATTTCATCCGATCTGGCTGAAATTTGGTACATGATGTTGGTATATGGTCTCTAACAACCATGCAAAAATTGGTCCACATCGGTTCATAATTATATATAGCCCCCATATAAACCGATCCCCAGATTTGTCTTGCGAAGTCTCCAAGAGAAGCAAATTTCATCCAAGCCGGTTGTAATTTGGAACATGGTGTTAGTATATGATCTTTAACAACCGTGCCAGAATTGGTCCATATCGGTCCATAATTATATATAGCCCCCATATAAAACGTTCTCCAAATTTGACCTCCGGAGCCTCTTGGAGGAGCAAAATTCATCCGATCCGGTTCAAATTAGGAACGTGATGTTAGTATATGGTCGCTAACAACCATACCCAAATTGGTCCAATCACACAAAAATTGGTCCATATCGGTTCATAATCATGGTTGCCACTAGAGCCAAAAATAATCTACCAAAATTTTATTTCTATAGAAAATTTTGTCAAAATGTTATTTCTAGAGAAAATTTTGTCAAAATTTTATTTCTACAGAAAATTTTGCTAAAATTTTAGTCGGTTCATAATAAAATTTTCATCACACAAATAATCTACCAAGATTTTATTTCTATAAAAAAATTTGTCAAAAGTTTATTTCTATAGAAAATTTTGTTAAAATTTTATTTCTGTAGAAATTTTTGTCAAAATTTTCTTTCTATAGAATATTTTGTCAAGATTTTTATTTCTATAGAAAATTTTGTGAAAATTTTATTTCTATAGAAAATTTTGTTAAAATTTTATTTCTGTAGAAATTTTTGTCAAAATGTTATGTCTACTTTGTCAAACTGAATTACATACGTATTGGATCGATCTTTTTTGATTTAATATATACCACGTATGGACTTACATACAATTTAGAAGATGGTGTTAGGAGGTTTTAAGATACCTTGCCATCGACAAGCGTTACCGCAACTTAAGTAATTCGATTGTGGATGGCAGTGTTTAGAAGAAGTTTCTACGCAATCCATGATGGAGGGTACATAAGCTTCGGCCTGGCCGATCTTACGGCCGTATATACTTGTTTCTGTTTATCTAATATTTACAAATTGAAAAAGTTCTTCGCTTCCACCGGGGGTTGATTCTGGTTCTATTGGCCGATCCTGGTTCGTATTGACCGTAGCAGAACGCTTTAGTACACTCAGCCACAAACGCCATTGAACACGATCTATTCATATGTGTGTGATATGAACCTCATATGACACCACGGTATGACATTCTAACTACTTCCTGAGATGTTCTTTATTATTATGAGTGAAAAACTAAAGAAATCTCACCAAATATTTTTCTAATTTCTTTTTATGTTATACAAAGTTTTTATTTTGTTATTTTCGGTATATTTTTATCATTAGAAATCAACAAATCATTAACAATTTTGGTCCCTCTTTGTGGGACCTCCAGCAGGCTTTACAAATCCGGCGATCAGTTTATATGGAGGCTTTACAATACCATCCGTACATTATAATCAATAAAAATTACTGTTCGAAAGCTTGTATGATTTCAACAGACGGTTGCAAATCGCTAGATCGACCCAGAATTCCAACACGACTAAGAATAATAAAACTTTATAGTGTTAGAGACCAATATTTCGTGCGTTACACCATCCTATGGTGGCAACTGCTATGTAGATATGGCTTTATTAATATTACTGCCTTTCTTGCGATTTTTCAAGTGATCCCTTATTTACAGGGGCATATTTCACACAACACATTCCTCATTTCCTTGCTATGCAATGGCATCGTTAACTCGACAACAGACACAAAGCAAAACAACATTTCCATATCCTTTCGGAAATTGAATTCCTCAAATTTATGGGAAAATATGCTAGTGTGTATTTGGACCTAAAGAGGACTTTTGAACGCAGGTGCCAGTAGGTGTTTTTAGGGATAAATGTTAGCATACATATAGATGACATTAATAAAATCGAATCCTTCACGTACACGCATACATTTCACGTTATACAATCAAAAACGTACAAACCATTGCCAAAGGTGATTTTCATATGTCCCAGACATGTGAGAATAAAACAAGTACATATGGCTGTAAGTTCGGCTAGGCAGAATCTTATGTACCCTCTTCCATGGATTACGTAGAATGTTCTACTGAAGACTGTCACCTACAATCGAATTTTGGGGTTTGGTGTCTATGTTTGGTAAAAAAAGGCAGAATAAATACTTATGTATGTGTCTTTAGTTATTGATCGTTTTATAAAGAGGAGTCTATTAATAATTATGAATGGCTATGGCTATTAGAGATCTAAATTCCAACTGGATCGGATGAAAGTTACTCCTCCAAGAGGATACGATGGTCAAATTTTGGGTTCGGTTTATATGGGGGCTATATATAAAAATGGACCGAAGTTGAAAAAGTTGTTCATGGTTATTAGTGGGAATATTATAACGTTACGTACCAAATTTCAACCGGATCGGATGAAATTTGCTATTCCAAGATGTTGCGGTGGTCAAATCTGGGGATCGGTTTATATCGGGGCTATATATAATAATGGACCGATATGGATAAATTTTTGGCATGGATATTAGAGGGCATATACTAAAATAACGTACCATGCATATTGAAGGGTACATCGTAACACGACGTACCAAATTTCAATCGGATCGGATGAGATTTGCTCTTCCAGGAGTCTCCCTAACGCAAATCCGGGGATCGGTTTATATGAGGGCTATATATTTATTGACCGATATGACCCAATTTTTGCATGCTGGTTAGAGGGTATATACTTACATCAAGTAGCAAATTTCAACCGTATCGGATAAAATTTGCTCATCCAAGAGCGTCCGCAAGACATATCTGGCATCGGTTTATATGGGGGCTATACCTAGTAGTCCGATATGGCCCATTTGCAATACCATCCGTCCTACATCAATAACAATTACTTGTGCGAAGTTTCATGTCGATACCTTGTTTCGTTCGGAAGTTAGCTTGAATTCCACAAGCGGACGGAGAGATCGACTCAGAATTTCACAAAGACGCAGAATATATACTACTTTATGGGGTCTGAGACCAATATTTCGATGTATTACACACGGAATGACAAAGTTAAAATCCATCCGGTTAAGTCCCTACACTGAACTTAATATGAAAGAAACTGCATTTATATAATGGTTAGTACAGTTACAGTACAGTATAAGTGAAGAAATTTTGGTTAAAAGAAAGTTTATAACCATAATTTTAAAATTAGTTTTTTTTAATATAGGATACTTATTTAGTAACATCTGTCGATTGTGAGTGAGCGCAAGTAAAATTGTTCCAGTGATCTGCTTGCGGGAGTCTAAAACATATTTTTGGGTTTGAATCATGAAATTAATGGATTCAATAAATTTTTAATTGAATTTTCTTCCATCACGGAAATTTATTTATTTACACGGCAAATAGCAGCCGGGACAATACAAAATAAATCTTTTCAATTCAATTAAATATAATTCAATATTCCAAGCGGGCCAGAAGGGACCCTATAGGTCAGTAAGGACCAAAGCGAGTCAGAAAGGACTCCCAAGCTAGTTATTCGAAATGGGTCAGAAGGGACCCCGTTGAGTCAGTAAGGGCACCGCGGTACTCAATAAGGTTCAATATATATAAGCAGATGGGTCAGGAGGGACCCCATTGAACCAGACAATGTTTAAAAAGTGCCACCATGGACGCTAAGGGCGCGGAAAACAGGATAATAGAAGAAGGATGGGCAAGATCAAAAAAAAAAAATATATAATACAGCTGGAATTTTAGAAGGCAACACCCCTTGGATCAGAAACTCTGTTGTTAAAATTAAGAATAATTTCCTTGATGGCAGGAATCGGATCGGTTAAAGAAATCAATGAATAGACCGAATTAAAGTTTTTACACAAAACATTAAGGGGATTAAATAATTCATAGTTATGTCTGCAAAATTCAGTCTTTAAGAATACAAAGTTCCTAGTTAAACGATTTGGAACATTGTAGAAAATTCTCGATGTCAAGTAGTGTGAATCAGTATCTCCATTAATAAGTTTAGTTAGACACAATACCGTACATAAACCGTCTACGTTCAAGAAATGGAAGATCAATTAACATAAGACGACTAGAATATGGAGGCAAATCGTATAAATTATTCCAGCCAAGCCCCCTCAAAGCAAAATAAGAAACTGCTTCTGTACAGATTCAATACGATCAATAGAACAACGATAACTCGGTGACCAGATAACACACGCATACTCTAATATCGGTCTAACCAGAGTCGTAAAGAGCCTCTTCGTAAGATAAGGATCAACAAATTCCTTAGACCATCTCTTAATGAAACCCAAAACACAACTTGCCTTATTGACACATCCCTCAATATGGGGACCAAAGTCAAGCCTGGAATTAAACAATACACCTAAATCATTAAATGTAAGCACATTCTCAAGCCTATAATTCCCAACATAGTACTCAGTCTGTTCACAAACTTTACGAGAAAAAGTCATCTTCTTACACTTCACAAGATTGAGTAACATACAATTAGAAGCACACCAATCTGCCAACTTGTCAATGTCCTCCTGAAAAAATAAAGAATCACTAGCATTATCAAATGAAAGAAACAGCTTAACATCATCTGCGTACATCAATATCCTCGATGATACGATAACCGACGGCAGATCGTTCAAATATAGGTTAAAACGAACCGAACCTAGGTGGCTGCCCTGGGGAACTCCAGATGTCATACGTATAAGCATAGATAAACTGTCTTTAAATGCAACTCTTTGAGTTCTACCATGCAAGTAGGAATCGATCCAGCGGAGAAGAGTAGGTGGAAATCCCAAAACATCTAATTTGTACAATAGCAGCCTATGATTGGAACGCCTTGTTGAAATCCGTATAGATTACATCCAGTTGACGTCTTTGAGAAAATGATTCGAACACATGACCAACAAATTCAAGTAAACACAGTCACAGTAGACCTACCTCTCATAAAACCATGTTGGCATCCTGATATAATATAAGAAAGGGAGCACGAAATTACCAAAAGCTCAAACAGTTTAGGTAGGGTGGGTCCCTGAGTCGATATAACCATGTCCGTCTGTCCGTCCGTCCGTCCG